>NC_056733.1:1771283167-1771650667 GCF_019279795.1 Protopterus annectens
GAAGTAAGTCCTTGAAGGCAGTCAGAGCATTCTGAACAGCTAGCATTTCTTTCTGGTTGATATGTAGATGCATTTGGTTTGGGTTCCATTTGCCCTGAATGCATCTCCCTGCCAAGTGGGCCCTCCAAGCATAGTCTGATGCATCTGTAGTTAGGGTTTGGGTGGCAGGGGGTAGAGTGAATGACAGTCCCTTGTTTTGGTGACATGTCTCTGCCCACCAAAGAAACTCCAGTTGTAGGCAGGGAATGAGAGGAATCATTGTTGCCAGGCTGTGACAATGTTGATTCCATAAGCTTCTTAGGTACCACTGATGTTTCCTCATATGCAGTCTCGCATACGGAATTAGTAGAATGCAGGATACCATGAACCCCAAAACCTGCAGAATTTGTCTTGCAGATAACTGGATTTTTGTTGCCATTTGTTTAAAGTATGTTGTCAATTGCATTTGCTTGTCTGGCATGAGGGAAGCCATCTGGGCAGTTGTATTCAAGCTTGCACCCAGGAATGTAAATTATTTGAGAGGGTACCAGTTGTGATTTCTTTTCGTTTATGGTGTACCCTAGGCATGCTAGAAGCCTTTTTACAAACGCCAGATGTTGAAGAAGAGTGTCCTTGTCCGCTGCCTGAATGAGACAATCGTCCAGATAAGGACAAATTTGAATGTTTCTTTGTCTGCAGAATGCAATTACTGATGCCAAGACTTTGTAAAGACCCTGGGCACAGTAGATAAGCAAAGGGCAGTGCAGAGAATTGCTGCTTTGAAGCGGAGGTATTTTCTGCAAGATTCCCTTATTGGGATATGCAGGTATGCCTCTTTTACGTCTAAAGTTACCAACCAGGCATTTTTGCCTAGCACAGGCAGCAGCTGCTGTAAAGTCAGCATTTTGAATTTTGGAATGTTCAGGAATGTGTTCAGAATCGTTAAGTCCAGTACTGGACTCCATAATTTGTCTTTTCTGGGTAGCAGGAAAAGTCTTGAATAAAATCCTTGTCCTGTATCCTTTTCTGGTACCGGGTGAATAGCCCACATATGTATGAGGGACATGACTTGTTTCGGGGCCTCTGCCCACTAGCTTTGTGGCAGATCTGGCCATCCGTTTGGAATTGGCAAAGTATGGAAATGTAATCTGTACCCCTGAGATACTATGTTTAATACCCACTTGTCCTGGGTAATTAACTGCCAATTTTGAGCATTAAGTGCTAGTTTTCCCCACAAGGGGGCTGCCAAAATATAACTGCTTGGAGATGGTAGAGGAAAGTCACTGAGACTGCTTACTGTAGGGTTGTGCTTTTTAACCTCCAGATTTGGAGGTGGAGGCACTCCATTGCTTTGACCTGTAGGATCCCTGTGATTGATATCTGGAGCCTTTTGAGCACCTGGGTTTGCCCTGAGTGGCTCTGTTGGACACAGGAAAGGACCAATTCTTAGTAGGCCTGTGCCTACTGAACCTGGGTGGCTGCACTTGCAAGAAATCTTTTACAGTTTGTATAGATTTAGCTTTGTCTTCCATTTTCTTTAAAACCTCTTCTGCCTTATTACCAAACAGACTATCATGCTGTAAAGGGGCATCCAACAATTTAGCTTTAACATGATCAGGCAGATTTTGCTTCTTGAGCCAGGCATGCCTTCTTATCACAGATCCTGTTACGGCGGCCCTGCAAGAGGCCTCCAAGGAATCAAAACCACATTGCAAAGTATGCTTTCCAACCTGTTCTGTTGAATGCAATAAATCCTGTAACTCTATTTTCCACACAATCAGAAATCAACATAATTTTCTGTTTCAGTAAGCCCATAACATGCTGTTGATATTTAAGCATATGAAACTGGCAGTTTAAAGCCCTGATTGCCAAGGTTGCAGACAAATAAACCTTCTTACCCCATCTATCCAGCGCCCTGGAATCTCTATCAGAAGGGGTAGGATTTTTAGCTGTAGAAGCCATAACACACTTGGGACGCTCAGAAATAGTCTCAGGATCAGCAGCAGGATTTTTGAAAAGAAATTTGTGGGAGTCAGGAATCCTGTAATATCTGTCTGGCTTACTAGGAGCTGGAGGCAGGGAATCAGGAGCCATACTTGATTTCGAGAACACATCATCAACAATGTGTAATACAGGAGGCATTGCCAAAGGCCTATGCTGGAGAAGAAGAAGGAAATCCCTAAGCCTCTTTTTTGATTCAGAGAAGTCCTGACTCTCCCTGTGAAAATATTCCCTTAAAGTATGCAAAGTCTATCCAAAAGAGTAATCCTCAGGAGGAGATGCAGATGGGATGGATTCCTCTGCATCAGAATCCTCATAATGTAGAATAGAAAATTCCTGATCAGAAGAAATAGAAACCTGATCTGAAGATTCATAATCAGTGCCTTGCCTAGGCCTCTTAGCAGGGGGGGGGGTTTGGGAACCCCTGATCAAGGTAATTAAATCCTCAGCCATTTTGATCATTTGTTTTTTAGGCATAGGGGCCTGAGCACGTGGCTCATACGTCGGTTTACTTGACATAAAAGTAATTTTTGACCTTGTTTTTGTTGATGGCGTCGGTTTAATATTAAAATGTTGAGGCCTGAAAACACCCTCAGAAGCCGGTGCCTGCTCAGCGGCTCCAGACCCATCCAAGGGAGAGACATCCACGGGTTCAATACTTTCCGAATCTCGCGGCATACCGGACTCCAAATGGGTCTCGGTAGAGGCCTACGACTCAAAAGTAGCGGGTATCAGGGGCTGCCAAAGCACCTCACTGAGTACTGGCGACTGGCTTAGGAGAAGCTTCGTCAGTTTTGGACCTTGACGGTCCGTCTCTGCCATTTTCCTTGCGTTTTTTGTGAACTCAGGTAGTCAGATAACCGACATTTTAGGGTAGTTAAATCTTGAACCAAAATATTTAGAAGCAAAAATATACTGATGCTTAATAGTGTGTTGGTTAAATTTAGCATAAAACCAACAGCAATGCACGTTGTGATCAGGGCCTAGGCAAGGAATACAGTACAAATGAAAATCCTTATGAGGTATTTGCTTCCCACAAGTAATGCAATTATTAACTTTTACTGACATCGGTAAGGAGCAAGAAAAAGTTTCCCCAACAGGGTACTTAGCTTTAGTTTGAAGACTTCGGTTCTGAAACTCGAAAACGAAAATTTCAGGAGTCGGCCGACCGGCACTTGCGAACTACTTCTGCTTCGGGCACCGCGCGGCAAGAAAGACGGATTAAAATGGCATTGGCTGCATGTTTTATACCCCTGATGATCTGACGTCATGGAAGAGGAGACAGCAACCGATGCAGGCGCCAGGACTATGTTATTCAGGCCGACTGAGGGCAACCTGCCAGCAGATTACCCAAATGTAATGACTGCAACAGTGAAACACGAAGAACATCCACTTCTGCTTCAGGCACCGCACAGTAAGAAAAACTAATGTAATGGTGTCGGCTGCATGTTTTATACCCCTGAAGATCTGACATCATGGAAGAAGGGACAGCAACCGATGCAGGACCCAAGACTTTGTTAATCAGGCTGACTGAGAGCTACCTGCAAGCAGATAACCCAAATGTAATGACTGCAACAGTGAAACACGAAGAACATCTTGCATTACCCCCTTCTAGTTGACATATTGGGGGCTGGATAGAAAACGGTCACAGTGTTTCTGTGTTGAGTGGACTCTCTGCAGCTCCCTGTTCTGTGTAGTTGTTATGGTTGCCATTTCCTGGCTTGTCTAGGCCTCTTGCCATGGGGATGCGTCCCCTTGTCTATGGGGAAAAGGCCAAGGTTTTAAGGGAGTAATTCCTACTGTAACATGATGTCAGAGACCAAGAAAATTCCTTCACAGTTTTAATTTGCTTTCCTTTATCTAGCTTCTAGGAAAACCTGTTCAGCTGGAGGCCAGAAAAGGAATTCTTATGGCCAACAAAAATGTTCATCCTTGACTTGATCTGACAGGGGCTGGGTCCTGAGCCATGCATGTCAGCAGATGACAAAGTACAGTTGTGTACACTTACCATAAATGCAGAAGTCCGAGCGTATTCCCTGTGCAGTCATTACATTTGGGTAATCTGCTGGCAGGTTGCCCTAAGTTGGCCTGAATTCCAAAGTCTTGGGTCCTGCATTGGTTGCTGTCTCCACTTCCATGACGTCAGGGGTATAACACATGTAGCCAATGCCATTTTCTTTAGTTTTTCTTGCCCCGGATGTTAGGTGCCCGCAAAAAGGTAGCAAAAAAAAAAAAAAAAAAAAAAAAAAAAATATATATCTTCATCTATAAGCAAATACACCACATAGGTTGTAGAAGATAGAGAAGAAAAGATATACTCCAGAATGACAGGGGGATGGTGAGAGGGTAACCTGGACTGCAACAGTGAATACACTCGAACATCCACATTTATGGTAAGTGTACACAACTGTACTATGTTCTTCGTGTTTCACTGTTGCAGTCATTACATTTGGGTAGAATCCCAAAGCTATGTTTGGGAGGCTGGAGCTAAACAGCATTAGGTGCGGCTATAAGGCCCTGTAGAACTTTAGTGGCAAAGCCTGCCCTGAACTTAGAGAGGCAAATGATGACGCTTTGTAAAGGCGTGAACTTAACTCCAAGTAGCAGCCTCTAGAATGTCTTTGTTGGTACTCCTCTGAGAAAGGCTGCTGAAGTAACTGCAGCTCTGGTGGAATGAAACCTAATGCCCTTGGGCACAGGTTTACCATGGTGAAAGTAGCAGAAACGGATGCAGGGGGGCTTATCCCACTTTGAAATTGTCTGCTTTGAAATAGCCTTTCCTTCTGATCCTGCAGCATATGACAGTAGTAATTGCTCAGTTTTTCTTAGAGCTTTAGTCCTGCTCAAGTAGAATCTTAGCTGTCTGTGTATGTCCAAGGAATGCAGAATTCTCTCCCCCTTGTTCTGCGGATTTGGATAAAAGGTTGGCAGATGAATTGTTTGGTTAAGAGCCACACTGGAAACCACCTTGGGCATAAATGTAGGATTTGTCCTCAGACACACACTGTCTGGGTAAAATATGATAAAAAGGCTCTACAGCCATGAGGGCCTGTAGCTCTGAAACTCTTCTTGCTGAAGTAATTGCTAGTAGCAGAGCGGTTTTCCATAAGAACTTTATATCAGCGGTAGCAGCTGGTTCAAATGGAGGCAGGGTGAGCTTTTCCAACACATAATTGAGGTCCCATGCAGGTAATGGTGATCTTCTAGGAGGCCTTAAATTTTTGGCTCCTCTAAGATACCGCTTTAGTAAAGGATGAGAAAAGATTGGTGGCTCTGTATTGTAATGAGCCGAAATGGCAGAGGCATGGATTTTAATGGATGAGAAAGATAGGCCTTTGTCAAGCATCTCAGTTAAGTATTGTAATATCTGAGGAATATTTGGTTCTGCTGTATCAGTTCCTTGTGCTCGATTCCAAGCACAGAATCTCTTCCATTTGTCAGCATAAGATTTTCTAGTACTAGGCCTTCTGGCTTCCAAAATGACATCCATCAGAGCTTTACTGAGAGGTGTCATTTGTATGATTACATGATTAACCATGCTGCCAGGTTCAGAGTCTGTAGTTGATTGCGCAGGATCTGATTGTTTTGCTGGGACAGTAGTTGTGGTCTTTGAGGCAAGGTCCAAGCTGGGTATTGAGACAAGTTCCTTAGGATTGGGTACTAGTATTGGTAGGGCCAGTCCAGGGCAATTAATATCATCTTTGGCTTCTCTTGTCTGACTTTTAGGAGGACCTTGGGTAGAAGAGCCAGAGGAGGAAAGGAGTAAACTGATAGGTTTTTCCAACTGAAGGATAGGGAGTCCACTTTCCATGCTTGTCTGTGATAAGTCCTTGTGCAGAATCTTTTCAATTGATAATTTTGAGGAGAGGCAAATAGATCCATGTCTGGGTTCCCCCATTTCTCTATTATCACACTGAAGACTTGTGGATTTAGTTTCCACTCATGAGGATCCATAAGGTTTCTGTTTAAATCGGCCGCCAGAGTGTTTTGTTTTCCTGGCAGGAATTGAACATGAAGATGTATTTGGAAGGTTAAAGCCGTGTCCGACAGTGCCATGGCTAATCTGCAAAGGGGGTATGAGTGTGTGCCCCCTTGCTTGTTTATATACCACATGACTGTGGTGCTGTCCGTCCTCATCAGTAGTTGTCCTGGATGAAGTAAGTCCTTGAAGGCTGTTAGGGCATTTTGAACAGCTAGCACTTCTTTCTGGTTGACATGTAGATGCATTTGTTTTGGTGCCCATATGCCCTGAATGCATCTTCCTGCCATGTGGGCCCCCCGGCATAATCTGATGCATCTATTGTTAAGGTTAGGCTGGCAGGGGGTAGAGTGAAGGGCCGTCCCATTTTTGGTGACAGGCCTTTGCCCACCACAGAAACTCCTGTTGCAGGCAGGGAATGAGAGGAATCGTTGTTTCCAGATGGTGTGAATGTTGACTCCATAACCTTTTAGGTACCATTGAAGTTTCCTCGTATGCAGTCTTGCATATGGAATTAGTAGGATGCAGGATGCCATAAAGCCCAGAGCCTGCAGAATTTGTCTTGCAGAAGACTGGGTTTTTGTAGCCATCAGTTTGAAGGTAGTAGTCAGTTGCCTTTGTCTGGCGTGAGGTAAGCCATCTGGGCAGTTGTATTCAAGCTTGCACCCAGGAATGTTATCTTTTGAGAGGGTACCAGTTGTGATTTCTTTTCGTTTATTGTTTACTCTAGGCAAGTTAGAAGCCTTTTCACAAACGCCAGGTGTCGAAGAAGAGTGTCCTTGTTCTCTGCTTGAATGAGACAGTCGTCCAAGTAAGGATATATTTGTATACTTCTTTGTCTGCAAAATGCAATTACTGGTGCCAGGCACTTTGTAAAGACCCTGGGCACAGTAGATAAGCCAAAGGGCAGTGCAGAGAAAGTACAGTTTTGTACCTACCATAAATGTAGATGTTCGAGTGCTAATACAGCTGCAGTCATAACAGATGCTGTTCTCCTGCCGTCAGGCGCGTCCTCGGTCAGCCGAATTCCAAAGTCCAGGTCCGGCGTCGGTTGTCGTCGCTTCTTCCCTGACGTCAGTGCGACAGGGGTATAAAAGAACCAGCCGACGCCATTTTCTTCAGTTTTCTTGCCCCAGATGTCAGGTGCCCCCAGAAGGAAGGCAATACATAAATTTGTGTAATAAAGCAATGCCATATAATCAAAATACAGTAGTGCAAGCAAATACATCAAGAATGAATACCCCAATCAGGTTGCATGAGGAGATGTTAGCCAATAGGCCTGTCCCAAGAGGGGAAGGAGAGAGGGAAACCTGGACTGCAGCTGTATTAGCACTCTAACATCTACATTTATGGTAGGTACAAAACTGTACTATGTTCATCGTGCATACAGCTGCAGTCATAACAGATGGGTAAAATCCCAAAGCTAAGAAAGGGGTGGTAGGCACTAGGTGGAACTAGGAGGAGCCAGAATGCCCTGCAAGACTGCAGTGGCAAAGCCCGCTCTAGATTTGGAGTATAGTGGAAGGTGGTAGTGCTTGGAGAACTCCAAGTGGTTGCTTCCAAAATATCTTTGGTAGGAACTCCTCTGAGAAAAGCTGCAGAGGTAGCCGTGGCCCTTGTGGAGTGAGATCTGATGCCTGTAGGTACAGTTTTGCCATGAAAAGAATAGCAAAAGCGTATGCAGTGGGCTATCCATTTTGAGATGGTCTGTTTGGAAATTGGCTTTCCTTGAGCTCCTATAGCATAGGACACAAAGAGCTGTTCTGATTTTCTGAAAGGCTTTGTTCTGTCCAAATAATAACTTAGTTGTCTGTGGATGTCCAAGGAATGTAGTAATCTCTCCCCTTTGTTTTGAGGATTAGGATAAAAGGTAGGTAAGTGTATAGACTGATTCAAAGCTAACCTGGATACCACTTTTGGCATAAAGGACGGGTTGGTTCGTAAGGAAACTCTGTCCTGATGGAAGATGATAAAAGGCTGCACAGCCATGACAGCTTGTAGTTCCGATACCCTACGAGCTGAGGTAATAGCCAGAAGGAAAGCTGTTTTCCAGGACAAATATTGCAAATCTGATGAGGCAGCTGGCTCAAAAGGAGGCAAGGTCAGTTTTTCTAGAATGAAATTGAGATCCCAAGCAGGTATTGGTTGTTTCCTTGGGGGTTTTAGATTCTTAGCTCCTCTGAGGAACGGTCTTAAGAGGGGGTGAGAGAATAAGGGTGGATCGGTGTTGTATTCTGCAGAAATGGCTGAGGCATGGATTTTGATGGAGGAGAATGAAAGTCCACTGCTTAGCAGCTCAGCTAGATACTGTAATATTTGAGGTAAGTTCAGTTTTCCAGGATCCTGTCCCTTTTTCTCATTCCAGACACAAAACCGTTTCCATTTTGCTGAGTAAGCCTTTCTAGTAGATGGCCTTCTGGCCTCCAAAATGACATCCTGCACCTCCTTGGAGAGTAGGGTCTGTTGTGATGCTAAGGAATCTTCCATGCGGCTAGATTGAGTGTTTTTAGCTGACTGAAGAGTTTTGAAGCTGTGCCGAGTCAGAAGAGGAGGCATTAGAGGCAGGGTCCATGGTGGGGAATGCGTCAGGCTCCTCAATAGTGGGTACCAGTGTTGTCTTGGCCAGTCTGGAGCAATGAGAATCATCTTTGGTCTGCCTGCTCTGGTTTTTAATAGAACTTTGGGCAGCAGAGGAAGAGGTGGGAAGGCATAAACTGTGATTGATGTCAAACAAAGAGAGAGCGTCCACACTCTCCAGGCCTTTGGATGAAAAATCCTTGAGCAGAATTTTGTCAATTGGTGATTTTTGTGGGAGGCAAAGAGATCTATGTCCGGCCTTCCCCATGCTTGAATTATCTCTGTAAAAACTTGAGGATGCAACTTCCATTCGTGTGGATCTGTCATATTTCTGCTTAGGTTGTCTGCCAGCGTGTTTTCCTTGCCTGGCAAGTACTGTGCTTGTAGCTCGATTTGTAAGTCCAGGGCCATGTTCCAAAGTGACATGGCCAGTCTGCACAGGGGGCAAGAATGGGTTCCTCCCTGTTTGTTTATGTACCACATTACTGTGGTGTTGTCCGTTCTCATCAATAGTTGACCTGGTTGCAGAAGGTCTTTGAAAGCTATAATAGCATTTATTACTGCTAGCATCTCCTTTTGATTGATGTGAAGGTGCTTTTCTTTTTGGGACCATTTGCCCTGAATGCACCGATCTGTCATGTGCGCCCCCCAGGCGTAGTCCGAGGCGTCTGTTGTGATGACTTGATTTGCTTGAGGCTTGCTGAATGGGAGACCTGTGTTTGTTTTGCATGCTTGAGCCCACCACAGAAATTCCTTTTGAAGACATGGAAGTAGTGGTATTATTGCTTCCAAACTGTGGCTGTGTTGAGACCATAGGTTTTTCAGGTACCATTGAAGTTTCCTCATATGCAGCTTTGCACATGGGATTAGTAAGATGCAAGATGCCATGAATCCCAGAGCCTGCAGGATTTTCTTTGCAGTCAGCCTGGTGCAATTTGCTAGTGTTCTGAAGTATTGAGTTAGTTGCCCCTGCTTCTCTGGCGTGAGGTAGGCCATCTGGGTGTTTGTGTCCAAGTTGGCACCCAGGAAAATTATTTTCCGAGAGGGTATTAGCCTTGATTTCTTTTTGTTGACTGTGTATCCCAGAGAATTCAGCAACATAATTACATAAGCCAGATGTTTCAGAAGAATGTGCTTGCTGTCCGCTTGGATCAGGCAGTCATCCAAATAGGGGTATATTTGTATCCCTTGAAGTCTGCAGTAGGCAATTACTGATGCCAGGCATTTCGTGAATACTCTGGGCGCAGTAGATAAGCCAAAGGGCAATGCAGAGAATTTATAATGTGTTGAACCTGCAAGAAATCTGAGGTATCTTCTGCAATTTTGTCTGATTGGGACATGCAGGTATGCCTCCTTGAGGTCCAATGTTACCAGCCAAGACTCCTTGCCCAGCATGGGAAGAAGCTGCTGTAGAGTGAGCAGCTTGAATTTTGGTACGAGTAGAAACGTGTTTAGGATGGATAAGTCCAAAATAGGTCTCCAATCTTTTCCCTTCCTTGGTACCAGGAATAGTCTGGAATAAAAACCTTGACCTTGTTCGTGCGTAGGTACCTCTTGAATATCTTTCATGTCTAAGAGATCTGAAATTTGTCTTTGTGCCTCTGCCCTTTGATTGTGTGGCAGGTTTGGCATGCCTCTCATTGTTGGAAGGGTGTGAAAATGGAATCTGTAGCCTCTGTTTATAATGTCCAGGATCCATTTGTCTTTTGTGACAATATGCCAATTTTTTGAAAATAATGCCAGTTTTCCACCTAAGGGTGCTGCCATTTGAGTCTTGCTTGGCATGTAAAGGGGAAAGTCATTGGGTTTGCTTTCTGAATGGTTGCGAGTTATCCTCACCACCTCTTTGTGTAGGAGCTTGCCATTGTCTGCCTCTAAACGATCCTTGGGATTGCCCTCTGCCCCTCGGGTGCCTGTATCTACCTCTTTGGGGTCTGTCCGTGGCTGGAAAGGACCAATTTTTGGAAGGCCAATTTCTACTGAAACGTGGGAGTTGTACCTGTAGAAAATCTTTCACTGTTTGCATTGATTTAGCCTTTTCCTCCATTTTTCCTTAATACCTCCTCAGCATTAGCACCAAATAATACATCCTTTTGTAGAGGAACATCTAGTAATTTAGCTTTGACATGATCTGGTAAGGTTTGTTCCTTGAGCCATGCATATCTACGTATGACTGATCCTGTAACCGCAGCTCTACATGAGGCCTCTAGAGCATCAAAACCACATTGTAAGGTATGTTTACCCACTTGTTCTGCACTGTGCATCAAATCCTGCAACTCCTTCAAGTCTGGTTGTTCAGGTAGTGACATTTTACTTCTCAATTGTGATAACAAAAACTGTTGGTACTTTAGCATATGGAACTGACAGTTGAATGCCCTCATGGTTAAGATGGCCGAGGTATATACCTTTTTTCCCCACCTTTCTAAGGATCTGGAATCTCTCTCGGAAGGTAATGGATTTTTAGCAGTGGAGGCCTTAATTCCCTTGGGGCCCTGTGTGATGGTTTCTGGGTCAGCAGCATGGCTTTTGTATAGAAATCGGTGCGAGTCAGGGACCCTGTAGTACCTGTCAGGCTTGACTGGGGCTGGAGGTAGAGAATCCGGGGTTAAGGCAGGCCTCCGAGTACACATCATCTAGTATGTCCAAGACAGGAGGTATAGCCAGAGGCCTGTGCTGAGGTAGCAAGAGAAATTCCCTAAGCCTTTTCTTGGAATCTGAATAATCTTGGCCTTCTCAGTGGAAGTGTTCCCTTAAGGTATGCAAAGTTTCCCCAAATGAGTAATCCTCTGGGGGGGATACAGATGGAATGTACTCCTCTGCATCGGTGTCTTCAAAAGGGGAGTAAGAATGTTCCTGTTCATCAGAGTGCTCTGATATAATGGAGCCCTGATCAGAGGAGGGGGATTCTTCCTCCACTCTGGACCTTTTGTCCGGGGGGGGGGGGCTTGAAAACCCCTGATAAGAGTAATTAAATCCTCAGCCATTTTAAGCATCTGTTTTTTAGGCATGGGGCCGGGAGATGGGCCCTGTGTAGCTTGCCTCTTAGAATGCATGGCTGCTTTAGACTTAGTGAAAGCCTTGATGGAAAAAGAAGAGGAAGGTCTGAAGACACCTTGAGAGGAGGTAGACCTGTCCACAGTTTGAGATTCACCTCCAAGAGTGGCTTCGGTATCTGTAGTCGGGGTGTGGGCCGAGGAGCCTGCGACCTTGGGTACAGGAGACACCGCCAATGAAGTGTCGTCGGTAGTCAGGGGCTGCGTAGGCGCCTCGCTGAGATCCGGACCACATGTAGTCGGCTTTGGCGTGGTGTCGGTAGATGCCGCGGACCTCGTGTGTCGGTCCTTATCTTTGCGCTTTTTAGACAAAACTGGAGTCGGAGTATCAGGCGACATAATATAGTTAAATGTTTTGCCAAAATAATGCTGGGCTTAACTCCCGACGCTTAATGGAGCGCTTGTTGAATGTAGCACAAAAGCGACAGACCGAGACGTCGTGGTCTTGGCCTAAACAAGGAATACAGAGGGAATGGAAATCCTTATGCGGTATTTGCTTCCCACATGAAATACAATTATTAACTTTGTCTGACATCGGTCTGAGGCAAGAAAAGTTTCAACGGGTACTTAGCTTTCAAGAAGACTTCGGTTGCAAAATTTTCGTAATTTCAGGAGCTGGCCGACCGGCACTTGCGAACTGCTTCTGCTTTGGGCACCGCGCGGCAAGAAAGACTGAAGAAAATGGCGTCGGCTGGTTCTTTTATACCCACTGTCCCACTGACATCAGGGAAGATGCGACGACAACCGACGCCGAACCTAGACTTTGGAATTCGGCCGACCGATGACTCGCCTGACGGCAGGAGAACCCCATCTGTTATGAATGCAGCTGTATGCACGATGAACATTTGGTAATGCATTAAGCCAGCCTTGAATCTGAGGTATCTTTTGCACGACTGTCTTATTGGGACATGCAGGTATGCCTCTTTTAGGTCTAAAGTCACCAGCCAAGCATTCTTGCCCAGCATGGGCAGAAGCTGCTGCAACGTCAGCATTTTGAATTTTGGAATGTCCAGGTATGTGTTCAAAATCGATAAATCCAGTATTGGCTACCAGGCCTTGTCCTTCCTGGGTACCAAGAACAGTCTCGAGTAAAAACCTTGTCCTTTTTCCTGTTCTGGTACTGTTTGAATGGCCCCCATATATTCATGAGGGACGTAACCTGTTTCTGTGCCTCTGCCCATTGATTTTTTGGCAGATCTGGCCAACCATTTGCCATTAACAAAGAAATCCCAGTAGCCTTGAATCCTTGGAATTAAAAAGTCATCTTTATTTCACAACAGGACCACGAAACCAAAACACGATAAAACAAAGCTGTAGAACTAAGCGCTTTCACCCTCACGTCCTAGGGCATCATCAGAGTAACCATTTGCCATTGGCAGAGTGTGGAAATGGAATCTGTATCCCTGTGATACGATGTTTAGTACGCACTTGTCCTGGGTTATTAACTGCCAATTTTGAGCAAAAATTGCTAATTTTCCTCCATGGGTGCTGCCAAAAGATAAGTGGTTGGTGTAGGCAGAGGGAGGTCATTGGGATTGTTTTCTGTAGGTTTGCGCTTTATCTCCTCCAGATTTGGAGGTGGATGCGCCCCATTGCTTTGACCTGTTTGAGTCTTGCGCCTGGTATCTGGAACCCTTAGTATGTCTGGATTTGCCCCTTTGAGCTCTGTCTTAGACACAGGAAAGGACCAATTTTTTTGTAGGCCAGTGTCTACTGAATCTTGGTGGCTGCACTTGTAAAAAGTCTTTAACAGTTTGCATAGACTTAGCTTTGTCTTCCATTTTCCTTATTTGATTTGGAGGTGGAGGCGCCTCATTGCTTTGACCTGTAGAATCCCTGTGATTGATATCTGGAGCCTTTTGAGTGCCTGGGTTTGCCCTGAGTGGCTCTGTTGGACACAGGAAAGGGCCAATTCTTAGTAGGCCTGTGCCTACTGAACCTGGGTGGCTGCACTTGCAAGAAATCTTTTACAGTTTGTATAGATTTAGCGTCGTCTTCCATTTTCTTTAAAACCTCTTCTGCCTTAATACCAAACAGAGAATCATGCTGTAAAGGTGCATCTAGCAATTTAGCTTTAACATGAACAGGCAAATTTTGTTCCTTTAACCAGGCATGCCTCCTAATCACAGATCCAGTAACTGCGGCCCTTCTAGAGGCCTCGAAAGAATCAAAACCACATTGCAAAGTATGCTTTCCAACTTGTTCAGCTGCATGCAATAATTCCTGCAATTCTTTACTTTCTGCACATTCTGAAATCAACATTTTCTGTTTCAGCAACCCCATAACATGTTGTTGGCACTTAAGCATATGAAATTGACAGTTTAAGGCCCTGATTGCCAAGGTTGCAGATGTATAAACCTTTTTTCCCCATCTGTCCAGTGCCCTTGAATGTCTGTCAGAGGGGGTAGGATTTTTTGCTGATGAGGCCTTAACTCCTTTTGGACCCTGTAAAATAGTTTCAGGATCAGCAGCAGGGTTTCTAAATAGAAATTTATGAGAGTCAAGGACCCTTTAATATCTGTCAGGCTTACTGGGAGCCGGAGGTAAGGAGTCAAGGGTCAAGCTGGACTCCGAAAACACATCAACCACAATGTCTAAAACAGGGGGAATGGCTAAAGGCTTGTGCTGAGGGAAAAGAAGGAAATCCCGGAGTCTCTTTTTTGATTCTGAGAAGTCTTGACTCTCTCCGTGAAAATGCTCCCTTAAAGTATGCAAGGTTTCTCCAAATGAATAATCCTCAGGAGGAGATGCAGATGGAATAGACTCCTCAACATCAGAATCCTCATAGGGAGGTATAGATAATTCCTAATCAAAAGAGGAATCAGAAGAAATAGAAACCTGATCTGAAGATTCATAATCAGTGTACTGCCTAGGCCTCTTATCTGGAGGGGGATGGGTACCCCTGATCAAGGTAATAAGGTCTTCAGCCATTTTGATCATCTGTTTTTAGGCATAGAGGCCCGTGCACATGGCTCATGTGTCGGTTTTTTAGTTTTAGAAGTTGCTTTTGTCTTTGGTTTTGGAGCTGTCGTCGGTTTGATATACAGATGTTGAGGTCTGAAAACACCCTCAGAAGCCGGTGCCTGCTCAGTGGCTCTAGACCCAACCCAGGGAGATACACCTGTCGGTCCAATACCTCAAGTATCTTGTAGCATGCTGGACTCCACATGGGTCTCGGTAGAGGCCTGCGACTCGAAGGTAGTGGGTATCAGGGGCTGCGAAAGTGCCTCACTGAGTACCGGCGAATTGGCGACTGGCTTAGAAGCTTCGTCGTCGGTTTTGGATCTCGACTGCCTTTCTTTGTCCTTTTCTTTGCGTTTTTTATGTACTCCGGTAGTCGGATGGCTATCCGACTACATTTCTGGGTAGTTAAATCTGTTTCCAAAATACTTTGATGCAAAAATTTACCGACGCTTAATAGTGCATTGGTTAAATCTAGCACGAAACCAACAGCCAGGCACGCTGTGATTAAGGCCTAGGCAAGGAATACAGTATAAATGTAAATCCTTATGAGGTATTTGCTTCCCACAAGTAATACAATTAATAACTTTCTGACATCGGTAAAAAACAAGAAAAAAAAAATTTCCCCAACGGGGTACTTAGCTTTAGTGAAGACTTCGGTACTGAAATTCAAACTCGAATATTTCAGTAGTTGGCCAACCGGCACTTGCGAAGTGCTTCTGCATCAGGCACCGCCCGGCAAGAAAGTCTAAAGAAAATGGCATCGGCTACATGTCTTATACCCTGGACGACCTGACGTCATGGAAGAGGAGACAGCAACTGACACAGGACCCAAGACTTTGGAATTCAGGCCGACTGAGGGCAACCTGCCAGCAGATTACCCAAATGTAATGACTTCAACAGTGAAACATTAAGAACATCCTGTGGCAGCTACTCAGCATGATGCATCCAAGGCATCACAGCCACACTTTAGGGAGTTCCAGAGACTTGTAAAGCTTCTCATTGTCTCCTGAATTTCCTTTGACAAGATTCTATTCACAATACAGAGTTCACCTTAGATAAAATTTTGTCTTGTAGAGAGTGAATGCACTTTAGCACATGGAAGTGGCAATTCCATGGTCTCGTTGTAATGGTAGGCACAGGTATAAGCTTTTATTCCCAAATCTAATAGTCTACTTTCCATCTCATTAGGCAGGGGATGTCCAGTTAGTCCCTTAGGTACACCTTTTGTGGATTCAGGAGATTACTGAAGGGTCAGACATGGGGTTTTTGTAAAGCTGCTTCTGAGATTCAAGCACTCTGTAGAACTGTCTGGCTTCTTAGCAGAAGGTGGTAAAGAATCAGGATGTAATACAATGTCTTCAAAGATATCCAGTACTACTTGTACAGAGGGTAATAGCCAGTGATCTGGGAGAAGGCAAACTCAGCAGTTCATTCACAATGGGTCTGAGCTGATGAGAACTCTCCTCTTTCCCAACTGACAGCCTCCTTCATTCTATGAAAGGCTCCCCAAAAGAGAGGTCCTGGGGGTCAAAAGAGAAGGCATCATTCAGAGTCTGAATTTGGATAAGTTTTTGATTGTAGCTGCCCAGAACAAGATAATTCCTCTTCATGTTCTAAGCTTGAGGAGTATGAATCTTCTTGAAAGCAGACCTCCCTGCTTCTTTTAGATGGGGAGGTTTCAGAAGCATGAGTGTAGGAGGGCTCCCTGGATTTCATGATGTCGGTGAGTTCCTGTGCTACTTTTAGGAGGCCCTGGGCTTCCATCTGAGTAGAAGCAGCTGAGGCAAAGAAAAATAAAAGGCTCACTTCAGTTTAGTTGTCCAGTTAGAAGGGATGACTTGAGGTTTAAGTCATCTGACCACGACTTTGTTTAAGGTTTCAGTAGCCAAGGTAAACAGGGTGTATAACTCAAGACTCAAAACCCAAAAGTTGGAGGCTGAGGCCTGCTAAGCGACCTCAGACCCAACCGACATCTGTGCCAAGGTAACTGTGGTTAGCAGGCAAGAAACTGTGGTGGCCTTCCCATAGGGCCATGGCAGAGGGTTTGGGAGCTGGACCAGGGGGCGGCAAATGCACCTTACCTGGGTCGTTCATTAACTTACAGACTAAAGTTAGAGCTTTACTGGAAACCTCTGAAGTTCTTGATTTTTTTTTTTATTTTCATTTCTTCAGAATGATGCTAGCAGAAGCTGGTGTTTATGAAGACCCAGTGATGGCTGAAGGTTGCAAAGCCAACACAGCAACCAAAACAAAGGACTCCAAAATGGGCAGCTAATACCATGGCCCTAACATTTTAGGGTTTTGACTCGGAATTTAGCATAGTCAGGGCAAACGGAGACAACAAGATGAGGCCCCAAGCAGAACAGATAAAACAAATGAAAACCTTTATGTGGGATTTGCTTATTTGCTTCCCACACTTCAAACAATTGTTGATCATTGTAAACAGACAAGGGGAAAATCTGACTGGAAGGAGGAGATGCATTGGAAAAATTAACTTACTGAAGGACTGTGCTAAACGCAAGTGAAGCACATCAGACTACACGGCTAGAAAGAACTGAAGATGGTGCCAACGACTGCCATTCTAATACCCTGACTTTCAGATGTCCATCAGCTAGCAATGATACAAATAATCTGGAAACTGGGCCAGTCAGGGGCTTCTGCATGGCAGGGAGACCTAAAAATCAGTACTGCAACACAGACTACGAACAACAACCAAATGGTCTTTGGTAATTGGTTCCCAAGCTGGAAGGGATAGGGAATGTTTCTTTGCAAGAAGGGTTAAGGGAAGAAAGAGGTGAAGGACACAGATGCAAGGAAGATGCAAATAGTTACGGGAGGCTGATTTGTTAAGAAATGGGGGGTTTAGACCCTTTAAATTCCTGCTTCAGTTCACCCAGAAACCTCTCTTTTTAATACTGTTTGCCAGTGTGGTGGTGGTGGTGGCGGCTTGTGTTCTTTATGAAATAAAGAGACAAACATCAGAAAGGTTATTTCCTTTAAAATTTAGAGACAGAGATTTGTTTAAAATCCTGCATTACCTTGCTTCCCTCTTGAAGGTTCTTAATGTCAGCAGCAGCAGGACCCGAGAGATTACGGAGTCCGACAGCTCAGATTTAACATTCACTGGAACTGGAACAGACTAGAGCCTCAGTCAAGATAACCTTCTCAAAACAAAACCGGCAGCAGCTGCTCTGGTGGAAGCATCAGCTGCATCATAGCTGCATTTAATGGAGTACTTAGCTACTTCAGAAGCAGAACTGAGTAAAGAAAGAAGAAGACTTGCTTTCAGAGTAAGGCATATAAGGCAAAAGGTTACAAAGGTCCCCTGACATAAATATTTGCACGGTCATTTACATGGTCATGTGCGTCTGACAATTAAGAGCATGAATGGCCAGAGCAGAAGAGGCGTAGTTCGGTTCAGATCTGATCAGAACCAACTTGGCCTTTACTTTAGCTTGTGGCCACTAGGAAACTCTCGAGTTCTTCCCTTTCCCACAATGGACCATCCCCTAACATACCTCAGACTTTGCTTGCTGGTTTACCTACTTCAAGAAACACTATAATTATCCTGATAGAACAAACCAAATCTAGAGATGAACGCAAGGGACAGTGATGTCCTTATAAGCTCTCGCTGTTCCAGAAGTCGCTGATGAAAAAGGTAGGGAGTTGGTGGGAGGGGAGTTGAGGAAAAATTAATAATGGACAACACAGATGAAACATTATGGTGAGTACATAACTTCTTTATCTGATGTTGTCAACTTTCATTCATTCCTCAACAGTTGGGACAGAGTCCCCCAGCTACCTAAAACCCTGGAAGGGCTCTAAAATAGGATATTCATGAGCACAGCTGAGCCAAAGGCTGGTCTTCCCCCTCAAGACAAGATACAATTTGTAATCAGTAATAAAAGTATGAGGATTAGCCCATGTAGCAGCTGCTGAAATGTCATCCATGGACATCCTAAATAAGAATACTGCAGATGTTGCCATGGAACTGGTTTAATGGGCTCTTAAAGGTCTTGGTAAGGGTAGACCCTGGTTGTTGATATACAATCTGTATGCCATTTTGCCAGTTACCTTTGTAACTGGCTTACTCAATTTAGAATCCACAAAGGAAACAAATATCTGATCTGCTTTTCTGAAGTCCTTTGATGCAAGTAGAAACGTAATGGTCTGCGAATGACCAACAAGCATAACATACATTCGCCTTTTGTTTGTAAAATCTGGGGTAAAAAAATGGCAGACTAATTTGTTGTAAACTAATCTAGGTTGATGATAGATTCTGACAACACCTTAGGAAGGAAAGAAGGACTGGTTCGTAATGCCACCCTATCCCTATGAAAAATCAGACAGGGAGGATTAAAAGAAAATGTTTGGAGTTCTGATATCCATCTAGCAGAGGGATGGCTACTAAAAATATAGTCTTCCAGGGCAGAAACTTTAGATCACGTTTTGCTGTTGGTTCAAAAGTGGAATGAATTAAGGTCTGCAGTACCAAATTTAAGTCCTATGAAGGAGTTGGGTCCTTATACAGAGGTCTCAAAAATAAGCGTACCTTTCAAGAAGGCCTTACAAAGTTTTGCTGAAGCCAGAGCAGTTTTCAGTTCCTACATGAAAATTACAGAGGGCCACTAGCTGAACTCTAACAGCTAGCTCCTTCATTGAAAACTGTAGCCAGAAATTCAAGGACACTATGTACAGGAACTGAAAAGGAGTCATTTATTTCTGATATACCAAAAAAACAAATCTTTTACATTTACATCTGTAAAGTTTCCTTGTGGAGGCTTTGTGAGGAGACACACTTATATGACAGACGGGAAGACAGCATTTCTTGTCTCACTATTAACAGAAGTGGAGAAATCAGGCTGTCAGCTTTACTTTGAGGTGTCCATGTGAATCATGTCTTTCGAGTGAGATAGGAGGTCTGGAATTGGACCCAAAATCCAAGGTGGGTAAACTACATGATGCCAAAGAAAGGGAAACCAAATCTGTTGAGGCCAGTAAGGTGTAATGGAAGATGACTTTGCTCTCAACTGGAAAGCTTTCTTCAGAAATTTGGGGATCGAGAGAGATGCAAGTAGGTTGCAGCAAAGCTGGCCCCATTGTTGAAAAATCATTTCTGCCACTTCCATGTTGAGAGACCATTTGTGAGGCAGTAGAATGGATCTGGTGAATTTGTCTGCTATCACGCTGGATTTCCCTGGAATGTGTGTTGCTATCAGAAATCAGTTGGATGAGATTGCCTACTGCCACACACACCGAGCTTCTCGACACAAGGGGTAAGACCTGGTTCCTCCTTGTTTGGTGATGTAACAGACCACTGACATATGGTCTTGTCTGAATAACAACTGTCCCAAAAGGGAGAGTCTTGGAAGGCCTGCAACACTAAGAGCACCGCTCTCACTTCCAGAGCCACTGATATGAGTGCTGACCTCTTCGGGGGACCATGTGCCCTGGATTGTTTTCCCCAGGAAGTGCCCCCCCCAATCTGAGAAGTGTCTGTGGTCACTATGGCCTTGGGCTGAGGGAAAATACAGGGACGGCCTCGCAGTAGCTGATCTGATCTAATCCACCACCAAAGGTATCTTTTGCATGCTTGGGTAATTCTTGGCTGGGTGGACATGTGGTGATAAAGAAAAGTGCTGATAACATCTACTGAAGAATTCTGATGTGAAATCTTAGTTAGGAGAACGAAAGCGATACCAGCAGACATTGATCCCAAGGCTTGTAGGATCAATCGGGCTGAGATTGTGGAATTGTGAACTATCTTTCTGACCTGAAATATGACAGTCTGCATTCTTGCGAGAGGAAGCGAAGCTGTCATCGATACTGTGTTACAAATTGCTCCTATGAACTCCAATGTCTGAGATGGTTCTGAGATTTGCTGTAATGTATGGTGATCCCCAGATGGGAGCAAGTCTGAAGTACTTGGTCTCATGCTCTTATCAGTAGATGACTGGTCGGGGTGGTAATGATCCAGTTTTCCAAGTATGGAAACGCTTGGAATCCCTGCAGTCTCAAGTGAGTTGCTACTACTGCCGTGCATTTAGTGAACACCCTGGTGGTTGTGGTAAGGCCAAAGGGAAGTGCTCTGAACTGGTAATGACAGTCTCCCAGCCTGAAGCGTAGGTACCTTCTGGATCACCTGTTCATTTTTATGTGATAGTATGCATCCTGAAGGTCTATTGAGCGTATCCAGTTGTCCTTGCACAAAAAAGGGCAGAATGGACTGAACTGTGACCATCTGAAAAGTACAATTTTGTACCTACCATAAATGTAGATGTTCGAGTGTTCACACTGCTGCAGTCATCACACTTGGGTTATCCTGCCGTCAGGCGGTCCCGCAGTTGGCCAGAGTTCCAAAGTCTTGGTCCGGCATTGGTTGCTGTCGCTTCTTCCCTGACGTCAGAGCGCCAGGGGTTTATAAGATGCATCTGACGCCATTTTCTTCAGTTTTTCTTGCCCCAGATGTCAGGTGCCCCTAATAGGTAGGCAATACATATTGCTATATAAAAATAAACATATAAAAATAAAACAATACCTTCAGTCATAAGCAAATACACCACAGAGGTTGTATAGGATAGAAAGGTATAGATAAGTCCAGCTAGTTTAGAGGGGATGGAGGGAGGGTAACCTGGACTGCAGCAGTGTGAACACTCGAACATCTACATTTATGGTAGGTACAAAACTGTACTATGTTCATCGTGTTACACTGCTGCAGTCATCACACTTGGGTTGAATCCCAAAGCTAAGGATGGGTGGTGGAACTAAACAGGGTTTGGAGAGGCTAGTAGGCCCTGCAGAACTGCAGTGGCAAAGCCAGCTCTGGTTTTAGAGTATAGAGGTAAGTGATAGTGCTTGGTGAAGATGTGCACTGAACTCCAAGTTGCAGCCTCCAAAATATCCTTGGTTGGTACCCCTCTGAGGAGGGCTGTTGATGTTGCTGTAGCCCTGGTGGAATGGGGCCTGATGTTACCAGGCACAAATTTCCCATGGTGTGTGTAGCAAAAACGGATACAGTGCCCTATCCATTTTGAAATGGTCTGTTTTGAGATAGCTTTTCCTTGAGATCCTGCAGCATAGGATACAAAGAGCTGGTCAGATTTTCTGAAAGCCTTAGTTTTATCCAAGTAGTAACGTAATTGCCTGTGAATGTCCAAAGAGTGTAGGAGCCTTTCCCCTTTGTTCTGGGGGTTTGGATAAAAGGTGGGCAAATGAATGGTTTGGTTTAGGGCCACACTGGATACCACCTTTGGCATAAAGGAAGGGTTAGTTCGTAAAGAGACTCTGTCTTGATGAAAAATGATGAAAGGCCCCACTGCCATTAGTGCCTGTAGTTCTGAGACTCTTCATGCTAAAGTTACTGCTAGCAGCAGGGCAGTTTTCCATGACAGGAACTGTAGATCAGCTGTGAAAGCTGGTTCAAAGGGCGGAAGTGTAAGCTTTTCCAAAACAAAGTTGAGATCCCAAGTTGGTGCTCTCCGGGGCGGTCTTATGTTCTTAGCCCCTCTGAGGAACTGTCTTAGTAATGGATGTGAAAATATAGGAGGATCCGTGTTGTAGTGAGCTGAAATAGCTGAGGCGTGGATCTTAATGGATGAGAAGGAAAGTCCTTTGTGCAACATCTCAGTTAAATATTGAAGAATCTGAGGAATATTTGGGACAAGGGGATTTTGGCCTTTAGCCTGGTTCCAGGCGCAGAATCTTTTCCATTTGTCTGACTAGACTTTCCTGGTGCTGGGCCTCCTGGCCTCCAGAATGACGTCCATCACAGCTTTAGACAGAAGTGTTGACTGGTTGTTTAGGCAATTTGCCATGCAGCCAGATTTAAAGTCTTGAGCTGGCTGTGTAGAATCTGATTGTTTTGCTGAGTGAGCTGGTGAGGAATTGTAGGTAAAATCCATGGTGGGCCTTGAGCCATGTTCCTTAGTATTGGATACCAGTGTTGGCGTGGCCAATCTGGAGCAATGAGTATCATTTGTGGCCTCTTTAATCTGGCTTTCTGCAGCACCTTTGCCAGAAGAGGCAGTGTAGGAAAGGCATACACTGTCAATGTTTTCCAACTGAATGAGAGGGCGTCCACTTTCCAAGCTAGTGTGTGGTATGTCCTTGTGCAGAATTTCTGTAGTTGGTAGTTTTGGGGGGAAGTAAACAGATCTATGTCTGGGCTCCCCCATTTTTGAGTTATCATTGCGAACACTTGTGGATCTAGTTTCCACTCGTGAGGATCTATGATGTTTTTGCTTAGATCGTCTGCCAGTGTTTTTCTTTCCTGGCAGGAATTGTGCTTGTAGTTGAACTTGGTAGGTCAGTGCTGTGTTCCACAAGGTCATTGCTGGTCTGCATAGGGGGTAGGAGTGTGTGCCCCCTTGCTTGTTTATGTACCACATCACTGTGGTGTTGTCCGTCTTTATTAGGAGTTGTCCTGGATGTAGGAGGTCCTTGAAAGCTGTTGGGGCATTTTGCACAGCTAGCATCTCCTTCTGATTGATATGTTGATGCCTTTGGTTTGCAGACCATTTGCCCTGAATACACTTGTCCTGCCATGTGTGCTCCCCAGGCATAATCCGATGCATCTGTTGTTATAGTTTGCCTGGCTGTGGGTAAGGTAAAAGGCTGACCCTTGTTGAGGTGACATGCCTGAGCCCACCATAGAAACTCCTGTTGAAGGCAGGGAATGAGTGGAATTATTGTTTCCAAGCTGTGGCTGTGTTGAGTCCATACGCTTTTCAGATACCATTGTAATTTCCTCATATGCAGTTTTGCAAATGGTATTAGTAGTATGCAAGATGCCATGAATCCCAAGGCCTGCAGAATTTTTCTTGCAGGGAGTTGGGTCTTTGTTGCCATCATTTTGAAGTATTGAGTCAGTTGTCCTTGCTTGTCTGGCGTGAGATAAGCCATCTGGGCCGTTGTATTTAAGCTGGCACCAAGGAATATTATGTCTTGTGAGGGCACTAGTTTTGACTTCTTTTCGTTTACTGTGTACCCTAGGCAGCTTAGTAGGTTTTTGACAAACAACAGATGCTTTAAAAGAATGTCCTTGCTTTCTGCTTGAATAAGGCAGTCGTCCAGGTATGGATATATTTGAATCCCTCTTTGTCTGCAGTATGCAATCACTGGTGCCAGGCATTTTGTGAAGACCCTGGGTGCAGAAGATAAGCCAAAGGGCAGTGCAGAGAATTGGTAATGGGTTGAACCTGCAATAAATCGGAGGTATCTTCTGCAATTTTGTCTGATAGGGACATGCAGGTATGCCTCCTTGAGGTCCAACGTTACTAGCCAAGCCTTCTTGCCCAGCATGGGAAGAAGTTGCTGTAGTGTTAGCATCTTGAATTTGGGTACTTCCAGGTATGTGTTTAGAATTGAGAGGTCCAGAATGGGTCTCCAGGCTTTGTCCTTTCGGGGAACTAGAAACAGTCTTGAGTAAAATCCTTGTCCTTGCTCCTGTGTAGGAACCTGTTGAATGGCTCTCATGTCCATGAGAGCTGAAATTTGCTTTTGAGCCTCTGCCCATTGATTTGGTGGCAGGTTTGGCATTCCTTTTATCCTTGGCAAAGTGTGAAAGTGGAATCTGTATCATTGAGATACAATATTTAGGACCCATTTGTCTTTTGTGATGATGTGCCAATTGTCTGCAAAAAGTGTTAGTCCCCCCCCCCCCCCAAGGGAGCTGCCAAGAGGGTTTTGCTTGGTAGTCTGAGGGGCAAGTCATTGTGTTTGTCTTCTGGTAGTTTGAGACCTGTCTTCTCCTCCTTTTTAGGTTGTGGCACCCCATTGTCGAGGCTAACAGCCTTGTGGCTGGCCTCTGCCCCTTGGGCATCTGTATCTGCCCCTCTGTGGTCTGGCAGAAGCTGGAAAGGACCAGTTTTTGGTTGGCCAATTTCTGCTGAAACGAGGGGGTTGAACCTGTAAAAAAATCCTTGACCATCTGCATAGATTTTGCCTTATCCTCCATTTTCTTTAAAACTTCTGCTTTTACACCAAATAAAACATCCTGCTGTAAAGGTGCATCCAATAACTTTGCTTTAACATTATCAGGTAAAGTTTGTTCTTTTAACCAAGCATGCCTACGTATGACAGACCCTGTCACTGCTGCTCTACAAGAAGCTTCCAATGAATCAAATCCACATTGCAAAGTATGTTTTCCCACTTGCTCAGCTGAATGCAACAAATCTTGCATTTCCTTGTAATCTGGCTGTTCTGTATGTGCGAGCATTTTTTGTTTTAATTGAGACATCAGATACTGTTGACATTTCAGCATGTGAAACTGACAATTTAAGGCCCTCATAGCTAGAGTAGCTGAGGTATATACTTTCTTTCCCCATCTGTCTAGTGCTCTAGAATCCCTTTCAGAGGGCACAGGATTTTTAGCAATAGAGGCCTTAACCCCTTTGGGACCCTGGGAAATGGTTTCTGGGTCAGCAACAGGGCTTTTATACAGAAAGTTGTGAGAGTCAGGGACTCTGTAGTATCTGTGTGGTTTGGCTTGTGCAGGAGGTAGTGAATCTGGGTTAAGGCTAGATTCTGAGTAAACATCATCCACAATGTCTAACACAGGTGGAATAGCAAGTGGTCTGTAAAAGGAACTTTCGGAGCCTTTTCTTAGAATAAGAGTAATCCTGGCCTTCCCAGTGGAAATGTTCCCTCATAGTATGTAAGGTTTCCCCAAAAGAGTAGTCTTCTGGGGGAGATGCAGAAGGGATAGACTCTTCAGCATCAGAATCTTCATAAGGGGGAAAGGAGTATTCCTGTTCCTCAGAGGAACCTGAGGAAATTGAAACCTGGTCAGAGGAAGCGTAATCCGCCTCCTGCCTTGGCCTTTTATCAGGAGGGGGATGGGAACCTCTGATTAGGGTAATTAAGTCTTCAGCCATCTTAAGCATCTGTTTCTTAGGCATGGGGCCTTGTACTGGAGACTGCTGTACAGTCTTCTTTGTTTTTAAAGGAGTTTTCAGTTTTGCATAGGATTTAATAGCGAGTGTAGTCAGTCTGAAGACACCTTCTGCAACTGAAGGCATTTCAACTGCACCGGGATCTCCTTCAGGCATGGAGTCGGAAGGGCCTAAAGGTAAAGGTTGTGGAGGCCTAGCAATCTCCGCTTGTGAATTGGATGTCGCCTGGGGTTCTAAAATCAGCGGTCGTCAGGGGCTGCTTAGGCGCCTCACTGAAAACCGGAGAACCGGCGACTGGCCTAGCAGAGGCCTCGGAGTCCGGTTTGGATTTCGGCTGCCTGTCCTTATCTTTGCATTTTTTATGCATTCCGGTCGTCGGTTGCTCCGACAGCATGGTATAATTAAATTTCCTACCAAAAATATGTCAGGCGAAATCAAACCGACGTTTAATAATTCGTTTATTAAACCTAGCACAAAACCGACAACCTGTGACGTCGTGGTCTGGGCCTAGGCAAGGAATACAATAAGAATGGTTTACTACTGAAATGGGCCTGTATGAAGCTGGATCCGATGGATCTTTACCCTCTTTAGATATTAATGTTACCACTTCCTTCTTCCAGGATTCTGGCACGTCTCCTCCTCTTAAAATACTGTTAAACAAAATCTTCCAGATTTTTATCAGTTTTTTTTTCTCCTAGCTTTCAAACTGCCACAGGAATACTACCTATTCCTAGGGACTTTCCCGTAGATTGGTTATACACAGCCATTTTTTATTTCATCTCTTACTATCCTGTTAGTATTTCAGCCTAATCTACCTCTAACTTTGGCATATTTAATTCTTCCATAAACATTTCCATTTGTACTTTTCTTGATTTCCATTATTTATTTGCTTTATACAAACTTTCATAACTTTTTCGAAAAATCTTCCTTGTTATAGACTCCCTAAGCTTGGTGACAGCCTTTTCCACTTTCTGTTGCCCGAGTCGTGCTAACCGTTTTTGTGCTCTAGAATTATCAAACAGTTGTTTGACAGCAATCTTTCTAAACTCGGGCAAATTAGAGGTAATCCCTTATTTTCTGTTAAGCATTCTGCAGTTACTCCTTTTCTTTTTCTGAGAGATTCCCCCTATTTTGCAGTACTTTAACATTTGTCAGTCCCTCTATACAATTCTTGTTACTTCTTAGCTATATCTCCATTTCCTTTATTTCCACCACAGTTTTAAACTCCACTAATTTTATCCCACTCCCTAGCTGTACTTTCAAAGACATTTCTATCTTCTCCAGTAGTTTCTGAATTCATTGCAAAACCCATTTCTTACATTCCTCTCTTTTCAGCTGACAGGACACCACTGTCTAATTTTTATTTCAACACCTTGCATTTTTATTTTAGTTTCTATTGGTACATGATCTGAAATGGTTATTGGGTGCGTTTCAAGACCTTCAATTAAATGCACATGTTCCTGTGAGATAAAATTCTATCTAGTCTAGCCCAGCTTTTGAATCTTGGAGAATATGTAAATTCACGTCTTCCATGCCAAACATTTCCATCAAATTCTTCGAAAATCTACCCTCCTTTGTTATATTTACACTTCTAGGCTCCCCAGACAAATTTTCACTGTTGCAAACCAAATTCCTGTCTCCACCTATAAGTAATAAGCCTTGCCAAAAGCTGATCATTTCTCCCAGAATTTCCTTAAGCTCCAATTACAGCAGTTTTGGGTGGAATGCAAATGCATGCCAGTGTAATCCTCCTCCTTTGCCAGTAGCCTCTTCATACTATACATCTTCCATTATCTTTTTCCCCTCTTCTATCAAGATTGGAGCTCCTCCTGCAATTAATAAGTACTCCTCTTTTCCTTTGCCCCAGATATTCAGCTAAATAAGCATCCTGAAAACCTTTCTTTATCACATCCACATTTGCAGTTGTTTCCATGTGTTTCCTGTAGCATAGGTATTTGCATTTTACATTTTTAATATAGTTCACTATTTATTTTTATCTGTAACACCATTCAGATTGAAAGACATTACAGAAAGCATCATTTTCTTATAGAGTTACTATTACCACCTCTTATGTATAAACGGCTTTATTGTTAAATGTTTAGTTACAACGTTTACGTTACATGCATATACTGTTTGGCAAGTTGGTCTTTTATGCAGTTGTTTCTTGTGATATCCATTTGAGTCTATGCCACATCTTACATAACTTTTTATTTTCTTGTAAGCCCTGAAACAGATCCCCCCCCCAACCCATCAAAAAACCTATTAACTTAACACATAACTATGTATATCTTCAGATATTTAAATGTTTGCTTCCTAAAAAGAACAACAGTTCTAAGTTGATAGCCACATATACAGGCTAGAGTTAACCAAAAAGAAAGGTTAGTCATGCTAAGACGCATGGTACAGCCTGTGCTATTAGTAAGTGCTATTTGATTCTATCTTTACAGCTCTTTCAGCTGAGAAAACACTTGAATACTTTCAGTAAACACCTTCGCCAAGACATTTCTTTTTATCAAATTGTCTTCTAGTGCCATGCAAACCAGACGCACAACTGCTAAGGGTACCTACCAGAAAAAGCCTTATAATTTTTAAATACCCCATTTCATTTACATGCTTTTCAATAAACCTGTTACTGGACAACACTTAGGGTCTTAACGCAGTCATTACCAGAACCCCCCCCCACTTTTTTTTTTACATTGCATTGCCTAAATTTCTTAAAACTGAAAAAAGAAAAAAAAAAGAAAGAAGGGAGAAAAAAGAAAAAAAAACAAAAGGACTTGTTTATATTAGTATTCCCATTGCATTAAAAAATAGGAAACTTTACTTCAAGTCTAACTGGTTTTGTCTGATCTTCAAAGCCCTACTAGTTGGGAAAACCCCTGATTGCTTTCACAGAAGATTGTGTCCTAGCCAATTTCTCTTCTCTTTTCCTTCAGCCAGTCACCTTCCACCAGACTGTCTCCAGTTTCTCTTTATCAGATTGTCTCCATGGAGACATGAGTAGGCTTACCATACGTCCGGTTTTCCCCGGACATGTCCTCTTTTTGTGCTCCTGTCCGGGCGTCTTTTTTAAATTCCCGAGATTTGTCCGGGTTTTACACTCCCGAGGCAGAATTCAAATCTACGCATGCGCGGAAGGTAGAAGAGCTCGCGAGAGTCGCGAGAGCGAGACTGTATTTGCGCGGCGGGAGAAGTGCAGGAGGACTGACTGTCTGTATGTGTTAGGGAGGAGGCGAGAGGACTGACCCACCACGACCCAGCACAGCCGATTCTCATCATTACAGAGCGAGTGAGTCGGAGTCTCCGTTTTGCTATTACAGACTGTACTTTCGTTACCCAAAATAATTCTGGTATGTTTTTTTTTTTTGTGAGTTATTGATGGTGTGTGTGTGAGTGTGGTAGTTAGAAGTTGCTGCCCTATTTTCAATTTCTAGTAGGCCAGAAATTGAAAATAGGCAGCAGCAGTTTCTATTACACACATCAATAACTCAAAAAATAATTTGAGAAAGTGTAATAAACAAACGGAGACTCCACATGGCGGAATAGATCATTGACAGAATCTATTCCCGCCATGTGAGTCGGAGTCTCCGCTTTGGTTTATTACAGTACTTTCGCTACTCAAATTAATTCTGGTTTCTGCCTGGTATGTTTTTTTTTTTTTTGTGAGTTATTGATGGTGTGTGTGTGTGTGAGTCAGTGTGTCTGTAAAGCTCTGTACTTGAATGATACTGTGTGGCTAGGCCTAGGGGAAGAATTGTGAGGAAGATCCTAGTCTGAGGGCTAACATTTCAAATGTAGCACATGCCTACGCCAGGCGTATTCTGAATAGGAGTGCAGTTCTTTCATGTAAGGGGAAGTGACAGCTATGTCCGTCTTTTAGTGACTAGCCAGGACATTCTGTGATTTGTTTTTCTCTGAAAGCAATGACATTTCATAGAAAGAGATACTAATTAAAGCAAGTTTTAACTAGAGCGTCCATGCATCAGTATTCACAGAGGTTTGTTTGTATTGTTACAAAAATAAGGAAAAATGATACGCATTGTTGTATTCTGAATGCTTCTAGGAGCGAATGAATGACTGTAGGATTCTTTGGCAATGATTTATTCATTAGGAGCGGACCAAAGTTTTTGCTTGTTGTTCTTATTCTTTTAGACTCAGCGAACCAGAGAGAAATGATATTCAGTTAAGAGCTAAGGCCATGAATAGGAAAAAAATGTTTGTCATCTGTTTTTTTGAAGGATGTTTATTTCTTATTTGCTTTCTTAGAATGTTAAGTATTCAGAATTCACAGCATCATCCCACCGTAAATAATGTGTGCTGCTCTCCACTAAGCTAAATGTGTTTATAACTTTTCTGTGTAGACAATGATGTATTTCTGGAGACTGTTTGTTTTTTTTTTAGGTTCCTGTAATCTGTAGGTTTAAAAATCTTCCAGTTGGTATGCACGTTATTTGTGCTTTGAATGATAGTAACTTATCCATGCTTAACCATGCTAGTATTTTAAGTGAGCGTGTCATTCAAGAAGTGATGTTCCACCTAGTCTTTAAGAAGATGACATTTAACTGTGTTAACAGTAGGTTGAAAATTATACTAAAAAAGTATTATTTTCATGATATGTAGGGTTTTACTGATAGCTTGTATAGCATATGTCCAGGTCTTACCCCTAAACATCATGCAGTGTGTAAGGCAGTATTGTGTGTATGGTATGCCTTTCCAAAAAAATGTCAGATGTTGCATTCTGTGGGAGTATGTTGTGTTTAAGCTTGCACCCTTAATAAAAGTAATGACCCTGTCTTCCACACCGGTAGTGTATGTAATAATGATTCTTTCACTTCTCCTTACCCATCACATCTAGGGTTGCCACCTTTCCAAATGCCCAAAGTGGGACATTTGTGCTACAAACATCAGATTTTGCAGGGAAAAACATACCCACGGCCAGTACAAAGGACAGAACTTCAGTTTGTTGCCTGAATAAAAGTCTATTCTTGTAGCATTTTAGTTCCTTATTCTTATTTAGGTGTTTCAGATACAGAATAACTGTTTTATGCAACTATGACATAAAATATAGAAAATAATTTTGTCCTAAAATCTCAGGACATTTGCCATTTTTTCACATTTTTTGCAGGACACAACTGCCCAAAGTGGGGACTGTCCCTCGCAAAGTGGGACAGGTGGTAACCCTAATCGCATCTGTTATTGTCGTCTTTATGCCATTCTGTGGGTGATAATGAAAAACACTGGACTGTGTGTAAGTGCAAATCAGAATACTGAGAGACATGGTTATGTAAAGACCAGTGCTCTCCTTCGTCATCTGAAACTGTTACTGTCGCTAAATATGATAAAAGTAAAAAGCTTTTCATTATTGCTAAGCATATCTCTCGGCTGTCTTTGATATTAGAAAAAAATTTAACACTGGAGTACGCAACATGCTTTTTTGTTTTATCATGCATTTTTATCAATGATTTTCCAGAAAACCACACATTTTTATGAGGAATAGACCAAAAAAAGGGAGCAAAACTTTGGTCGTTCTGCAAAAGTCAAGATAATTAAGAGGTATGCCTACCAGGACTGAGGCCCCCAGTCATTGTTAACTAAGCTTAGCTAAAGCTTATATTTAATATATTTTCAGTTAGCGGAATGTAATCCAAGTTTTTTTTTTTTCCATAGGGGTTAAATGTATTATGTACTCTGAAAACAAAAATGCAGTGTACATGAAGCCACTTAATTTTCAGATATAAAATGAGCAGTGACTGATTGCTGTGCACATGCTTAGACATGTTAAGTAAGAGAGCTCAATTTGCAGCAGTACTCAGTACACCATATTGCCTTAGTTTTAACTTAAGACTTGTTACCTAAATTAATGGGGCAAAATGGCATTTCAGAGTCCTGGCACAATGTATATAGATGAGGTAGCTTATTAGAATTTTTTGACTGTAACCTGTGGCATTTGACAGCCATTTTTGACACCTGTCCAAACAGTTGTCAAACTGTAGAAGTTTTGTTCATTAGTTTACTAATTGAGCAGGATGGTATGAGAACTGACAGTGGTGTGATTTTAGTGAGTAAGGTGCAATCTGGGCAAACAATGAAATAATGCAGTGCCAAACAGCCAAAATAAGGGAAGATTTAAAATAATTACTTTTGCAAACTTTGAACGCTGCAGGACAGGATTGGTGTTCGGCACATCTCTATCTTGGGCCATTTATAAAACCTTAAGTCTCATGCTTATGAGTATTGCTGTTGCATTTTCCACCTAATGACCTTGCCCAGCACTGTGCCTGCTTTTGATTCAGGACAAAGACTGTAAAAATGGAAAACAATTGTAAATGCACCATTCCAAAAGGAATGCAAGACCCTTGCATGTTTTCTAGCAATTTTAAATTTCTGGCCTAAAAATGTCACTTTCTTATAGATAACAATGTTTTTGACCATCTTCTTTTTCCATGTAGGAGGAGTGGAAAAAAAAAACTTCCATGTAGGGTTGTTTGTTAAAGTCATTGAAAAATTGAGGCCATTCCAGTGTGTGGTACAGTCTGCTCTTTTAGCAAATATTTTGCAGTTATTCAGTTCAGTTGTTGCAGAGCTTGTTGTATTCTTGCCTGTTAGATCAGTTCCACACATTTCAGCATTGTACCCTGCATGGAGTAATCTGTTCCTTAGTTAAGTATTTTGCAGAATCCCAGTTTACCTGCTAAAGCACAGCAGTGATTCTACAATTAAATTAGTTGCAGAATGATGACTTTGCATAGTACAGACTTCTCTTGTGATAATTATTTTGCAGTCTTGTTTCAGTTTACTTATTACTGCCAATCTTCTGGATTCTGACTGTTCTATTACTTTCCAGCCACTTAAAAATCATATGAATTACTGGCTCTGAGTTTAACAATACATAGTAAAATGCTCCTGACAGACTGAGACCAAATTTGGGGCATGTGGTATACTTCCTAGAGGTAGATGCCAAGTATTTTTATTTATTTTTTTTTATTTAACATTTGTTGACTGGGAAAGTCCAACTAGGTTTCACAGATCCTGTTTTCAGCGGAGGCCCAGGGAGAAATGCTCCAGAAGCATGTCTTTAGAATGTGGACCGTGTTCCCATTTATTGCATGAAGGAAATGAAGTGTGACTGAAACCTTAACCATCACAATTCACAACAGAAAAATGTGACACAGTATATTCTTCTGTGATATTTGTTAATGATTTCTGGTTAGATTACTTATTTTACTTGTTTTGTATGTCCGCATCATATCAGTTTTTGCAGTTCTTATCTCTTGTGAGTATTAAATTACATTGTACTGAATCTACAGGACAGCAGAAGGAGACAACGCACTCCTGTCTGATCTGTCATCTGCCTTAGAAGTGATGTTATGATGGTGGTATCCTTTCCATCTTTACTTCCCCCCTTACTGTTTCTCTTCCTTTCTGTGCCCTGTTGAATGACTGTGGATTCCATATCTGCCACCTATTCTGCAAGTATTTGCTTCTATTGCTCAGAAAATGGCATGCAGAGAATATTGTTTTACATAACTAGATAACGTATAAGCCTTAGGTATTGAAATGCATATGACAGTATTTATTTGTAACAAAGGATAGGATTACAGTATTTTCAGAAGCTCATTACATTTGTTATACACGGTAAACTGCACAGAATGTCAACCTGTCACTTGTGGTACATAACTTGTGCAGTAATCCTTTAAGCTTGAGGTTGTTTCTTGTTTGCTTTTCATTTTTTTTTTACTTTGATCATGTTTTTCCCATGAAAGTAGTTGTTGTCAGGCAGCAGGTCTTTAGATAAGAAACTTTTTTTTCCAGGTAGGATAACAATGTAGCTATTTTTCATAAGTTAAAATGGTGGATTGACAGTTTTTTTGTTGGCATCTGATTATCGTTTTCGATAATTTGATACAGCCGCAGTAGCCACACAAGTACATTCTTATTATAATTCTTGGTTATTTTTGTACCTGTCACTAATTTCGGAAGTAGTGTAGCATAGCACATTGTCTCAACTTCACAAAATTTCTTAGAATGTCCATTTTTTCTCATTTGTGGTTTGTTTCTCATAAAGTTTCTTATTTTCTGGCAAAACTTTGAGGATTGAAGTCCCTAAATAATGCTAGAGACTTGTTATATGCTTCATCATCTCCTTCAGAACTTTTATGCTAATAGAAAATTGCTAGAATGACATGTTTTGTAAGTTTACACAAGCATTATTTAATATCTGAGCTGATTTTGAGCCTTTGTCTCCCCTTTCTTTTTCTGTTATTAGTGAAAGTGAATGGCATAGTCAGCTTGAAGACTTGAAATTTAACAAAGTAGTTTAGCTCATGAAAATGCCAAACGTCGTTGTTCATTTACGGACGCAATGAAGGCCAAGTACCCGTGTTTTCGTGCAGGCAGATATGAATGGGAAGCAGAATGCATGACATGTGGTGGCGGAACTTTCATTTCTGTTGCAAATAAGGGTGCACTTGATTTGAATGCACACATAAGTACCCCGAAGCATGTTAAAAATGTTCGAGGAGAAAGTTCATCCTCAAAAATCACCAATTATTTTGTAACACCTGGTTCAAAAATTGATGAATCGGTGTCAGCGGCTGAAGGAACTCTGTCATTTCATGCCGTTAAGCATCATCACAGTTACAGGTCGATGGACTGCAGTTGTGGCATGTTGAAATTAGAAGTTATGTACTCACCATAACGTTCCATCTGAGTAGGTGACTTCATTCGGATGCAACCTGTGGGTATCGGATCCGAGCCGGCAATTCAAAAGCTTAGGCTCCGAGCTCCTAGCTCCTCCCTCTTACCCATAACCCCTTGCCAAGCCCTGACTGACCTCAGATTGAGTTTGCCTCAAAATACTGACCACAGTATACTAAAACAGCATAAATACTCGCTCTATAAAGGTCAGGGGGATGGTTGCATCCGAATGAAGTCACCTACTCAGATGGAACGTTATGGTGAGTACATAACTTCTAAATCTGAAGTAGGCAGACTTCATTCGTCTGCAACCTGTGGGACAGAGTCCCTAGCTACCTGAATCTTGGGCGGCCGTCATGGAAGGATGTTCCGGAGCACCGCTGAGCCAAAGGATGCTCTTCCTCTAGAAACAACATCCACCTTGTAATGAGAAATAAAAGTATGAGGCGAGGCCCAAGTAGCTGCCAAGAGATATCATCCAACGAAACACGGACTTAAAGGCGGCTGACGAGAAACTGCCCTAGTAGAATGAGCCGTAACCCTCTGAGGAGCAGGTCTGCCTGAAGTGTCATATGCCTGCAGAATGCAATTAGCAATCCATTTAGATAGAGTGACTTTAGACACTGCTTTACCCAGAGCAAATTTAGCAAAGGAGACGAACAGCTGATCTGATTTCCTGTGGCCAGCTGTCCTGTTAATATAAAAACGTAATTGTCTATGAACATCCAATGAATGCAATTTGTATTCTCCTTTGTTTGAATACTTGGGAAAAAAGACAGGCAAATTGATTGACTGGTTAATATTGGATTCAGAAGAGACCTTCGAAGAAAAGATGGATTGGTCCTGAGGCACACCCTATCAGGGAAGAAAGAAAGATAAGGCGGTTTGACACATAGAGCTTGAAGCTCAGACACCCTTCTGGCTGAAGTGATAGCTACCAGAAAGGCAGTCTTCCAGGAAAGGTATTTTAAATCAGCAGAAGCTGCAGGCTCAAGGGAGGAGCAGTAAGGGCCTGCAGGACTAAAGACAAGTCCCAAGGCGGTACAACCTCCTTGACTGGAGGCCTTAACAAAAACTCCTTTGAGAAAGGTTTTGCATAATTTCGCTGTCATAAGGGGAGCTGTGTCCTGGCCAATGTGATAATGCGAGATAGCCAATTGTACCTTAATCGTGGAAGAACTGGCCCCTTGATGTAAGAGGTCTGTTAGAAAATCTAACACCGCAGAGATAGGTGCTGAAAAAGGATCCACAGTTCTCTGTCCTGCCCATATAGAGAACCTCTTCCATTTACTCCGATAAACCTGTCTGGTGGAAGGTTTATGAGCAGCCACCAAAATGGCTTTGACCGTGAAGAGATACCGAGTCCTAATTATGCTTGGAATTGGTGCAGCCAAGCTGTCAACTTCTGCGTCCGCAGATTGGGAACTGGCATTCCCAGAGGGTGAGAGATGAGATCCGAATTGGATCCAGAATCCATGGTGGATTGATTTTGTGAGACCATACGAAGGGGAACCAAGGTTGTCGAGGCCAGAATGGGGCAATGAGAATCATTCTGCTCCCCAAACTGTTGGCTTTCTGCAGAAACCTCTGCATCAGAGGAAGTGGGGGGTAGGCATAAAGGAGACCGGGAGGCCAAGCATGCACCAGAGCATCCTCGAACTCCCTGGTGGGGAAGCAGAGCGAAGAAATTGTCGCATTTGGCGTTTGAGGGAGAAGCAAAAGATCGCAACAGGGTTGCCCCAACGGCAAAAATCTTCTTCGCTACTTGAAGATTGAGGGACCACTCGTGTGGAGAAAGGATGGTGCGACTGAGCTTGTCCGCAAGGATGTTGGACTTTCCCGGAATGTGCGTTGCTATCAGAAAGCGTTTGGTGGAAATTGCCCATTCCCAGACTCTCATGGCCTCTCGACAAAGGGGTAAGACCTGGTTCCTCCCTGCTTGTTGATATACCAGACTACGGACATGTTGTCTGTCTGAATCGCAATAGTCCCTGTAGGAAGAACGTGGTGAAGTGCTTGCAACGCTAGGAGCACCGCCCTCATTTCCAGGACATTTATATGCAATGACGTCTCTGTGGGATTCCACGTGCCTTGGACAATCTTTCCCGCAGAATGCCCCCACCCGAGGCAAGAAGCGTCCGTGGTCACTGTGGCTCGGGAAATGCAGCGCAAAAAGGTCTTCCTGCTAGGGGCTCCGGAGAAAGAAGCCACCACAGAAGGGAGTCCCTGCACGCTCTGCTGACCGCAATCGGAGCGTTTAGAGACGAACAAAGAGGAGACCACTGAACTTGAAGGGTCCATTGAAGAACCCGCATGCGTAAACGGGCATGAATTAGAAGCGGATAGCTGCCGCCATAGAACCTAGGGCCCTCAGGACCGAAGCTGCAGTTGGAGATGGTTGAAGGATTGCTGTCACATGACACCTCAGGCTGACGATACGGTCTGGGGTGAGGAAGGCTCGCATTGATCTGGTGTCTAGTCTTCCTCCTATGAAATCTATAATTTGAGTTGGATTCAGAAAAGATTTCTCCCAGTTGATCGTGATGCCCAGCCTTGGTGCTAGTTGAAGGAAGTAATCCCTGGCTGAGCACAGAAGATGCCTTGATGATGCCGTCAGGAGCCAGTCGTCCAGGTACGGAAAGACCTGTAATCCCTGGAGCCTCAGGTGGGCCGCTACCACCGCTAACACCTTGGTAAACACCCTGGGGGCTGAGGTGAGACCAAAGGGAGGACCCTGAACTGATAATGACTGGCTCCCAGCCGAAGCGAAGAAACCTCCTGGATCGCCTGTCCATCCGAATGTGGTAGTACGCATCCTTGAGGTCTATGGAACACATCCAGTCGTTCTCCCTCAAAAGGGGAGTATAGATTGCAGGGTGACCATCCGAACTTTTGCTTGGTTACTGACAGGTTCAACAGGAAAGGTCTAAAATTGGTCTTAAGTCCCCGTCTTCTTTGGCACCAAAAGAACCTGGAGTAAAACCCTAATCCGCTTGATCTGGGGGACGCTGGATGGCTCTTTTCCTAGCAGCTGCTCGATTTCGATAGCTGCGCCTCCCTTTGGTCGGGTGGAACATCTGGGAGGCTGCGAGATTTGGGAATCTTGATTAGGGGTATTGAATATCCTCTGGATATAAGTCGAAGCACCCAACTGTCTGTTGTTATGGACTCCCAAGAAGTCAGGTGCATCGAAAACCGCCCCCCGACTGCCTCCAGAGATGGACAGCCGGGCAACCCTTCAGGGCTGCTGCGTGGGTCTCTCAGAGAAGGGTTCTCTGGACCCAAAATTGCCAGGAGCCCCCCTGCCTCTGGCACGACGACCTCCCCGTCCTCCTCTGCCACGGAAGGACTGGTTATCCGAGCAGGTTGGGACTGCTGCGACTTCGGAACCACATCTTCTTCTGTCCCTTTTGGTTCTTAGAGAAGGACCTCTGGGGAGCTGAGAAGCGGACTCCGACGGCAGACAGCGTCTTCCCGTCCTTTTCGCTCTGGACTAATGTCTCGCGAACAGTCTTGCCAAACAAGGCAGAACCATCGAAGGGGCATTCGAAGGTCGCCTTGAAGGGCTCAGCAAAATCACAATGGCAGAGCCAGGCCTGTCGCCTCATGACAAGGCCTGCTCCGCTGGCTCTAGCGGCTCCCTCAGTAGCATGAGACAGCAGCCGATAGATGTATTGGATACAGATCTGAGAGTGGCCATTCGGTGGAGTAAACCTGTTTATCCTCACTCGAGATGGACTCGGGGAGATGCAGCGTATTCTTTAATCAGATCTCGCTGCATCCTAATGACATGTGCCATGTAGTTCAGCTCTCAAGGAGAAGGTCGCTGAACTAAAACTCGCTTCCCAATGCGATCCATCGAACGGGACTCCTTGCCCGGAGGATGGACGGAGGGACTCTCCTGGGCCAATTCCTCTTCGTGGCTGCAGCCATCATCATGGCATCTACTGGGGACCCTTACTCCAGTGGGTGCGGTCTGATGGAGGAGAAAGAATGCGGTCCGGGCGCTTAGGGATAGGCTCAATGGTGTCCGGATCCTTCCACGCCCTGATAGATATAAGATCTACCAGGGGGTCAGCAGGAGGGGACACCCAAGAGGTAGAAGGGCCCGCCTCGAATGCCTCCAAGAACACAGACTCGTCCGAAGAAGCCTTGGGGGCAGACCACCCCCCCTGATCCTTAACATCTCCATGATGTCTCCAAATGAGACGTCCTCAGGGGTGACCTAGGGAGCCTTCCCTTTCATCCAAGTCCGTGTCTTCAGTGACGGACTCAGGGGAGTCCATGTGCCTCCTCTTGCACTTGCGCTTCCGAGGTACTTCATCGGGGGGGCTGTCCGAGGAGTACTCTTCAGCAGATGGATGTTCCAAGGGAACCACTTGGGACATCGAGGCGGGCTGTCCCTGGGACCGGCTGGTGGGGGCCTGGCCCAACTGCAATGGAGTGCGGATGGAGCCGTGGCAGGGACCGGGGTCCGGATGTCCTCGACAGTGCCCTTTCCATAACGTTGAAAGCCGAGGGGGAGCCAGCTTCTCTAAGCCCCGAGAGCCGACCCCCACTCGGATCCGACGTACGGATCGGAGTCGGAGCCGAAACCGTCGGATCCGAGAGACCAGTGTGCTCCGACCTGGACGGAGCCGAAGACACCCCAGCTCCCTCGATCCGAGGCTCGGCCTCGGCTCGAGAGGTCGGGTCCGGCACCAAGCACTCAAGGGATGGGACGGATCCGAGGTGCGCCGACCTATCGGATCCGACCCACCCCCGGATCCAAATCTGCACGGCGCCGATAGCTCCGAACCCGTGGTATGGGTCGGAGAAGGAGCTAAGGGGGCGAAAAAAGGGGTCGAAGCCCCTCCCGGTTGGGGGGGGGCTAGGAGCACTCCCATTTGCATTTGGGCCTGGATGAATTTCCTCATCATCCGGTCCATATCAGCTTCGCTCATAGAAAAGGTCGATCTAGAGGAGGCCACCGAAGCGGACCTAGAGAGCCGTCTCGGTGACCTCCTGGAAGGGCTAGCCTCCTCCTCCTCGGGTCCAGGAGAGAACCGAGGTTGCTGACTGGAGGGGGCAGAGGCCGAAGCAGTATCTGGGGGTAAAAGACCTGCCAGCACCAACTTCGACCTCCGTTCCTTAAGCCGGGGTTGAACCCTGCACAAATGGTACAACCAGAAGACAGGTGTTCAACCCCCAAGCATTTAACGCACCGAGTGTGGCCATCTGCTGGGGACAGCTTATGGCCACACTCGGTACATTTCGAAAAAACAGCCTTAGGGGCTTCAGACATTACACCTAAGGCCTAAACACACACACACACAAACAAACTACGAAAACCCGAGAAAAATTAACTAAAGAGGGAGGAAAGCCTTAACCACACACAACTCTAACTATATTAATAACAAAAATCGAGAATTTGAAAAATTTTCCTGAGGTCAGTCAGGGCTTGGCAAGGGGTTATGGGTAAGAGGGAGGAGCTAGGAGCTCGGAGCCTAAGCTTTTGAATTGCCGGCTCGGATCCGAGATCGGATCCGATACTCACAGGTTGCAGACGAATGAAGTCTGCCTACTTCAGATACAATATTACCCGACTCTGACATTGCACGAAGAGTTTCGTGCGCCCGGACTAAAACAGAAGCAATTGTCAACTCTGTCCTGGCTCCACATTCTGTAGACTTGGTGGAGAAAGCACTTAGCCATATACGTTACTGTGGAGTCGCAACGGATGGTAGCAATCATGGTTCTGTGAAGTTATTTCCGATCCTCTTGCAGTATTTTGACTGGAAAAAAGGTGGCATACAATCTAAACTTGTTGATGTTCACAGCACCCCTAATGAAACTGCAGATACAATTTCCAGATGCATTAAGGACACTTTAAAGCACCACTTATTTCAGAAATGTATTGCCTTCGCGGGAGATAACTGCAATACTAATTTTGGTGGTGTCAGGCGTGGAGCTGATGGCTGTAACGTCTTTGCTAATTTGAAGAGGATGAAAAAGAGTGGAACGTTAGTTGGAGTTGGCTGTCCAGCACATGTACTAAACAACTGCGTACAGCATGGCACTGACACACTAAATGTTGACATTGAGTCGATACTTCTCAAAATTTACAACTACTTTTCAATTTACACCATTCGAACTGAACAACTGAAAGACTATTGTGAATTTGTTGAGGTGGAGTATCGTCAGCTGCTTTACCACAGCAAAACTAGATGGTTATCATTATTTCCAGGCATTCAGCGGCTGTTGCAGATGTTTCCGCTTTAAAGTCTTTTTCTTGTCTCAAAAAATCCGCCTATTCTAATAATGAAAGTTCTTTGAAAATGATATGAGTGAAGTTTACCTTTGGCACGTGCATTCACTGATGAGTGTATTTCATTCGCACATTGAAGAAATTGAACGTGAAAACAACTCGTTGCTGGAGGTTATACACTGCCTGAAATCTGTTCACACTGTTCTCGCATGCCGTGCGCAAGAGGGTTCATGTCAATTAAGGTGAAAGAACTGTTAACGGTTGCGTAAAGATGGACTAGAAGACTGTTGTGATGCTTTCTGTACACAAGTGGCCACAATGTATAGAACTTGTCTAGAGTATCTGGAAATGTGGACAGAACCAGTGGAGGAGTTCAGTAGATTTGCATGAATGACATTAATTGAAATTCCAAGTTGGAATGAAGTTGAACAAACTGTGTTATATCTCAGAGAAAAGGGCGTGCATGTTGACGATTCCAAATGTTTTAATCAGTTTTGCAATTTGAAGAAATTTGTTGAGGCTAATCTTAACGAGGAAGACTTCAAAGAGATTCTGAGTCACGAGAGATGGGTGAAATACTTCAACAGTTGCAAGAACGAGGAATGTTTCTCAGAAATGATTGTGATCGCAGAGTTTTTCTTTGCAATTCCGGCACATAATGCAAACGCTGAACGGGTATTTTCACTGATGCAAAGCCAGTGGACAAAGGAAAGGAACAAATTGTCGGTTGAATCGATAAAAGGAGTTCTGTTTGTGCAGCATAATTTTAAGCATATGTCGTGCAGAGACTTTCACGCATACCTCTGCACCCAGCCGAATTTACTGAAAGCAATTGGTTCTTCTGAAAAATATGCTTGGGCTAAAGCACAGGCTCAGTCAGACTTGTCAGATTTTTCAGGGAACCAAGAAGCATGAGGTAAGGATCTTGGTTTCTGCACCATTAACTGTTAATTAAATATTAAAGTTATATATTAGAAGTTGTTTGATTTTAATGAATAAATAATTGACGTTAAGTGGCAACAGTTAATTATTTTGATTGTTAATTATGTTAGGATTGTTATTTAAACTTAATGCTTCATTCTTGTAATTGAGATCTGAGGAAGTGTGGTTTTCCACGTGAAAGCTCTCATCTGTCTGTTTTACTGTCTGTTATTAAATTGGATTTTACAATTTTTACCATCGTGGTGGTCCTTCCTTGCTTGCTTTGTGGTACTGTTAATTACATATAAAATAATGCATTATATCTTCTCTATTTTTCACACTGAATTTTTGCTACTTGTCTTTAATGTGGAACAGCGACCTTTTTTTTTTTTTTTTTAAGACCTTTTGCCCCAACAAAGAATCTATCGTCCTCTTTTTCGTGTAACCAAATATGGTAACCCTAGACATGAGAACTCTATCAGACTCTTTCCATGGAAACAAAGACCAGCAGACTTGATACCAAGTATACATGCATTTGGTAGAAAAAAAAAAGCCTCATATTCTTTTTCATTCTTGCTCTCTCTTAAAACTATCTAAGGTCCTTAATAGTCATTTCCCCATGCAAGAATGAAAAAAGCACATTAATTTTAACTTTGTCATGCTTCCTTAACCATGCTTTTTTCCCCATTGTATCGTTGAAGGTTGTGCGCCAGGGCCGGCAACTCGGCACGTAAAAATCTACTGCCAATCATTAGCGGACTGAAGTTCCGCTGTGGCGACCCCTAACCAGGAAAAGCCGAAAGACACAACATTGACTATATTTCTCAAAACTGCACAAGAAAAAGAGGAGAGCAAGAGCAGCACATGTTTACAATCCCCATTACATACAAAAATAGTATGCAAGAAAACTATAAACCACATATATAGCACTAATAATAAAAAAAAAAAAGTTATGTTCTTACCATAATGCTCCATCTGTGTTGTCAATCTTCATTCATTCTTGGACTGTTAGGTTTCGGTTCTGTCCTCGGAACAGACTTGGCTGTTGTATCAAGCTCACGCCAGCCAGAAACTCTTGAGCTAAGGCTACCCATATGGTGCCTCTCTTCCCTTCAGATCGGGTTTTGCCCGTAGACTATGGAGAAAAAGTGAAAGCTTTGTTGGAGCAACTACCCTTTCGTGATCCCAGGACTATTTCTGAACCTCCACGAGTCTTTGGAGGGGGGTAGGAGGGTGGAATGTCATAAATGAATGAAGATCGACAACAAAGATGGAACTTACGGTAAGAGCATAACTTCTTTATCTGATGTGGTCAATCTTCATTCATTCTTGAACTGTTGGGACAGAGTCCCTAACTACTTTAAACCTTGGGAGGCCCTAGGGAAGGATGTGCCTGAGCACCATAGTGCCACAGGATGCTCTTCAACTGGAAAGCATATTCACTTTGTAATGAGTGATAAAGGTATGAGGGTAACCCAGGTGGCCGCTGAGAAAAATGTCATCCATAGAAGCTCTAGAATGAAAGGCTACTGAAGTGGAAACTGATCTGGTAGAATGAGCCTTGACCTTAGTTGACAGGTTCAGCTTATTTTGGTCATAAAGGTGATGCAATCTCTCAACCATTTCGATAAAGTAACTTTGGAAACTGGCTTGTCCAGTCGAGCACTTGAAAAGGATAGGAACAATTGGTCTGATTTCCTGAATGATTTTTTTTCTATCAAAGTAAAAACATGATTATCTGTGTACATCCAACAAATGCAAATAATATTCTCCTTTGTTTGAGAGGTCTGAGAAGAAAAAGAAGAGTTGTGTAAGAACTTACCATAACCTTAGATGTCCTTCTCTTCCATGTTGCAGTATTCATAACAGTAGGGAGTAGCTGCCAGCAGTGCCACCTTCCAGCCAGTATACCAAAGTCTTTGTTTCTGGAGGGTATGTGTGATGTACCTTGTCAGGGCCATAAACTGATGTAGGGTATAAAGGTGACGTCTGCATGTACCCTCCTCAGAATTTTCCTGCTGCATACAGTAGTACTACTTTGGGTAGAAGAGTCCCAAGGGGACCCATGGAATTACATCCAGGCCAGAGTCAGGGAAGTAAGTGGTTTGTGTGTAGTGGAGACATTGGGGGGGGTATCAAGTAATGTCCCGCCCAAGTCAGAATGGCAAGCAAGATGCTAAAGGTAGAGGGGCAGGTGGGGGGAATTGAATACTGCAACATGACAGAGGACGACATCTAAGGTTATGGTAAGTTCTTACACAACTATTCCATGTCCTTCTATTCACATGTTGCAGTATTTGTAACAGTAGGGAAGAGTACCAGAGCTTTTAGGCAAGATTTTGGGTGGAGGATTGGTTTCCCTGGTCGATGAGCCCTTGGAGGCCAGACCTCGCAAACCCTGCCCTAGCTCTAGAGACTAGATCCAGTTTGTAATGTCTGGTAAAGGTTTGTACAGAAGTCCAAGTGGCAGTTTCCAGGATGGAAGTGTAGTCAATTCCTTTGAAAAAGGCAGCTGAGGAAGCAGCTGCCCTGGTAGAGTAAGGTTTGACTTGTCTGTGTAGGGATTTTCCATGGAAGGAGTAGCATAAGGTAATGGATTTGGAAATCCATGAGGAAATTATTTGCTTTGAGACTGCCTTCCCTAGAGCTTTGGGATGGAAGGAGGCAAAAAGTTGATCTGATTTTCTGATAGGTTTGGTTTTGCCCAAGTAGTACCTCAATTGTCTGTGGACATCCAAGCAATGGGGAGTCCTTTCCGAGGAATTTTGTGGTTGAGGATAAAAAAGTGGTAGACTGATGGTCTGGTTTAGTGAAAATTCATTAACCACCTTCGGCATGAAGGAAGGGTTGGACATTTGGGCAACTTTATCCTTGTGGAAAATAAGGTAAGGAGAGGTAACCATGAGGACTTGGATCTCAGATACCCTCCTGGCAGATGTAAGGGCCACTAGGAGAACTGTTTTCAGTGTGCATAGGTTTAGGGATAATGAATGAGCTGGCTCAAATGGTGGCAATGTAAGTTTTTCTAGTACAAAGTTCAGATCTCAAGGGGGAGGGATAGGTTTCCTGGGAGGCCTGAGATGAAACACTCCCTTGAGGAAAACTTTGACCTCTAGTCTGGAAGCCAGAAGAGGGGAGATTGACAGACAGGCAGAGATAGCAGATAAATGTACTTTGACCGATAAATATGTTAGTCCTGAGTGCAGTAGCTCACACAAATAGGAAAGGACCATAGGTATAGAGGTATAGTTAGAGGGTCCTGGTAGTTATGTTGACACTAGCAGGAGAATCTGTTCCATTTGGATACACAGTTTCTCCTGGTACTAGGTTTTCTGGCCTCCTGCAGAACATTGAGTATGTCTTCTGAATATAGGTGTCTGTAGGGGATCAAAACCCCATCACCCATAAGGTTAATTTGAGCTGGTCTACCTGAGGGTGTAGTAAGGATCTCCTGTCCTGTGTGAGTAGGTCTATTCCGTGGGGTAACCTGTGGTGATTGCCCTTGGGTAGGTAAGTGTAAGCGGGGAAACCAGTGCTGTCTTGGCCAAAAGGGAGTCACCAGTAGGATTTTTGGGCTGTCCCTCTGTATTTTCAGAAGGACTTTCTGAATTAGTGTGAATGGTGTGGGGGGGGGGCATAAAGGTACATTCCTCCCCAACAGAAGGAGAAGACGTCCACTTTCCACACTTGTGGATGTGGATTCCTTGTGCAGAATTTGGGCATCTGTCTGTTCTAGGTGGAGGCAAAAAGGTCCGCTTGTGGAAGACACCACCTGTGGATTATGTCTAGAAATGCTTCCCTGTGAAGCATCCATTTGTGACTTGGAGCTAAAGTTCTGCTCAGGTAATTTGCCAGGACATTCTCTGTGGAAGGGATATAGACACAGCTAGCAGATGAATGTGCAGAGATACTGCTAGGTTCCAGATCTGGATTGCCAGGCTGCACAGAGGGTAGGACTTTGTTCTCCCCTGCTTGTTGATGTACCACAGGACCGTCAAATTGTCTGTAATTACTTTCAGAGTTCCTGGGTGAAGGACTGATTTGAAGTTTAGCAGGGTCAAGTATAAGGCCTTCATTTCTTTGATGTTGATATGGTCCTTCAGTCTTGAGTTGGACCCATGCGCCTTGCACAGGGAGTTGTTTTTGGCTTGTAAGTAGCACTGCCCCTTATTCCAAATTGGAAGCATCTGTGGAGACCTGTTGTAGGGGGGATGGGATCTGAAGGTGGATCCCCTGGTTGAGTTGAAGAGCTGAGATCCACCAATGGAGTTCCTTCTTCAGACACTGAACTAAGGGAAGAGGACTGTCCAGGGGCTGGGAGTGTTGACTCCATAGGTTTTTCAGGACCCACTGGATTTTTCTCATATGGAGTTCTGCCAGAGGCAGCACGGGTATGAGTGATGCCATGTGTCCTAGGATTCTTAAAATCTCTCGAGCTGACAAGGATTTGTGGGAGAGGATTCTTTGAAAATATAGACAAAGGTCCAGAATTCTTTGATCTGGAATGAAGGCTTTCATTATGTCTGTTCTGATCCTGCAACCCAGGAAAACCAGGTCTTGAGAGGGGATCAGGTGAGACTTTTTGTGGTTTACGGTGAGCCCTAACAGAGATAGGGTGGAGATTACCTGCTGCATATGTAACAGGAGGGTTTGGCTGTCTTGATGAAGAATGAGCAGGTTGTCCAGATATGGGTATATCTGAATACCCAGAGTCCTGCAGTGGGCAATGACTGGGGCCAGGCATTTTGTGAATACTCGGGGGGGGGGGGGCAGTAGAGAGTCCAAAGGGCAAGGCTAAGAACTGCAAATGGTAGAAGCCTATTGCAAATCCGAGATATTTTCTGTAATCTGGGTGTATGGGAATGTGTAGGTAGGCATCCTGTAAGTCCAGAGCAACCATGAAAGCCTGAGTTGAAATTAATGGTAAGAGGAGGGGTAAGGGTAAGGTAATCATTTTGAAACTGGGAACTTTGAGAAATAGGTTTAGATAGGACGAGTCTAGGATTGGCCTCCAAGGGCCGTCCTTCCTTGGTACCAGAAACATTTTGGAGTAAAACCCCCGGTTTCTTTGCTGGTGTGGTACCTATTTTATGGTACCTTGAACTGGAAGCTGCTGAATGACAGGAGAGAAAAGGTGGGTTTGGTTTGCAGGTGACTGATGGATGCCACTGAAGGGTGGTATCATCCACCAAGTCATGAAGTAGCCTGACTGAATGATGGAGAGAACCCACTGTTCTGATGTAATAATCCAACAGGAGGGAAGAGAGTGGGTGAGACGGTGGGAAATAAGAAGTTATGTACCTACCATAACGTTCCATGTTAGTTGTCTTCTCTCGCCTTCTTTCTTGCTTGATGGGTTCGGAGCCGATCCTCGGCTCCGACTCGGCACTTGCTTTAGCTCAAGAACTCCTTTTACCAGCTCGAGGCAGCCCCATATCCCATGATGCAAGGCAGTAAGTACCCAGATCTCGTTTGTTGACAAAGGGCAATAACACCAAGCATAAAATACTTCCCAAAGGAAGAAGAAACTTACAGATGGAAAAAGGACCAGGTCTGAATGGTCTTTAGCATAATAGTTTCTTATACAAGGTCTGTCCAGGCCAGGGGGAAGGAGGGAGGGTCGAAGAAAGAAGGCGAGAAGACAACTAACATGGAACGTTATGGTAGGTACATAACTTCTTAATGTTAAGCTGTCAATCTCGCCTTCATTCTTGCTTGATGGGACCGCGTCCTAGCACCTCTATCCTGGGTGGCTCAATGGAACAAACTCTTGAGGACTGTAGAGCCAAAACTGGCTCTGTCCCTGGAGGCCAAGTCCAATTTGTAATGGGAAACAAAAGTGTGAGGAGTGGCCCAAGTGGCAGCTGCACAAATAGTGTCCAAAGGCAGTCTAGCTTGAAAGGCTGTAGAAGTAGCTAAACTCCTAGTTGAATGTGCTTTAGGTTTTGAGCACAGCTGTTTTCCCTGATCGTATAAATTTAAGTGATGACCCAAGAAAGCCATGTCAACAATGTGACTTTAGAATCAGGAACGGCTTTTTTAATATCTGGTTAGGAAAGAAAAAGTTGATCACATTTTCTAAATTTTTTGTTCTGTCCAAATAATATCTAAGCTGAGGGTGGATGTCAAGATAATGTATTTTTTGTTCAGCTCTATCTGAATAGTTAGGAAAAATACAGGAGATCAATGGATTGATTCAGATTGTTTTTGAAGCGACCTTAGGTAAAAAGGATGGATTAGTTCTCAAAGATACTCTGTCTTTGTGAAAATCAAATAGGGGTCGAACCGAAAGAGCATGAAGTTCAGACACCCTCCTGGCAGATGTAATAGCCACTAGGAATAACGTTTTCCAAGAAAGATATTTTAGGGAACAAGAAACAGCTGGCTCGAAGAAGAATCAAGGATGTCAGCACTAAATTTAGATCCCACTGAGGAGGAGGATTCCTGATTGGAGGCTTTAGTAGGAAAATTCCTTTCAAGAAGGCCCTGCAGAGCCTATGGGACATAATATTATGATCTGCTATCCCGACATGAAAATTAGAAATAGCAGCCAACTGAACTCTGACTGTGGAAGAAGAGGAGCCTGCATGAAAAATCTCTGCTAAGAAGTCCAGAACTGCCTGAACAGGGGCAGTAAAAGGATCAATATTTTGGGCCTTAGCCCAATAAGAGAAACGTTCCATTTGCTTGTGTAAATCCTCCTGGTAGAGGATTTTAGTGAAGTTACTATGATATCTCTAACTGGGTTAGAGATCAAAGGAAGCCTGGCTAAGGAAGGAAGTGGAGCAACCATGCTGTGAGGTTGAGAGAAGGGATTGACCGGTGCAGCTGACCAGATTGGTGAATCAGTAGATCTGGCACTGGGTCCAGATGCCACGGCTGCACCAAAAGGTGATGATGGAGGAACGGGAACCAAACTTGTCGAGGCCAGTAAGGGGCAATGAGAATCAATTTGGCTCTCAAAGCGGTAGCTTTCTGGATCACCTGAGGGATCAGAGGAAATGGAGGGAAGGCATAAAGAAGTCCCTGGGGCCAATCCTGGGTCAGAGCGTCTCTGGGGATGGCCTGATAGAGGAAGAGGCTGAAGAAGTCTGGACATTTGCTGTTTTGGGGAGTAGCAAAAGATCGCAACATGGACGACCCCATTCCAGAAAAATCTCTTCCGCTATGGATTGCTTGAGAGACCACTCGTGAGGCATGAGAATAGCTCTGCTCAATCTGTCCGCTATAATGTTGGTTTTCCCAGGGATATGCGTTGCTACCAGAAACCGATGAGAGGAGATCGCCCATTGCCATAGTCTGAGCGCTTCTCGACACAAGGGGTAGGACTTGGTTCCGCCCTGTTTGTTGATATACCAAACTACAGACATGTTGTCTGTGTGGACTGCAATTGTCCCTACGGGAAGAAAGTCGTTGAGGGCTTGCAACGTTAAAAGCACTGCTCTCATCTCCAGGACATTTATGTGCAGATGGTACTCGAGCGGTTGCCACGCCCCATGAACCATCCTGCCCTGATAATGACCCCCACCCGATCAGGGAGGCATCCGTGGTGACAGTGGCTATCGGGACGGAGGTACAAAGCACCTGCCTTGGTGAACCTGAGATGATGTGATCCACCAAGCAAGATGTTCTTTGCATGTTTGTGTCACCAGAATCTGGTGACGCATTGGGAGTTGCTGGTATGACCACTGTGTGAACAGCATCCACTGAAGGAGGCGCATGTAGAATCGAGCCACGGGGAGAAGAGTAATGGCCGCAGCCATGAGACCTAATACCTTTAGAACCATTCTGGCCTGTACTTTCTTGCTGGCCAGAATGATCCTGACATGAGTCTGAATGTCTGAAACTCTTTGTTCTGTAAGGGTAGCTGACATCCGAACAGTGTTTAAGTTTGCGCCTATGAAGGTAATAGACTGGCAGGGCGATAAGGATGACTTTTCGAAGTTGACTGAGATGCCCAAATGAGAACAAAGGTCTATTGTGTAATCCCTGGCTTGTATAAGCTGATGCCTGGTGGTGGCTGACAGGAGCCAGTCGTCGAGATACGGAAACACCTGGAATCCTTGACGTCTCAGGTGAGCCGTGACCACTGCCATGCATTTGGTGAACACACTGGGGGCTGTAGTGAGACCAAAGGGCAGGGCTCTGAACTGGAAATGACTGGACCCCAGCCGAAAGCGGAGAAATCTCCTGGAGCGTCTGTGAATTTTGATGTGATAGTACGCATCCTGAAGATCTATTGAGCACATCCAGTTGTCCTTCTGTAAGAAGGGCAGAATTGACTGAAGAGTGACCATTCGAATCTTGTCTTCCTGACAGACTTGTTGAGTCTGCTGAGATCCAATATTGGTCTCCAGTCTCCCGTCTTTTTGGGGACCAAAAAGAACCTTGAGTAGATTCCGGGCTCTGAATGGTCTATTGTAACTGGCTGAATGGCTCTTTTTTGCAGTAGTTTTGCGATTTCTAACTCTGCAATGTCCCTTAGACCGGGTGGTACATCTGGAAGGGAACTTGAGGGGAAGGGACTTTCCTCGAAAGGAATTATGTAACCCTTGGATATGATCGACTGTACCCATCTGTCTTGAGTGAGGGAATGCCAGGCTTCTGGGTACAGTGATAATCTTCCCCCGACTGCCTCCAAGGAGGGACAGCCGGGCAACACCTCAGGGATGCTGAAAGGGCTTATCAGAGAGAGGCTCCCTGTTTCCCTGGTTCTTCGGACCCCCTCTGCCTCTAGAGCGGCATCTGTTGTTGTTACCCCCTCTGCCTCTAGGGGTAAACTGACCACGTGAATCCGGCGTGACTTCTTGGGATTTACGGAACCACATCTTCCCACCCTTCTGTCCTTTGGGATAAGGCCTAGAAGGGGTGGAAAAACGGACTCCAACAGCAGAAAGAGTCTTGCCGTCCTGCTCACACCTGGTCAAGGTCTCCTTCACCTGAGGGCCAAACAAAGCTGACCCATCAAAGGGAGAATTTGTGAAGGACGCCTTAAAGGGATCCGCAAAATCACATAGCCGCATCCAGGCTTGGCGTCTAAGAGCCACACCTGTGCCTGCGGCTCTACTCGCTCCATCCGCAGCATAAGATATTAGCCGCATGGAGGAGTTAGCAATGGAATTGAGGGTTCCTAGCTGCGAAGCAATCTTTTCTTGAGCCCCTGCAGCTGTAGGATCCTGAACTACTTCTCCCAGCTCCTTCAGGATATCTCTCTGGAGTCTGGTGAAGTGACAAAGATAATTCAGCGAACGCATAGCAAAGGTCGCTGAGGAAAACATCCGCTTGCCGTACCTATCCATGGTCCTAGAGTCCTTATTAGGAGGATGGACGGGCACGGAAGGATCTGCAAGTTCCTTTTTGGTGGCCGCAGCCACCACCATGGCATCAGCGGGGACACCCTTGGTAAGGAATTGTTTGTCACTAGGGGCAGTGATAAATTTAGAAGGCCTCCTAGGGACTGGCTCTACAGAGTCAGGAGCTGTCCACGCCTTTCATGCAATAACCTGCATAAGGGGGTCGAAAGGCGGAGACACCCAGGAGGTGGAGGGCCGAGATCCAAACGCCTCTAGGTATACTGACTCATCCTCAGAGGGATTGTTGGTGGGCCAGTTTCCCCTCTGTTTTAGAAGTTCTAGGATGTCTGAAAAGGAGACATCCTCAGAGGGGGATCTAGGGGATCCCTCTGACTCATCAAAGTCAGTATCCGACGTGACAGACTCGGGGGAGTCTACATGCTTCCTCTTACAAGTCCTCTTCCTAGGAGGATCTCCCGAAACATCAGGAGAATCCTCGGAAGAGGGGGAAATTCCCAATGGGGAAACCTGAGGCGGAGGATCTCTGGGTCCTGTAGCAAGAGAAGTGGCAGAGATGTCAACAGGTACAATAGAGGGAGGAGCTACGGGAAGAGACTGCTGACTGATACCAGTGGCCAGTACACTCTTCATCACGTCGAATGCTCCCCTCCCAGGCAGGTCCGAGAGAACCCGCTCCGAAGAGCTAGGAACTCCAGGGGCCACCGAAAGGGAAGTCTCCGAGGCAGATGTCGGAGCCGAGCTCACCAAGGCCGAGGCTCCAAGGGGAAGAGCGGGCTCGGACAAGGGTCCGATGCCACTCACCCCCTTGGAGGAGACCATGGAAGCCCGACCACCGAATCCCTCTAAGGAAGAGCAGATAAGAGTAGGGGCTGAAGGAACAGAAGGGGGTATCCGTCCTCCAGCCGTAGCAGTAACCATGCCCGAAGACTCCAACTCCAAACTCTGGGGTAGAGTTGAAGGAGGAACTGTAACGGGGTGTGGACCAACAGTCGTCTGCTGAGATGGACTGTGTAGCATTTGGGCCAGTACCTGTGACTTGAGTAATCTACTGACCACTCTCTCTAGGTCATGATCTGACAACCTGGATGACCTTGAAGATCGGCTCCGATGGCTCCGTTCCGATAGAAGAGGCGAAGCCGGAGCCGAAAGTATCGGCTCCAAGGAAGGAGACCTCGACCTCTTCCTGGAATGGGCCATCGGAGCCGATACTACAGATCCTGTCGGCACCGACTCCTCGGAGCCGACAGAACGTCTCGATGTATCGGCTCCAGCCGGAGCCGACACAGCTACCAAAGTAACGGTGTCGGAGCCGATCGGAGCCGACACCGATGCCTGTGCCACATGGGTGTCGGAGCCGATCGGAGCCGACATCGAAGTGGTCAAAACAGATTCGGCACCGATAGCCATCGGCGCCGAAAGCTTTGTGGATCCAGAATCGGCTCCAGCCGGAGCCGATCTTGACTCAATACGAGTCGGAGCCGAGGCCGCAGGCTTAGAAACAGAAGCCTGGGCCTTGGCAGTTTTAGTTGATTTTTGTGGAGCCGACTTAGCCGGAGAGCCCTCCGGCTTAAGAAGACCCCTGAGAATCAACTTGTTACGTCTCTCCTGCAGGACTCTCTGGCTGAAGGAGTGACAAATAGCACAGGAGTCCTGCAGGTGAAGAGGGCCCAAACAATACAGGCAAGAAGTGTGACCGTCTGTCAGAGACATCTTCTGACAGCACGAGTCACACTTCCTAAAACCTGAAACCCTCTCCTTTGACATGGTGCCGAAACACACACACACAGACACACCAGTCAAAATTAAATTAAACAAAATACTAAGAGGTATTTTATAAAAACACTAACACACACACCCTAACAGGGGGGGGGATGGGATAGGAAAATTGACTAACAAAAATTAAAAGAGACAGGGATTTCTGTCAGAAAGGGTAGAAATAGATTTAAACTATCAAAAAATTAGTTTTAAACTAAAAGGGGCTTGAAAAATCACAAATGTGAACTACTTACCAGGAGCTGGTAAAGAGAAGACCTCCCAAGCGAAGCGGCAAACGAGATCTGGGTACTTACTGCCTTGCATCATGGGATATGGGGCTGCCTCGAGCTGGTAAAAGGAGTTCTCGAGCTAAAGCAAGTGCCGAGTCGGAGCCGAGGATCGGCTCCGAACCCATCAAGCAAGAATGAAGGCGAGATTGACAACTTAACATGTGGGGTGTTTTGGTGCAAGGGAGAGTAGTCACAGACGAGTCAGACATGCCTCGAAAGGGCACAGTGGAAGAACTTGTAGGAAACCTAGAGTAGAGCTTTTCCTGGTTTGTCTACATCCTTTAGACTGTGGAGCAGTGTGTGCTGACTGCCTTCTAACAAAAGGTTTCTGTTGATAATTCCTGTGATACCTGGGTATAGGAGACACCAGAAGTTGTTTAAGATTCTAAAGTTCCTTACCCTTTTCCTGAAGGGACTTAAGGAGTTCAGCTGAGGCTTGGCCAAACCGGTTTTATTTTTCAGGGGTGCATCCAGCAGTTTTGTTTGCACATCCATGGGCAGGGGTTGTATTCTCACCCAAGAATATCGTCTCAAGACTGATGCAGATGCAGCAGACTTAGATGAGGCTTCCACAGCATCGTAACTGCACTACAAGTTCCTAGTTACTTGGGATGAAGTGGAAAGAAGGGTGTTAATTTGAGTTTTAATGGGAGAGTCTGGTGCCTGAGATGGTAAAGTGGAGGCCTTGGAAATGGTATCCAAGACATATTTAGCCATATGTGTTTGGTAGTTGAGAGCTCTAATAGCCAGAGTAGAAGAGATATAGACCTTCTTCCCTAGTCTGTCCATGAAGTTGCTGTCTTTGTCTGTGGGATAAAGAGCAGGCGAAGGTAATTGTCTGGATAATTTATCAGCAGAGACAGCACTGACTGCTAGGTCTGCTGGAGGGTTCCTAAAGAGGTATTGAGTATCCTGAGAGACCTTGTAAAAATGGTCTGGATATTTAGCAGCTGGAGGTTGAGAGTCAGGGGATTGTGAAGCAGCCAGAAAGGCATCCTGAAAGGCAGGTAGCAAGGGAGCCACTGATGGAGAGGGTTGCTCCATTTGCAAAAGGTCGAAGTATCTTTTCTTGGTATCAAAAACTTCAGATGCCTGCCATTTGAAATGCTCCCTCATGAGGGAGATTGTCTCTCCAAAAGTAATTTCTTCCCCTGGAGAGTCAGGAGTAATGGAGTCTTCTTCCTCTGGGGTGATGAAATCTTTAGGGGACTCTATTTAGGATTTATATGAAAAGGATTCCTCAGAGGAGTAGTCTTCCTCTGAAACCTGTAAAGTAGGTTGGGAGTGGGGGGTGGTGGGGGTCTGCTGTGTCTGTAGGGCCTGGAAAGCCTTAAAAAGGCTCCGAGAAAAAACTTCCCATCTAGGAACTGGTTGGGTCTCAGTGTGTCTCACTGTGTTTAACAGTATGTTTTTTCTTTAAAGGAGTAGTTGGTGGAGAGAGAATTGGAGCGGATGTCTGTCTGGGTGGGAGAGATGGAGCTAGGCCCTCCTCAGACAGACTGAGTCATGGTTCCCCTCTGCCATCTGGATTTGATGGCTGAGTAGCCTCAGTGGACGTACTAAAGGTTTCCGCCACCCCAGCTTCCATAGTGGTTCCCGGGCCTGGCTTGGAAACCGATGGGGAAGATGCTGGGCTTTCATCAGCCTCAAGAACCTTCTCGGATGCCTGAAGTGCAGCAAGGGATACCAGCCTAACTTTTTTGGCCTTCGTCCCTCGGTGGCTCATCGGATGGGCCTACACCCCCCCTTCCATACCGAGCACAAGATGTCTGAGTCTCTGATTTTCTGAATACAATTTTAGTGCAGCAAGACAGCTGTGAAGGATTTTCGGAATAAAGGATTTACAAATGGGGCAGGACGTATGGTTGTGGGCCTCGCCTAAGCAAAAAAAACGCACTTCTCGTGTGTGTCCTTGTGAGGAATATCTCCCACAAGCACACTACCACCCCATCAGTCTGACGAGCTTGATCTGCAAGGCCAGGGAACGTATTATCATGGAACTTACAAAGACATTGGCAACCTTCAAACACTGAACCCCACCCAGTTTGGGTTTGTGAAGGGCCGATCTTGTCTCCTGAACCAGACTGACTTCTTAGAATCAGTCTCCAGAGCCATGGACGAGGGTAAGGCAGTCCACACAGCCTATCTGGACCTCGCCAAGGCCTTTGACACCATCCCCCACTCTGGAATCATAGATGAACTTGCTAAGCTGGGCATTAATCCCTACATCACTCAATGGGTTGTCAACTGGCGTACTGACAGAACCCACACTGTAAAAATAGCTGACTCCAAATCCAGCTCCAGACAAGTGATAAGTGGAGTACCTCAGGGTTCAGTCCTGAGACCTTGTTCGGCATCTACTTGACTGAAGTACAGGCCAACACTAAGAGACTCTGGCTAACAAAGTTTGCAGATGACTGCAAACTGGAAGCCATTACTGAATCCCCAAATGATGTGGCTACTCTACAAAAGGGCCTTACAGAAACAGATGCTTGGTGCCAGAGCCATGGGCTCAAGCTCAATTCCAAGAAATGTATAGTTATCCCCTTTGGGAAAAAACATGTACCCGTGAATTACCACATAGGTGGCAGTACAATAAACATTGAAAGTGTGATAAGAGACTTAGGGGCACAGGTGGACAGTGGTCTCACCTTCAATAACCACATTGCCATAACAGTCAGGAAATCCTTCTATGTAGCACACCTCATCACTAAGGGCTTTTCATCCAGAAAAAAGGAGGTCATTGTCCCACTGTACTCATCCCTCAATAGACCCATTATAGAATACAATGCCCCATTAGGTATGTACCTCTCAAGACATCTGCAACAACTGGAAAGGCAGCAGAAATACCTCACTAAAAGAATCACAGGCCTAAAGCAGATGCCCTATGCTGACTGCCTTAAAAAACTCCAGCTATATTCTGTCGCATATCGCCTACTCCGAGGCAATCTCTGCTTAACATACAAGGCCATGTCAAACCCAGAGCTGTTGGACATGCTACACTTAAAGAAATCCTAATCCCTCAGAGCCACACGCTCCAAGGATCTAAACCTTGTCATCACAATAAACAAAACATGCTGGAGGGATAGGTTCCTGACCCAGAGACTCCTCAGACTCTGAAATAGACTGCCCATACATGTCAAGCAGAGCACCTCTTTGGCCCTCTTCAAAAGGAACCTTGATGATTGGATGGGAGAAAAGAAATTCACCCCGGGGATCACGTCAGTCGCCCTGCTAGACAGGGGTCTAGGGAAGTAAATAGTGTTGGAAGAAATAGCCAGGGAACTGTTATGGCTGGGCTTGTATAGGCCCTAGGGCTGATAGCCTAGTACCAACCTATGAACTTCCCCTTTTTAGTTGACATAATAATCAAAGGCAATGAAAAAACCCAACAGGGCATTTATCTGTATTGGTACGATGAAATGGTCATCCGATCTGGATATGGTAACGGTCATCTGAAACGTGATCTGCTTTCGGAACTGGCAAACAGGAGTCTGGTGTTCACTGCAGCAGGAAAATTCTAAGGAGGGTGTGTACAGATGTCACCTTTATACCCTACATCAGTTTATGGCCCTGACCAGAGACGTCACACATACCCTCCAGAAACAAAGACTTTGGTATACCTGCTGGAAGGTGGCGCTGGTGGCAACAACTCCCTACTGTTATGAATACTGCAATATGTGAGTAGAAGAAGATCTGGTAGGTCCTATGGATTGATGAATATTTGAGTCCAATGCTACTTTGGGTAGAAAGGAGGGGTTAGTTCGAACGGATACTCTTTCTCTCTGTAAAAAAAAAAAAAAAATGATATATGAACATATCACACACAAATCCTGCAATTCTGATATCCTCCTGGCTAAATTGATGGTTACCAGGAATAGGGTCTTCCAAGATAAAACTATATCACAGGAAGCTGCTGGCTCAAAGGGCTGATGGACCAAGCTTTGCAAGACTAGCTTTAAATTCCAAGGTTCGAAGGGTTCTTCAAAAGGTAGTTTCAAATGTAAAATGCCCTTTAGGAAGTTTTGCAGAGGCAATGAGACATTAAGGAAAGGTCATCAAAACCATTAAGAAAATTTGAAATAGCAGCTAGATGAACTCTAATGGTCGGAACTGAGGCTCCTGACTGGAATAAGGTTGATAAGTATTCTAATACCTCATTAGTCGAGGCTGAAAATGGGTCAGTTCCTTCTCCAAAAGACCAAAGCACAAATCTGTTCCATTTACTAAGGTAAGGTTTCCTGGTGGATGGTTTATGAGAAGCCAGAAGTATCTGTTGTACCGGAGAGGATAGATTATTCTGCCTGGCAATCACTGGAAGTGGAGGTACCAAGCCATCAGCTTGAGACTTTGTAGGTTGGGATGGACCAGTCCCTGTGGATGAGACAACAGGTCTAGAGTTGGATCCAGAGTCCACAGGTGATGAACTAGATGAGGCCAGAGAAAGGGGAACCAGACTTGACGGGGCTAATAAGGCACAATGAGGATTACTTTGCCAAAAGCTGGGGAATTTATTAATTATATTTAGCGGGGAGACATGGTACTTGATAAAGAGTGGTAATATGCTGAGGAGGCACCCTGGTAGGTTTGAGTCAGATTCATTTTGTAAAACATAAAAGTTACGAGTTTGCTGAAGATATTAGTTTGCACTGTAAAATGTCACTTAGAGTGAATGGTGGAAGGGCATAAAGCTGCTGCATTTGTGGCTCATGGGAGAAGCAAACAGGTGGCAGCGAGCCCATCAACGAAAGATCTTCATTGCTACATTGGGACTGAGAGACCACTGGTGAGGCAGGAGTATGCATCTGCTCAGTTTGTCCAGGATCACAATTCTATCAGAAAGCGGTTGGAGGCAATTGCCCATTGCCACACTCTTAGGGCTTCCCAACAAAGGGTATGATCTGGTCCTCCCCTCCCCTGATTTACCAAACCATGGACATGCTGTCTGACTGGATAGCAATTGTCCTCGAAGGGAGGGCAGACTGAAATGCTTGCAACGCTAAGAGCACCACCCTCATTTCTAGGATGTTGACAAGGAAATTGGGCTCTAAGGATGAACAAGTGCCTTTGACTGTCTCTCCCTGATAATGCTCCCCCCACCACATCAGGGAGGCATCCGTGGTTACTACAGCCTTGGGCTGAGGGGGGGGGGGGAAATTTCGACTCCATAATTCCTTTTCTGGCTTCATCCACCAATATAGGCCTTGCTTGCATACACTGGTTAAGCGGAGGGGGGTAAGACATCAGGTGTGTTAACAGAGACCACTAATGCCAGGAGCCATTGAAGCAGCCTCTTGTCGTACCTCGCCAGAGGAACTAGGGTGATTGTCACTGCCATGGACGCCAAAAGTTGTAAGACTAAACGAGCTGGGACTCTGTCTTGAGAAAGTATCACTTGAAGCTGTGACCTCAACCTTTGCAGTCTGTGGAGAGGCAGAGCAGCCAGATAGGATTTTGTGTTGAATGTTGCTCCGATGAATTCTATATCTTGTGTGGGGGATAGCTTTGAGTTTTCGCTGTTTACTGAAATGCCTAAGTAGTCTGCCAGCTTTAGAACGGAGTCCAATGTGTAAAGCAATAGATGCCTGGTGGGGGCAGGGAGGAGCCAGTCTAAATATAGAAACATGCAGAATTCTTGTAGCCTTAGGGGAGCTGCTACCACTGCCATGCATTTGGTGAACACCCTGGGGGCTGTGGTGAGACCAAAGGGCAGTGCTCGAAATTGATAATGACTGCCCCCCATCTGGAAGCAGAGGTATCTTCTGGAGCACTTGTCCATTTTTATGTGGTAATACGCATCCTGAAGATCTAGAGAGCACATCCAACAGTCTTTTTCAAGAAAAGGAAAGATTGACTGCACCATGACCATCTGGAATTTTGTCTGTCGAACAAACTTGTTCAAAACACGGAGGTCTAGAATTGGCCTCCAGTCCCATCTTATTTGGCACTAAAGAATCATGAGTAAAAACTGGATCCTATTTGGTCTGGTGGGACTGTTTGAATGAGTCTTTTCTGAAGCAGCTTTTAGATTTTATTAGTGCTGCTGTATCCCTCTGACTGGGTGGAACATAGTACAATTGTGTACACTTACCATAAATGTAGATGTTCGAGTGTATTCACTTATTCACTGTTGCAGTCATTACATTTGGGTAATCTGCTGGCAGGTTGCCCTCAGTCAGCCGGAATATCAAAGTCTTGGGTCCTGCGTCGGTTGCTGTCTCCTCTTCCATGACGTCAGGTCGTCAGGGGTATAAAACAGGCAGCCAACGCTATTTTCTTTAGTTTTTCTTGCCCCAGATGTTAGGTGCAAAAAAAAAAAAAAAAAAAAATATATATATATATATATATATATATATATAAATAAAACTATAAATACATAACTATAAATACATGTAGTCGCGGTGGTGGTACTGTGGTAATGTTGTCGCCTCACAGTAAGACACTGTCCGGTCTGATTCTCAGCTAGAGCGACTTCTGCGGGGAGACATGCGTGGATGGGCGTACCTTCGTTGAAGGTTGTGCATCAGGGCTGGTAACTCGGCACGTAAAAATCAACTACCAATCATTAGCGGACCGGAGTTCTGCTGTGGCGACCCCTAAACGGGAAAAGCCGAAAGAAGACATAACTATAAATACATGCAATTGTCACAACATAAACTTTACCTTCATCTAAAAGCAAATACACCACAAAGGCTGTAGAATACAGTGAAGGAAAGAGAAGCTGCAGAGTAAAGGGGGATGGCGGGTGGGTAACCCAGACTGCAACACTGAATATATTCGAACATCTATATTTATGGTAAGTGTACACAACTGTACTATGTTCTTAGTGTTTCACTGTTGCAGTCATTACATTTGGGTAGAATCACAAAGCTATGGATGGGAGGCTGGAACTAAATAGCATTAGGAGTGGCTATAAGGCCCTGCAGAACTGGTGTGGCAAAGCCTGCCCTGGACTTAGAGAAGAGAGGCAAATGATAATGCTTTGTAAAAGTATGAACAGAACTCCAACTAGCAGCTTCTAGAATGTCTTTGGTTGGCACCCCTCTGAGAAAAGCTGCTGAGGTAGAAGCAGCCCTGGTGGAATGTGACCTAATGCCCTTGGGCACCGGTTTACCATGATGCAAATAGCAGAAACAAATGCAGTGGCTTATCCACTTTGAAATAGTCTGCTTAGAAATAGCCTTTCCCTCTGATCCTGCAGCAAATGCCACCAGTAGCTGTTCAGACTTTCTTAGAGATTTGGTCCTGTTTAAGTAGAAGCTTAGTTGTCTGTGTACGTCCAAGGAATGCAGAATCCGCTCACCCTTGTTCTGCGGATTTGGGTAAAAAGTTGGCAGGTGAATAGTTTGGTTAAGAGCCACACTGGATACCACCTTAGGCATAAAGGAAAGATTGGTCCTGAGAGACATCCTGTCTGGCTGAAATATAATAAAAGGCTCCACAGCCATGAGGGCCTGTAGTTCTGAAACCCTTCTTGCTGAAGTGATTGCCAGAAGGAAAGCTGTATTCCAAGATAAAAACGTTATATCTGCAGTAGCAGCTGGTTCAAATGGAGGCAGGGTGAGCTCTACCAACACAAAATTGAGGTCCCATGCAGGAATAGGTGATGATCTGGGAGGCCTTAAACTTTTGGCCCCTCTAAGATACTGTTTTAGCAGAGGACGAGAAAAGATGGGCAGAGGCACCTCATTGCTTTGACCTGTATGAACCCTGTGAATTGGTATCTAGAGCCTTTTGAGCGCCTGGATTTGCCCTGTGAAACTCTGTCGGACACAGGAAAAGACCAATTTTTTGCAGGCCAGTGTCTACTGAATCTTGGTGGCTGCACTTGTAAGAAGTCTTTCACAGTTTGCATAGACTTCGCTTTATCTTCCATTTTCTTTAAAACCTCTTCTGCCTTATTACCAAAAAGAGTATCATGCTGTAAAGGTGTATCCAACAATTTAACTTTAACATGATCAGGCAAATTTTGCTCCTTCAGCCAGGCATGCCTTCTGATCACAGATCCAGTAACTGCGGCCCTGCAGGAGGCCTCCAAGGAATCAAAACCACATTGCAAAGTATGCCTTCCAACCTGTTCTGCTGCATGCAATAATTCCTGTAATTCTTTATTTTCCACACATTCAGAAATCAACATAATTTTCTGTTTCAATAATCCCATAACATGCTGTTGATATTTAAGCATATGAAACTGGCAGTTTAAGGCCTTAATTGCCAAGGTTGCAGACGTATAAACCTTCTTTCCCTATCTATCCAGCGCCCTGGAATCTCTATCAGAGGGGGTAGGATTCTTAGCTGTTGAGGCCTTTACACCTTTGGGACCCTGTGAGATAGTTTCAGGGTCAGCAGCAGGGTTTTTGAATAAAAATTTGTGACAGTCAGGAACCCTGTAATATCTGTCCGGCTTGCTAGGAGCCGAAGGAAGGGAAACTGCTTCATTCCAAAAACACATCACCAACAATGTCTAATAGAGGAGGTATGGCCAAAGGCCTATGCTGCGGAAGAAGGAGGAAATCCCTAAGCCTCTTTTTTGATTCTGAGAAATCTTGACTCGCTGAATGAAAATGTTCCCTCAAAGTATGCAAGGTTTCTCCAAAAGAATAATCTTCAGGAGGTGATGCAGATGGGATGGATTCCTCTGCATCTGAATCCTCATAGGGTGGCATACAAAATTCCTGATCAGAAGAGTCGTCGGAAGAAATAGAAACCTAATCTGAAGATTCATAATCAGTGTCTTGCCTAGGCCTCTTATCTGGGGGGGGGGTTTGGGAACCCCTGATCACGGTAATCAAGTCTTCAGCCATTTTGATCATCTGCTTTTTGGGCATAGAGGCCTGAGCACATGGCTCATGCGTCGGTTTTTTAGCCTTAGAAGTTGCTTTTCTCTTTGTTTTTGAAGCTGGCGTCGGTTTTATATAGAAATGCTGAGGCCTGAAGACACCCTCAGAAGCTGGTGCCTGCTCAGCGGCTCCGGACCCATCTGAGGGAGAGACATCCGCAGGTACAATACTTTGAGAATCTTGTGGCGTGCCGGACACTACATGGGTCTCGGTAGAGGCCTGCGTCTCGAAAGTAGTGGATATCAAAGGCTGTGAAAGCGCCTCACTGAGTACCAGCGACGGGCTTAGGGGAAGCTTCGCCGTCGGTTTTGGACCTCGACGGTCTGTCTCTGTCCTTTTCTTTGCTTTTTTTGTGAACCCCGGTAGTCGATTGCTACCAGATGACATTTCAGGGTAGTTAAATCTGTTTCCAAAATATTTTGAGGCAAAAATATACTGACGCTTAATAGTGCATTGGTTAAATCTAGTGCAAAACCGACAGCAAGGCACATTATGATCTGGGCCTAGGCAAGGAATACAGTACAAATGAAAATTCTTATGAGGAATTTGCTTCCCACAAGTAATGCAATTATTAACTTTTACTGACATTGGTAAGGAGCAAGAAAAAGTTTCTGCAACGGGGTACTTAGCTTTAATTGAAGACTTTGGTTCTGAAACTCAAATTCAAAAATTTAAGGAGTCGGCCGACCGGCAATTGCGAACTGCTTCTGCTTCGGGCACCGCGCAGCAAGAAAGACTAAAGAAAATGGTGTCGGCTGCCTGTTTTATACCCCTGATGATCTGACGCCATGGAAGAAGAGACAGCAACCAACGCAGAACCCAAGACTTTGTTATTCAGGCCAATTGAGAGCAACCTGCCAGCAGATTACCCAAATGTAATGACTGCAACAGTGAAACACGAAGAACATCGGGGATTTGTCTTTGTGGTCTTGGATGAAGTTTGAAGGGGATGTGGTAACCTTTGGTAAATATGGCATGCACCCAGGAATCTGATATTATTGAGTGCCAGGTTAAGTGGTGCAGAGAAAATCTTCTCCTGAGTGCTTCCAGAGGTAAGCAATCAGGCCGCTGCTCAGGAGCGCTGGTAGGGTTGTCCAAAGAAGGAATCTCTGGAGCCCCGATGAAGCGGGCCACTACGCTGCAAAGGGGGGGGGGGGCATCTTCCTGATGAGTCCCCCCCCCTTTGCCTCGGGAGGAAACCTTGCCAAGTGTGTCCTGAAAAGGCCCTTGGGACCTCTTGAAACACATATTTCCACCCCTCTGATTCCTGGAATAAGATCATTAAGGAGTGGAAAAACATGCCCACAGCAAAAAGGGTCTTTCCATCCTTCTCACACCTGACTAATGTGTGTTTGACTTTTGGGCCAAAGAATGAGGTAGCATCAACCGGAGCGTTGACAAAGGAAGACTTGAAAGGGTTTGCAAAGTCACATAAGTGCATCTAGATGTGACGACTAATGGCAATGCCTGTACCCACTGCCCTGGCTGTCCCTTTGGCTGTGTGTGCAACAAGCCGCATGGACGAGTGTGATATTGATTCTAGGGTCGCAAGCTGGGAGGGAACTTTATCACATACTTCAGACACTGCCCCTGCCAAGGTTCCGGAGAGCTCAGTTATCAGGTCCCTTTGAAGACATGTAAAATGTGCCAAGAAATTCGAAAGACTGTCTAGCAAAGGTTGTTGAAGCACAGACGTGCATCCCAAATCGGTCCATTGTCCGAGACTCTCAGTTTGAAGGATGGACAGCAGGACTCTCCTTTGCGGGTTCCTTCTTTGTGGCTGCCGCCGTCACCACCATAGCATCTACCGCCAAACCTTTAGACCAGTGAGATTGATCTTCTAGCACAGAGAGAAGAATGTCTGGTCTCTGGGGATAGGCTCTATAGTGTCAGGGGCCTTCCAAGCACACTGCAAGATGAGTCTGACCAATTCATTGGCAGGTGGGGTCACCCAAGAAGTAGAAGGCTGGGCATGAAAAACCTGCAAGAAGACAAATTCCTCGGAGGAAAGGTTTGTGGGCTTCCAATCATCCCTCTGTTTCAAGACTTCTAGGATGTCTCTGAAGGAGACATCTTCAGGGAGTGACTATGGGGACCCATCCCCTTCATCGTAGTCTGTATCCTCAGTGAAAGATTCTTCTGGAGAATCTAAGTGCTGCTTCTTGCACGATCTCTTATGGGGCAGCTCCTAGGGGGAAGGTCTGAGGAGGACTTCGAAGAGAGGGTTCCCTGCAGCAAGGTGTCTTGCTGCTCTTGTGCCCGCTGTAGCAGATTGTGACAGCTGCGAGCCAGAGGATACATGGAAGTGACGCTTCGACATGGATGGTGCCAATTGCGAGCCTGCTGAGGCAACAGCTCTCTCCATAATCTGAAAAGGCAGGTCTGCTTGAAGAGGGATGGGTGCCTGGAACAGACACAGACAACCTCAGAACCGGGGTCACACCACGCTCCAACAAGCCCACCTCCACAGAAGTAGCCCCGAGAGGACTTGGAACTGTCAAAGCACCCGGAACCGTAGACGAGGCAGTAGAAAATCGGTGCTGAACTAGGGATCTCAGAGCAGACAGGCAAGTTACGGTCTTGTGGGGTGTAGGCTCCGACTGAGCCAAGGACCACAGAGTGGGTTCCGGAACCAAGGTGAGATAGTACAGTTGTGTACCTACCATAAATGTAGATGTTAGAGTGTTATTCACTGTCGCAGTCATTACAACAGGGTTATCCTGCTGGCAGGCTACCCACAGTCGTCCCGAGTTCCAAAGTCTAGGTCTGGCGTCGGTTGCTGTCGCCTCCTCCCTGACGTCAGTGCGCCAGGGGTATAAAAGATGCAGCTGACGCCATTTCCTTCAGTTTTTCTTGCCCCAGATGTCAGGTGCCCCTAAAATGGTAGGCTAAATTATACCAATAAGCATGCATACACAAAAAACAACTTTTCCTTCATCTACAAGCAAATACACCACATAGGTTGTAAAGAATAGAGAAGTACAGATAAGTCCCAGCAAGGAAAAGGGGGATGGTGGGAGGGTAAACTGGACTGCAACAGTGAATACACTCTAACATCTACATTTATGGTAGGTACACAACTGTACTATGTTCATCGTATTTCACTGTTGCAGTCATTACAATTGGGTTGAATCCCAAAGCTAAGGTTGGGAGGCTGGGGCTAAATAGGATTAGGAGAGGCTATCAGGCCCTGTAGAACTGCAGTGGCAAAGCCTGCCCTGGATTTAGAGTAGAGAGGTAAGTGATAGTGCTTTGTAAAAGTATGCACTGAACTCCAAGTTGCAGCCTCTAAGATGTCTTTGGTTGGTACTCCTTTGAGGAAGGCTGCTGAAGTGGCTGCTGCTCTGGTTGAATGTGGCCTAATGCCCTTAGGCACTGATTTGCCATGCTGTGAATAGCAGAAACGAATGCAGTGGCCTATCCACTTTGAAATAGTCTGCTTTGAGATAGGTTTTCCTTGTGATCCTGCAGCATATGCCACAAAAAGTTGTTCAGTCATTCTGAAAGCTTTGGTTCTGTCCAGGTAGAAGTGTAGCTATCTGTGAATGTCCTAAGAATGCAGAAGTCTCTCTCCCTTATTCTGTGGGTTTGGGTAAAAGGTAGGCAAATTAATTGTTTGGTTAAAGGCCACACTGGATACTACCTTAGGCATAAATGTAAGGTTTGTCCTCAGATAAACCCTGTCAGGATGGAAAATGATAAAAGGTGCCACAGCCATGAGTGCCTGTAACTCTGAGACTTGTCTAGCAGAGGTTATTGCTAGGAGCAGAGCTGTTTTCCAGGATAAGAATTTTATATCAGCTGCAGAGGCTGGCTCAAACGGAGGCAGTGCGAGTTTTTCCAAGACATAGTTGAGGTCCCATGCAGGTACTGGTGCTCTCCTTGGAGGTCTTATGTTTTTGGCCCCTCTGAGGTACTGCCTTAGTAATGGATGAGAAAAAATAGGTGGTTCTGTATTGTAATGAGCTGAAATAGCAGAGGCATGAATTTTAATTGAAGAAAAGGAAAGGCCTTTATCCAGTATTTCAGTTAATTATTGCAAAATCTGAGGAATATTTGGAACAATCGTGTCAATACCTTGTGCCTGGTTCCAAGCACATAATCTCTTCCATTTTTCTGCATAAGATTTTCTGGTGCTAGGCCTCCTGACCTCCAAAATAACATCCATTACTGCTTTAGAGAGAGGTGTGTCTTGAATGGCTACATTATCCACCATGCTGCCAGGTTTAAGGTCCTGAGTTGGCTGTGCAGTATCTGACTGTCTTGTTGGGTCAATAAGTGAGGAATTTGAGTTAATGTCCAAGCTGGGCATTGAGACAAGCTCTTTAGGATTGGGTACCAGTACTGGCGGGGCCAGTCTGGGGCAATCAGCATCATTTTTGGCTTCTCTTGTCTGACCTTGAGGAGTACCTTGGGGAAGAAAGGCATATACTGTTAGGTTTTTCCAGCTGAAAGACAGAGCATCCACTTTCTATGCTTCCTTGTGATAAGTCCTTGTGCAGAATCTCTGTAGTTGGCAGTTGTGAGGGGAGGCAAATAGGTCTATGTCCGGGCATTCCCAGTTCCTTGTTATCATGCTGAAGACTTGTGGATCCAATTTCCACTCGTGGGGATCCATTAGGTTTCTGCTTAGTTCGTCTGCCAGAGTATTTATCCTTCCTGGCAGGAATTGTGCTTGCAGATGTACTTGGTAAGTCAATGCTGTGTCCCACAAGTTCATGGCTAGTCTGCAGAGGAGACAGGAATGTGTGCCCTCCTGCTTGTTTATGTACCACATGACTGTAGTATTGTCCATCTTTATCAGTAGTTGTCCTGGATGAAGTTGATCCTTGAAGGCTGTCAGGGCATTCTGAACAGCTAGCATCTCTGATTGATATGTAGATGCATTTGACTTGCGGACCATGTGCCCTGAATACATCTTCCTGTCATATGGGCCCCCCAGGCATAATCTAATGCATCTTTTGTCAATGTCTGCCTGGTTGTGGGTAAGGTGAATGGCTGTCCCGTGTTGAGGCGACAGGCTTTTGCCCACCATCGAAACTCCTGTTGCAGGCAGGGAATGAGGGTAATTATTGTTTCCAGGCGGTGGCAATGTTGAGTCCAAACACTTTTTAGATACCACTGAAGTTTCCTTATATGCAGTCTTGCATATGGAATTAGCAGGATGCCATGAAGCCCAAAGCCTGCAGAATTTTTCTTGCAGATAACTGGGTCTTTGTTGCCAACATTTTGAAATAAGTAGTTATCTGTGTTTGTCTGGCATGAGATAAGCCATCTGGGCAGTTGCATTTAAGCTTGCACCCAGGAATAATATCTTTTGAGAGGGTACGAGTTTTGATTTCTTTTCGTTTACTGTGTACCCTAGACATGTTAGTAATCTTTTTACAAACGCCAGATACTGTAGTAAAATGTCCTTGTTCTCTGCTTGAATAAGGCAGTCATCCAAGTAACGATATATTTGTATTCCTCTTTGTCTGCAAAATGCAATTACTGGTGCCAGGCATTTTGTGAAGACCCTGGGCGCAGTAGATAAGCCAAAGGGCAGTGCAGAGAATTGGTAGTGCATTGAGCCAGCTATAAATCTGAGGCATCTTCTGCATAATTGTCTGATTGGGACATGCAGGTATGCCTCTTTTAGGTCTAAAGTCACAAGCCAAGCCTTCTTGCCCAGCATCAGCAGAAGCTGCTGCAGAGTTAACATTTTGAACTTTGGAATATCCAGAAATGTGTTTAGGATAGACAGGTCCAGTATTGGTCTCCAAGCTTTGTTCTTTCTGGGTACCAAGAATAGCCTTGAGTAAAATCCTAGTCCCTGCTCTTGCTGTGGTACTTGCTGAATGGCTCTCATGTCCAGGAGGGAAGAAACTTGTTTTTGTGCCTCTGCCCATTGATTGCGTGGCAGGTCTGGCATACCGTTTGGCCTTGGCAGAGTGTGAAAGTGGAACCTGTAGCCTTGAGATATATTTAAGACCCATTTGTCCTGGGTGATCATGTGCCAATTTTGTGAGAAAAGTGCTAGTTTTCCCCCAAAAGGAGCTGCCAGAAGATAAGTGCTTGGTGCTGGCAGGGGAAAGTCATTCAGACTGTTTCCTGTATGGCTGTGATTTTTCCTCTCCACTTTTGGAGGTAGAAGCACCAAATTGTTTAGGCCTGTATGAGCCTTGGGGCTGTGATCTGCCTCTGGGGGCATCTGTATCTACCTCTTTGTGGCCTGTCTGACACTGGAAAGGACCAATTTTTTGTAGGCCAATTCCTGCTAAATCTGGGAGGCTGTACCTGTAAGAAATCCTTCACTGTTTGCATAGATTTAGCTTTGTCCTCCATTTTCTTTAACACCAAACAAGGTATCATGTTATAATGGAGCATCTAATAGTTTTGCTTTAACATGATCGGGCAGATTCTGTTCTTTTAACCAAGCAAGCCTCCTAATGACAGAACCTGTAACTGCGGCCCTGCAGGAGGCCTCTAGAGAATCAAAATCACATTGCAAAGTATGCTTTCCCACTTGTTCAGCTGCATGCAATAAATCCTGCATTTCTTTGTTTTCTGCACATTCTGAATTTGTCAACTTTTTCTGTTTAAGCAGTGACGTAAGATATTGCTGATATTTAAGCATGTGAAACTGACAATTTAAAGCTCTTACAGCCAAGGTAGCAGAAGTATAAATCTTTTCCCCCCATCTGTCCAGGGCCCTAGAATCCCTATCAGAGGGGATAGGGTTTTTGCAGTGGAAGCCTTGACCCCCCTAGGGACCCTGAGAGATGGTTCCTGGGTCAGCAGAAGAGTTTTTGTAAAGAAATTTATGTGAATCAGGAACCTTGTAGTATCTTGTCTGGCTTAACAGGAGCTGGTGGTAAGGAGTCAGGAGACAGACCGGACTCTGAAAATACATCATCTACAATGTCTAAAACAGGAGGAATAGCAAGGAGCCTGTGCTGAGGTAATAAAAGGAAGTCTCTGAGCCTTTTCTTGGATTCTGCGTAATCTTGGCTCTCCCAGTGGAAATGCTCCCTCATAGTATGCAGGGACTCCCCAAAAGAATAATCCTCAGGAGGAGAGGCTGAAGGGATAGATTCTTCAGCATCAGAATCCTTATAGGGAGGAAGGGAATATTCCTGTTCAGAAGAGGAGTCAGAGGAAATGGAAACCTGATCTGAAGACTCATATTCCATCTCTTGCCTAGGCCTCTTATAAGGAGGGGGATGGGAACCCCTGATCAAAGTAATTAGGTCTTCGGTCATTTTAAGCATCTGTTTTTTAGGCATGGAGGCCTGTCCAGGAGAATGCTGTACTTGTTTATTTGTCTTTAGAGCTGCTTTAGTCTTTGCCTTTGAAGCTGAAGTTAGTTTTACATTTAACTGTGTAGATATGAAAACACCCTCAGAAGCCGATGCCTGCTCAGCGGCTCCGGACCCATCTGAGGGAATAGTTTCCGAGTGTCCAATACCTTGAGTTTCCAGCAGCATAGTCGGCTCCACGTGGGAGTCTGCAGCGGGATGTGGCTCTGAGGTAGCGGGCGTCATGGGCTGCGAAGGCACCTCACTGAGAACTGGCAAACCGGCGATAGGCCTAGCGGAAGCCTCGTCATCGGTTTTGGACCTCGGATGCCTGACCTTTTCTTTTTCTTTGTGCTTTTTATAAACTCCGGTCATTGGCTGTTCCAACGGCATTATATAATTGAATCTTCTGCCAAAGTAATGAAATGCAAAATCGTACTGATGCTTAATAGTGTGTTGGTTAAATCTAGCAAAAAACCGACAACTAGCAACGTCTTGGTCAGGGCGTAGGCAAGGAATACAATAAGAATGAAAATCCTTATGAGGCATTTGCTTCCCACGAGAAATACAATTAACTTTTTCTGACATCGGTCTGGAGCAAGAAAAAAGTTTCCCCAACGGGGTACTTAGCTTTAATGAAGACTTAGGATCTGAAATTCTAATTAGAAAATCTCAGGAGTTGGCCGACTGGCACTTGCAAATTGTTTTTGCTTCTGGCACCGCGCAGCAAGAAAGACTATAGAAAATGGCATTGGCTGCATTTTTTATACCCATGGTGCACTGACGTCAGGGAGGAGGCGACAGCAACCAACGCCGGACCTAGACTTTGGAACTCGGGCTGACTGCGGGTAGCCTGCCTGCAGGATAACCCTATTGTAATGACTGCAACAGTGAAACACTATGAACATCCATCGGTGACAAAGTAGTTGGCTCCGGGAGCGGTGTTGAAATAGAGGGCTCCAAGACCTGCAGAGAGTTTGAAGGAAGAGAATAAGTTGTAGTCCTTGGAGAGTAGACCTTGGCTTTGGATGGGAGGGAGATCCTAGATGGGGCTGGAAGACCTCTGGCTGCCAAGAGCTGATCCACTAACCTAACTACATCAAGCTCCGAAAGGCTCCTGGTGGAACAAATAGACATCCCAGAGGGCGATTCTGGAGGTTCAATAAATGGGCTCAACTGCTGACCAAAAAAGGGATCAATGGATAGTCCTGAGAAAGGATTCTACCTTCATCAGTGCGGTTGGCTGATCAATTGTTTGTGCTGGAGGGGAAGTGACTGGTATTACTGGGGAAACTACTGTTGGTGCCGAGAAGGTACTGATGAAGGGATCGGTACAGAGGTAATTTTTGTAGGCTCCATAACAGTTGTCAGTGTCAATTTTAAATGTTTAGGCTTCAGTTCTGAGAAGGGAACCTGGCCTTTTAGAGTACTGAGTCGAGTTGAGAGATTTAGGAGACACCGGAACAGAGTGGCTCCTCTTTTGATTCTTTCTTGAAAGATTTTGACGTCTCCACCTCAGCCTCACTAAAAGGGCATCTTTAACAGCCCCTTGAGGATCAATTTGTTGTGCAGCTCTGCAAGGGTATGAGCACTGAAACCCTTGCAGAGTTCACATGGCGGTTGGACTTCTAAATGTGGCACCCCCAACAATATATGCAAGAAAAATGCCTGATTGAGATAGGCGTCTGCCACATTCCTCACAATGCTTAAAACCAATTGCACCCCTTATGTTTCTCTGCCATGTCCAACCAGAAGTAACGTACGCACAGTACCAAAAAACTTTACCAAACACCCACCCACACCCAAACAGTTAGAAAAGGGACGAGAGAGAGCTTTTTTAAGGTCGCACCAACAATAGTAACGAAGTAAATATCAGAAAGCAGTAAAGAAAGGGGAAAAAGGGGATACCAACAATGGTATTAAAGATTTACCAGAGGTAAGAGGGAAGGGAGGGGCCTATACCAGTGATGGTAATACGAGAAATAGCAAAAGGAAAAAAGGGAAGAAACATAATACACACAGAAAATATCAAAGTAACCAAGAAAACAAAGTTAATAAGTTTAGAGTTAAGGAAAAAGGCTTAAAGGTATTTACAACAAAAACTTAGCATTTAGCTTGAGGGCATGACTGACGCATCCTAAAAGTCTACAGGGCAAATGAGATCTGAAGGGAAGAGAGGCACTATGGTTAGCCTTAGCTTGAGAATATCTGGGTGGTGCGAGCTTGATACAATGGCAGAGTCGGTTCCAAGGACAGAACCAAAACCCAACAGTTCAAGAATGAATGAAGATTGATAACATCAGATGAAAATGTTTTCTTTATATATAGCTTTCTCCCCTCTTCCCCTCCCCAAAACATTTTTCCGAATATTAACAACATGAAGTAGGGCATATACCTTAGAGTCCACCACAAATCCAAGAAATTCTGAAAAAGGCTAATATTTCCAGATTTTCTTGTTCTGTCATACTTCACAAATATTTACTGCATTGTAATCCAACATTGAGTTACTGGTTTTATTACTGTTCTTCACTGCCCAAATCATGTCTCTGCTTCATTCCCAACGTACTCTCGAGTCTTCTAGTCAGCTCTCCTGCTCCCTTCCTTCTCTCCAACATTTTCTGTTGAAATGCTGGAAAAGGTTTCACAGGTACAGTCTCTCTGTGGTCTTTCTTACCAGAAGAACAAGCAGCAGAACCTTATCCTGTTTCACAGCTCACTTTTTGTTGGACAAACCTTTGTATTTCCACCTTAGCATACACTTCATCAAAAAATGATCCAAAGAAAAATACTTTAAAGACAGCTGGATGCAGCAGTTTGAATCTCACACCTGCATCTCAACATTCCCTGAATACTGGAACGAATTTACTTCTCTTCTGCCTGGTGAAGAGTGAGTAATCATTCTCCACACTTTGCTGTCTCACACTTAGTAATTTGTCCTTCTGCCTCAATTTTGTCAGAATCAACTCCTTCTGCTGGTAGGATTTCATCTTGACTATTAAAGGTCTAGGTTGCCTTCTTATAGCTAGGTTTGGAGCATACACAAGATATGCCCTTTTAACTAAACTCCTGCCGTGGAATACCAGTCCAGTTGCTAATTTGTGCTTTCATACAATTAATGCAATCTGTTCCTTCCAGCTTCTCTGGTATAGCTGAAAATATAAGGTACTCCCTAGGTGCTCTGTCCACATCTATTATTTTTTGAAACATCTCTTCCTGAGCAGTCTCATTTTCAGCCAGTCTTTCCTTCATTTCGACCTCTGATTTTTGCAGCTTTATCATCTCAACTGAGTATCTGTTTAAAGCTTCTTGCATTTTCTCCAGCCTTTTGTTGTCTGTGTTGACATACTCCATCAGTGTTTTGTTTAGTTTAATCAGGTCTGTATGTAGTTGTCTTGTATCTTCCTGCAAGTTACTGGATGTCATGTCTGAAGGTTGCACTGCTTTTTGCTGAACAGCTGCAGAACTTTCCCCAGTCAGTGTTTCTTCCTCACTTTTATTTAGCTGTTTTTTCCCAGGTCTCCTGTACTTCTTTATTCCTGACGTCCAGGCAGTGCATGCACTAGCCAGTTACTGAAATTTACCCATAAACACAAGTCTACTGGCTTTCCCTGCTGAGTTTGTTTTCACACCGGGAGAGCTAGAAAAAAGAAGTTATGTACTTACCATAACGTTCCATCTGAGTTGTTGCTCTTCAACCTGTGGTACTCGAATCCGACTCAGCCGTATACTCCATCATCAGATCCAAAATCCAAGCTTCACCCCTACCCATAATGCCCCGGTCTCCCTCCTCCTCTCAGATAGTGTTTGTTGCAGAACAGCACCAACCACTTCTAGTATAACATTACATCCCTGACCAAAAAAAAAAGAGAGTCACTGGTGCACAGAGAGACAGCTCTAGCCAAGAAGGAGCCTGCAGTTGCCTCTGTCCAGTCCACTACACAGCCAAAAAGGGCAGGGGGGAGGGAGGGACAGACGAAGGTAAATGAAAAGCAACAAATCAGATGGAACGTTACGGTAAGTACATAACTTCTTTATCTGAAGTTTTCATTTGATCTTTAACCTGTGGGACAAAGTCCCTAGCTACCATAACCTTAGGAGGCCCTCATGGAAGGATGTTCCAGAGCATGGCTGAGCCAAAAGAATCCCTGCTCCCGGACAGAACATGCAGCATGTAGTGGGAAATAAAGGTATGCAAAGAGGACAAGGTAGCAGCAGAACAAATATCAACAGGGACCCTGGACCAAAAAGCTACAGAAATAGATACTGAACTGGAGGAATATACCCGGACAGGACCCGGTAGATGCAAACCTTTGAAGCAATAAACCAAAGAAATACACTCAGAAATCCAATGAGCCAGAGTAACCTTAGAAAAGTACAGTTGTGTACACTTACCATAAATGTAGATGTTCAGAGTGTATTCACTGTTGCAGTCATCACATTTGGGTGATCTGCATGAAGGTAACTCTCAGCCAGCCTGAATGGATTCCTGCATCGGATGCTCTCTCTTCTTCCATGACGTCAGGTCGTCAGGGGTATAAAACATGCAGCTGATGCCATTACATCAGTTTTTCTTGCCCCAGATGTCAGGTGCCCCCACAGTGGGAAGCAATTATATGTTATGGTACACCTCCATCAAAAAGCAAATACACAAGAAAACTTAAATACACCAAACAAGAAGGAAAGGTAGAGCCGAGAGAAGTCAGGGGGGTGGAGGGAGGGTAACCAGGACTGCAACAGTGAATACACGAACATCTACATTTATGCTAAGTGTACACAACTGTACTATGTTCGTGTTTCACTGTTGCAGTCATCACATTTGGGTTGATTCCTAAAGCTAAGGAAGGGAGGAGGAAGTTAGAGAGCATTAGGGCCAGCTATTAAGCCCTGCAAGACTGCAGTGGCAAAACCAGCCCTGGATTTAGAAAAAATAGGCATGTGGTAATACTTGGTGAAGGTATGTACAGAGCTCCAGGTAGCAGCCTCTAGGATGTCCCTGGTAGGGACTCCTCTGAGAAAGGCTGTAGAGGTAGATGCAGCCCTTGTGGAATGTGACCTTATCCCCTGTGGGGTAGGTTTTCCATGGTGCTTATACCAGAAATGAATGCAATGGGCTATCCATTTAGAAATGGTTTGCTTTGAAATGGCCTTCCCCTCTGCCCCTGCAGCAAAGCCAACTAGCAGCTGTTCAGATTTTCTGAGAGGCTTAGTCCTGTCCAAACAGAATCTAAGTTGTCTGTGCATGTCCAAAGAGTGCAGTATTCATTCTCCTTTGTTTTGTGGATTCGGGAAAAAAGGTAGGCAAATGAATGGACTGATTTAGGGCCACACTAGACACCACCTTGGGCATAAAGGAAGGACTGGTCCTGAGGGAAACCCTGTCTGCATGGAAGATAATGAAGGGCTCCACTGCCATGAGGGCCTGTAATTCAGACACTCTTCTTGCTGAAGTGATGGCTAGAAGGAAAGCTGTTTCACAAGAAAGGAATTTCAACTCTGCAGTTGCAGCTGGCTCAAAAGGAGGGAGAGTGAACTTTTCCAATACAAAGTTAAGGTCCCAGGCTGGAGTAGGGGCTTCTCCTGGGGGGTCTTAAATTCTTGGCCCCTCTGAGGAATTGCTTTAGCAGGGGATGAGAGAAGAGGGGTGGTTCAGTATTATAATGTGCTGAAATGGCAGAGGCGTAAATTTTAATTGACGAGAAGGATAGGCCCTTGTGAAGCATTTCTGTTAAGTACTGAAGTATATGAGGTAAGCTGGGCACTGTTGTGCCCATCCCCTGAGTATGGTTCCAGGAACAGTATCTCTTCCACTTTTCAGCACAGGATTTTCTAGTACTATGCCTCCTTGCCTCCAGAATAGTGGGGATATTTGTAGCATTTCCATATTCAAGCTTATATTTGGGCCTAGTGTTTGGAGAGGCTGTGTGTCTGAGCACATATTCAGACACATCTTGGTTTAGCCAAAGCCATCAGGCATTTCAGTGAGAGAGAATTGTTTAAGGTCATTGGCTGACTGAGGTCATTCTGGACTACAGCTTAGACTAAGCACCTCATTGGTTCTTTTGAGCTTTTTTTCTTAAAAGTTGTCGCAGGTTTCAACTTTCTGTTACCTAAGAAGTTAAGTTGTGAGTGTTTCTGCCATTTCACACTGAGCAAACTTGGAACTATAATATATAACATTAAGTATCCTGTTTTTTGCTTATTTTGTTCTTTATTTCTTTGTTATTTATAGCACTTTGTGTACTGTATATTTTTCTAGCTAGTTTCACTGTGTGTGAGGTATTAACTGGGAATTGTCCACTTTTATTAAGCATCTGTTGGGTTGTTTGTTTCTGATAACTTGTTGCAGTTAAACTCTTTTTATAGAGGCTCCTTTAGCTGTTTAAAACATTAATTTAAAGGCTCACTGCTGCTTTTCTGCTGTGAGAAACATTTCTGCAGTTTATTTCCCACCCCCCTCCTTGTTGGTATGGTGTTTTTATAGTTGGTGGCTTTGCAGTTGCCCGCCCCTAGTGTAAATTTGATCTGGGACCCTCCTCCCAGTCTAGTGTCATTACCTCATTCTACCCAGTACAGGGAGAACATTTGAGAAGGCCAAGCAGCTTAGTTTCTGCTACTCCTTTCTCTCTTTCCACTACAAAAAAAAAAATCTAAGCTTGTTTCCTGCCTTTCCTGTGGGTAGTCTAGCCTGGATATAGATTTGCTGTGTCCAGGACTATTTGTAGGCTTCTAGTCCCCCAAGCCTTTCTGTGTTGGAGGGAAGCCTTCTAGCTTAATTTTGTTTCTTAGAATTAGCCAGTTTTTTGTTTCAGCACTTGTTCAGAACTTATTGTAAGCACTAAATAAGCTACAAATTACTACAGCACTCAACTTTCCTCACTGTCTAGAGGAAAACGGTTTCTAGTACTTAACAAATAAGCACCTATTCAGGCATGTCTAAGGGTCAGCTCCCGGTGTTTTCTCCTGTCTACCTGATGAATCTGGGCAGCTTGGGGCAATGCAGTAATTGCCTCATGTACACAGATAACCCTCTCCTCCTACCACCCAACACTACAACCTGTGAGAGGCGCACTTATATAGCCAAACTGGAAGCAAAGCTCTCTTCACCCAAGACTGGACTAGACAGTCAAGAGGAGAAGGTAAACACTTGCACCACACCACACTAAGCACACAGTCCCTCAAAACCTACACCACCAAAACACACACATAGAAACACAAAAAACACACCTACATTCGTGGAGGCTCTCAGTAAAAACCTGCCCAAGCAACAGGGACCTCCAAAGCAGAAACACAAGCAACATCCACCCCCCCCAACACAACCCAAATGAGACAGCCCACAACTCAGTGTGCCACTCAACCACAGCCCATAAGGCATAACGTAACCAACACTCTAGTCATAGGTGACTCTATAGTCAGGCACACTGATGTTCCACTCACCAGGCTAAACAAGGAGGAGGTTACTATCAGCTGCCTGTCAGGTGCCAGGATTTGCCACATAACGCATGCACTCAGGTCACTCCACAACAAGTACAAATATGACTCTGTCATTGTCCATGTTGGTGTGAATGACCCAAGACGTACCTCCTTGGACTACATGAAAAGGGACACGGAGGAGCTGTCCGATCTTATAGCGCAGGCAGGTATGACCCTAGCCTTGAGTAGCATCTTGCCATCACCCAGAATGATACCACAGTACAAGGACAAAATGATTGACTTCAACAATTGGCTAAGCTTCTGGTGTCATTCTAAGGGGATCCAGTATCTGTCTGCCTGCCTGGGATGACATGATCGACAAGCCACGATGCTTTGCCAGAGATGGCCTGCACCTGTCGTCCCTGGGATTCCGGACACTGGCTAAGGCTCTAGCCACCCCTATAGTGCCTTTTTTAGGCAAGGTTCAAATGACAAATTCACCACCCTAACAGGTACAAGCAAGAAAAATCTGAGGGTATTGCTACTCAATGCTAGAAGTCTAAACCTCAAAATGCACTCTCTCTAGGCACTCCTTAAAATGGAGAAAGTACAGTTTTGTACCTACCATAAATGTAGATGTCCGATAGGCATGCATCTGCAGTCCTTACAAATGGGTTGTCCTGTCGTCAGGCAGCCCTTCGGTCGGCCGGATTCCAAAGTCTGGGTCTGGCCTCGGCTGATGTCGCACTTCACCCGACATCATAGCTGCAGTTATTCGGGTATAAAGGTATCAGCCGACGCCATCTTCCTCAGTGTTTCTTGCCCCAGATGCCAGGTGCCCTCTAGGAAGGCTAAATTTGGATAATTGCAAAAGTTTCCAAATAAGAGAGAACAAATAAAAATAAACATGTATATACATATATACAAACAAATACACCATAATAGATTCCCCAGCTAGCTAGAAGATGGGTAAATACCCTAGGAGTACCTCAGAGGGGAAGGAGGAGGGTAATCCTGACTGCAGATGCATGCCTATCGGACATCTACATTTATGGTAGGTACAAAACTGTACTATGTCCTTCAAGGATGCATCTGCAGTCCTTACAAATGGGTAGAATACCATAGCCAAACTGTATGAGCTGTAGTAATAAGATTATGGTGTAGTTAAGATCCCTTGCAAAACAGCAGTGGCAAAACCTGCTCGGGATCTGGAGTATAAGGGTAAATTATAATGCTTGGCAAATGTATGCAAGGAGCTCCAAGTAGCAGCCTCTAAAATGTCTTTGGTAGCCACTCCTCGTAAAAAAGCTGTGGTAGTGGCTGTAGCCCTTGTAGAGTGAGGTCTGATATTTTCTGGAGTTTTCTTCCCATGGTAAGAGTAACAAAATCTAATGCAATTTCCTATCCACATAGAGATTGTCTGTTTTGAAATTGCTTTTCCTTCCATTCCTGTTGCATATGCTACCAGTAGCTGGTCAGTTTTTCTATTGCACTTGGTCCTGTCCAGGTAGTAACGTAATTGTCTATGTACATCCAAGGTAGGCAACAGTCTTTCTCCCCTGTTCTGTGGGTTGGGGAAGAATGTAGGCAGGTGGATAGCTTGGTTTAAAGATACCCTGGAGACCACCTTTGGCATAAAAGTAGGATTAGTTCTCATGGACACTCTATCTTGGTGGAAGATCAGGAAGGGCTGTACTGCCATTAATGCCTGTAGTTCAGAAACCCTTCTTGCTGAAGTGATTGCAAGCAGGAAAGCAGTTTTCCATGAAAAGTACTGTAATTCTGCTGTTGCTGCTGGCTCGAAAGGAGGGAGTGTCAACTTTTCTAGCACAAAGTTCAAGTCCCATGCTGGCAATGGTGGCTTCCTGGGTGGTTTAACATTTTTAATTCCTCTCAGAAACTGCCTGAGCAGAGGATGTGAGAAGACTGGAGGATCCAAGTTGTATTCTGCTGAAATAGCTGATGCATGAATCTTAATGGAAGAATAGGACAGGCCATTGTGGAAGAGCTCTGCCAAGTATTCCAGGATGTTAGCTATGTTTACTAGTGACACATTTTCTCCTTTTGCAGTACTCCAAATGAGATATCTTTTCCATTTTGCTGAATAGTTTTTTCTTGTTGAGGGTCTGCGAGCCTCCAAGATAATGTCTTTAACCCTTTGAGATAAATCTGGGTTATTTGGTCTTATGCAATGTTCCAGGCAGCCAGCTGCAGTGTTTTCAGGTTTGGATGCAGGGTTTTGAAGTTGTTCTGTGTTAACAGTAAGGGAACTAGGGGCAGAGGCCATATTTGTTCCCGAGACATACTCCTCAGTAATGGGTACCAATGTTGCCTTGGCCAGTCTGGAGCTATCAGGATGATCCTTGGACGGTGTTCTTTGATCTTCAATAGCACCTTGTGCATCAAAGGAAGAGGTGGGAATGCATATGCTGTCAGGTTTTTCCAACTGAAAGATAGGGAGTCCACTTTCCAAGCAAGTGGGTGGTACGTCCTCGTGCAGAATTTTTTCAGTTGGTGATTGTGTGGGGATGCAAATAAGTCTACTTCTGGTAGTCCCCATTTCCCTGTAATGGTTTTGAAGATGTCCGGATGCAGCATCCATTCGTGGGTATCCGTGGTAGTTCTGCTTAGGATGTCTGCTAGTATGTTTTCTTTTCCTGGCACAAAAATTGCTTGTAACTGAAAGTTGAAGCTCAGGGCCACATTCCAGAGGTCCATTGCCATCCGGCATAGAGGGTATGAATGTGTGCCTCCCTGTTTGTTGATGTACCACATAACTGTGGTGGTGTCCGTCCTCATCAACAGTTGACCCTGTCGAAGAAATGGTCTGAATGTCTGAATTGCCAGTTTTACTGCCAGCATTTCCTTTTGATTTATGTGTAGGTGCAGCTGGTCTTGAGTCCATAAGCCTTGTATGCACTTGTCCAGCATGTGCGCCCCCCCAACCGAGGTCTGAGGGGTCCGTTGTGATGGTCTGGCTTGGTTGAGTGCTGTGGAAGGGCAGTCCTTTGTTTGATTGACAGGCCTGAGCCCACCATTGGAATTCTTGCTTCAGGCATGGGATTACTGGAATTTGGGTTTCTAGGCTGTGCTTGTGCTGAGACCATAAATTCCTTAGGTACCACTGTAACTTTCTCATATGTAGTCTGGCATGTGGAATCAATATTATGCAGGATGCCATGTAACCCAGGGCTTGCAGGACCTTTCTTGCTGTTAGCTGGTTCTGCGTTGTTAATGCCATGAAGTAGAGAGGTAGTTGCTCCTGTTTTTCTACTGTCAGGAATGCCATTTGTTTTGATGTGTCCAGCTCTGCACCCAAGAAGGTTATCCTTTGGGATGGTATCAGCCTTGACTTTTTTATATTGACTGTGTATCCCAGGGCTTGCAGTAAATGAATGACCCTTTTCAAGTCTTTTGTTAATTTGTTTTTGTTGTCCGCTTGTAACAGGCAGTCGTCCAGGTAAGGGTAGATTTGAATTCTCTGAAGCCTGCAATGAGCAATTACTGATGCCAGGCATTTCGTGAATACTCTGGGCGCAGTAGATAAGCCAAAGGGCAATGCTGAGAATTGATAATGCTCTGATCCTGCAAGAAATCTGAGGTATCTTCTGCAATTTGGTCGTATGGGGACGTGCAGGTATGCCTCCTTGAGATCTAGAGTTACCAGCCAAGACTCCTTGCCCAGCATGGGAAGAAGTTGCTGTGGGGTCAGCATTTTGAATTTTGGAACAATGAGGTATGTGTTTAAAGCGGACAGGTCGAGAATAGGTCTCCATTGGTTTTCTTTTCTTGGTACCAGGAAGAGTCTGGAGTAAAATCCTTGCCCTTGTTCCATAGATGGTACCCTTTCTACAGCTCTCATCCTTAGTAAGTGAGCTATTTGTTTTAGAGCTTCTGTCTTCTGATTTGGAGGTAGGTTTGGCATTCCTCTCTTCCTTGGTAGAGTATGGAAGTGAAACCTGTAACCTTGGTCTATTGTCTGTAAAATCCATTTGTCTCCTGTGATGTAATGCCAGTTTACTGAAAATAGGGCTAGCTTCCCGCCTAAGGGTGCTTCTAGTTGTTCCCTGGTAGGCGGTGCCAGAGCCAAGTCACTGTGATTGTCCTGTGGAAGTTGTGGTGGCTGGATCTGTGGCTGTACCTCGCTGGTTGTTAGCCTGCCACTGACGTCCCCTGTAGGCACCTCTGGATTGACCCCTGCCTCTTGAGCGCCTATTCCTGCCTCTCTGAGCTCTGGAGGTGTCTGGAAAGGACCAATTCTTGGAAGGCCAGTTCCTGCTAAACCTTGGAGGCTGGACCTGCAAGAAATCCTTGACTGTCTGGACAGATTTTGCTTTCTCTTCCACCTTCTTCAGCACCTGTTGTGCAGGGGAGCCAAACAAATTGAGCTTATCCATGGGAGCATCTAGGAGCTTTGATTTAACATGGTCTGATAAGGACTGCTCTTTTAACCATGCATGTCTTCTGATCACTGTACCAGTCATGGCTGATCTAAAGGAAGCCTCCAGTGCATCATAGCCGCATTTTAAGGAATGATTACTGACCTGCTGAATGTTATGTACCATTTCCTGAACAGATTTTTTGTCTAATGGTTCATCCGAGGACAGTTTTTTAGTTAACTGGTCTAACATAAATTCCTGATACTGAATCATGTGGAATTGACAGTTCAAGGCCCTAGCTGAGAGAGTAGCAGAAGTGTAAACTTTTTTACCCCATCTCTCTAAGGCCCTAGATTCCCTTTCAGAGGGAGGGTTTTGGCAGAGGTAGCTGCTACAGCCTTGGGTCCCTGAGAGATAGTTTCGCATCTGCAAAAGGAGCCTTATACAAATGATAATGTGTGTCCGAACCCTGTAGTACCTATCGGGCTTAGCAGGGGCCGGAGGAAGAGAATCAGGAGCAGTACAAGCATCATTAAATGCATCATCCACAACAGTAAGTACTGGAGGAATGGCTAAAGGCCTATGCTGTGCCAAATGCAAAAAGGTTCTAAGCCTTTTCCTAGAGTCTGAAAAATCCTGGCCCTGCCATTGAAATTGTTCCCTCATAGCATGCAAGGTTTCCCCAAAAGAAAATTCCTCAGGCGGGGAGGCAGAAGGAATGGACTCTTCTGCATCAGAGTCTTCATAAGGAGAAAAAGGGCCCTCTGGAGGGTTTGAATTATCTGATTCATCAGAGGAGTCATCTGAAGAAACTGGCTCAGGGGGCTTTGCTCTAGGCCTTTTCTCTGGAGGTGGGTGAGAGGCCCTGTCTGGGTGTGGTTGGGATCCCCGGATCAAAGAAATGAGATCCTCTGCTAGACTAAGCATTTGTGAACTAGAGCTAGGCCTGAGAAAGGGGGTCTTAGTAGGCACAGTTTTGGTAGATTTTGCTGCTTTAGCCCTGGCAAAGGCCTTAATCGACATGGATGCAGGTGGCCTAGCAGCTCCACGTGCAGGGGTAGAGATATCCAAAGGGATAGTATCAGATAAATCCTGAGAACCTGCAAGAGCGGGTGGGATTTCAGTAGCAGATTCAGCCATGCTGGATGAGGCCTCGGTAGAAGGAAAGCTTTCGGCCGAAGGAAGAACCGTGGACTCGGTTTCAGCCGAAACCGTGACGCTCGCGGTTGGCTTAACCGTGGTTTCGGCCGAAACCGCGGACCGCGAGTGTCGGTCCTTTTCCTTGCGCTTTTTAGATATTTGCGTAGTCGGAGCATCCAACGGCATAATGTAAGCAAAAGCGGAGCCGAAAAACTCCTCAGCAAATTCCGACCGACGTCTAAGCGTCCGTCGGTTGAAAGAAGCACAGGCTAGACAAGCTGCTATGTCGTGGTCTGGGCCTAAACAAGGTAAGCAGTAAGAGTGGAAATCCTTATGAGGTATTTGTTTCCCACAAGTTAAACAGTTATTCACTTTTTCTGACATCGGCTGAGGCAAGAAAGAGTCCCCAACGGGGTACTTAGCTTTTTAGAAGTCTTCGGAAGTAGTAATCTCTGGTTCTGACCGACCGGCACTTGCGAACAGCTTCTGCTTCGGGCGCCACGCGGCAAGAAAGACTGAGGAAGATGGCGTTGGCTGATACCTTTATACCCGCCGAGGCCAGATCCAGACTTTGGAATCCGGCCGACCGAAGGGCTGCCTGATGACAGGACAACCCATTTGTAAGGACTGCAGATGCATCCTTGAAGGACATCATTGACATCTGTGCAGTGACAGAGACCTGGTTCAAGGCTCTAGAGAGTACCCCTGCATTACAAGGCTATAATACATACCACACCTTTCGGCCACCTAACCTGGACCGAAACACTAAAGGCGGAGGTGTGTCCATATTCATTAAGGATATCCACACCTCCAGGCTAGTTGCTCAGCATAATGCATCCGAAATTATCCAAGTGCAACTAACACTGGGCAAGACAGCAATCCAAATTGTAGCTTGCTATAGATCCCCCACCATGCCCCAGGATTCTCACTCCTCATTTCTTAATACACTGGAAAATATTAGAGTACAACCTAACATCCTAATAATGGGCGATTTCAATTACCCTACCATTAACTGGGAAAACTACTCATGTACCAACTCTTATGCTCAACGTTTTCTGGAATTCATAAATTCCAATGCCATGGATCAACTTATCCACACCCTCACCAGGGGCAGCAATATCCTAGACCTGGTTATTACCAGCATGGGCAACCGGTGCTCCACACCAGAGGTCAATTCCTCGTTGGTCAGATCCGACCACAAGCTAATCACCCTAGACATCCACATCCCTCCCCCACCCCCCATTAGGGAAACCACAGTAAAAAATTTCTCCAAAGCCAACTTCACACTTCTTAAGACAGAAGTGGCAAACTTCACGACATCCATGCTGATGGACAATAGAGGTATGACTGCTGAATCCTACACAAATGCACTTTATAAGCACTTACACGAGTGCATGGATCGTGCAATCCCTAACAGAACCAAGATGCTATCCTCCAAAAAAAGGAAGCCAATCTGGTGGTCCCCTGCCATAAACAAACTCTACAACAGAAGAAAGAAACTGTTGCAAAAAAGAGAAAAATCCCATGATTGGAGAAACTCCCTGGTCAGCCTCAGTAAGAAGCTGAGATCCCTCATAAAATCCTCCAAAGCTAGTTATGAAAACAAAATCGCCACGGACTCCAAAGACAACCACAAAGCATTCTATAGCTATGTCAAGAATCTAAATGGCAACACTCAGATCTGCTCTGAGTTACAGCACAATGGCACTAAACAGAACCAACTGATACTGCCAACATCCTGGCAGATAGGTTCAGTGCTAACTTTACCCCTCTGTCATCCCTTAAAGGGCCCATCTCTATACCAGAAGAATGCAAAGTTCCTGTAATCATGGCTGCACAGGTAAAAAACACACTATCCAAAGCCAAGAACACAGCATCCATGGGACCTGACGACATCCCAGGCTGTGTTCTACAGGAACTACAGAACGAACTGGCACCCCACCTAAGCACCATGTTCAATCATAGCCTCACCTCAGTCTATGTGCCCACTGAATGGCGCACAGCAACAGTTATCTCACTCCACAAAGGGGGAGCCACCACAGACCCCGGAAACTACCGCCCCATTAGCCTAACGAGCCTGGTCTGCAAGGCTATGGAGCGTATCATCATGGAACTTATAAACAATGACATTGGTAATCTCCAAACTCAGGACCCCAGCCAGTTCGGGTTTGTAAAAGGCAGATCATGTCTCCTAAACCTGATAAGACTTCTTTGAAGCAGTCACCAAAGCCGTAGATGAGGGTAAGGTGGTTCACACAGCCCATCTAGATCTCACCAAGGCTTTCGACACCATCCCCCACTCTGGAATTATAGATAAACTCACTAAACTAGGTATAAATCCCTGTGTCACAAGATGGGTTGCCAACTGGCTCACTGACAGAACCCACACTGTGAAAGTAGTAGACTCCAAATCCAACTTCAGACCAGTGACAAGTGGAGTACCACAGGGTTCAGTCCTGGGTCCTCTCCTGTTTGCTATCTACTTCTCTGACGTACAGGCCAACACAGAAGGTCTTTGGCTAACGAAGTTTGCAGATGACTGCAAACTAGGAGCCATAATCAAAACTCCAAAAGATGTGGACATCCTACAAAAGGGCCTCACTGAGACAGATGCCTGGTGTCAAAGCCATGGCCTCAAGCTCAATGCCAAAAAATGCATTGTCATCCCTTTTGGTAAAAACTCAGTACCCATGAACTACCACATAGGTGGTAGTCTACTTAACACCGAAAGTGTGATAAGAGACCTTGGGACACAGGTGGACAGTAGTCGCTCCTTTGATAATCACATCGCCACAGTAGTCAGGAAATCCTTCTATGTGGCACACCTCATCACAAAAGGTTTCTCATCCAGGAAAAAAGAGGTCATTGTTCCCCTCTACTAGTCACTCATTAGACCCATTATAGAGTACAATGCCCCTTTTGGTATGTACCTCGCAAGACATCTACAACTGGAAAGGCCACAGAAATACCTCACAAAGAAGATTACCGGCCTCAAAGAGATGCCCTATATGCAGACAGTCTCAAAAAACTGCAGCTGTACTCCGTTGCATATCGCCTACTCAGAGGCGATCTCTGCCTAACACACAAAGCTATGTCAAACCCAGAGCTTTTAGACATGCTCCACAAAGAAATCCCAATCCCTATGAGCTACACGCTCTAGGGACCTAAACCTCGTCACCACAATAAACAGAACATGCAGGAGGGATAGATTCCTGTCCCAGAGACTTCCCATACTCTAGAACAAACTACCTATCTATATCAAACAAAACTCCTCATTAGCACTCCAAGAAAAATCTTGATGATTGGATGGGAGATGGGAAATTCACCCCGGGGATCACTTCTGTGGCTCTGCTCGACAGTGGCACAGGAAAATAATTTTCTTGGGTGGCAAAAGCCAGAGTACATTTGGCTAGGCTTATATAGGACCTAGGGCCAATAGCCTAGTACCTACCTATGAACCTATGGCATCTAGCACCTGCTTACTGAGGGATGCTATTGGAGAGCTCAAGGAATTAGCCAGACTGCAAGGTTCAGGGTTTGAAGCTGAGGGGACAGAATCTGGCCTGCCTGCTGGGACAGCAGGGAAGGGGTCTGAGGCAGGTGTCATGGTTCCAGCAGTGTCATACTGTGCAAGTGGGGGTACCAGTGCTGGCGTGGCCAGTCTGGTGCAATCAGTATTGTTTTTGGCTTGTCCTGTTTGATCTTTAGCAGAACCTTTGTGAGGAGAGGCAGAGGGGGAAAGGCAAACAGAGAGGCTTTCCCAGGTAAAGGACAGGGCATCCACTTTCCAAGCTTGACTGTGGGAAGTCCTTGTGCAGAACTTTTCCAATGGGTAGTTCTAAGGGGAGGCAAACATGTCCATCTCTTGAGTCCCCCATTTGTTCCTCAAGAGTTTGAATATCTTTAGTTCCAGTTTCCATTCGTGTGGGTTCATGAGATTTCTGCTTAGGTCGTCTGCCAGAGAATTTAGCTTGCCTGGCAGGAACTGAGTCTGTAGGTGCACTTGGTAGCTCAAGGTTGTTCTCCACAGAGCCATGGCTAGTATGCAGAGAGGGTGCGGAGTGGGTTCCCCCCTGCTTATGTACCACATAACTGTGGTGCTGTCTGTCTTTACCAATAATTGTCCTGGAAGAATGTGGTCTTTGAAGGCTGTCAGGAAATTCTGTACAGCTAACATTTCTTTTTGGATGATATGCAGGTGCATCTGTCTCTGGTTCCATTTGCCCTGAATGCACTACCCTGCCAAGTGAGCCCCCCATGCGAGTCTGTTAGGGTTTGGGCAGCAGGGGGTAGAATGAAAGGGAGCCCCTTGTTGTGGTAGCAGGCCTCTGCCCACCAAAGGAACTCCGTCTTTATACAAGGAATGATAGGAATCATTGATTCCAGGTCCTAAGAATGTTGACGCCATAAGCTTTTTAGATGCCATTGTAGTTTCCTCATATGCAGTCTTGCATATGGAATTATTAGAAAGCAAGAGGCCATGAACCCCAGGTCTTGCAGATAGCTGGGTCTCTGTGGCCAGCAGTTTGAAGTAGGTTGTCAAATAAACTTGTTTCTCTGGAGTGAGGAAAGCCATCTGGGAAGTTGTGTTCAAGCTTGCTCCCAGAAATACAATCTGTTGGCAGGGTACTAGATGAGATTTATTTTTGTTTATTGTGTACCCCAGTGAGGTTAGCCATTTCTTTACGAATGTCAGATGTTTTAATAGCAAGTCCTGGCTTTCTGCCTGAATCAGACAATCGTCCAAGTATGGGTATATCTGAATATTTCTCTGCCTGTAAAATGCAATGGCTGGAGCTATACACTTTGTGAATACCCTGGGCGCAGTAGATAAGCGAAAGGGAAGTGCAGAGAACTGATAGTGCATGGAGCCTGCCCTGAAGTGTAGGCATTTCCTACAAGATTCCCCTATTGGAATGTGCAAGTAAGCTTCCTTTAAGTCTAAGGTTGTCAACCCGGCATCTTTGCCTAGCATAGGAAGCAGCTGATGAAGTGTTAGCATTTTGAATTTGGGAATTACCAAAAAGGTGTTTAGAATAGAGAGGTCCAGGATAGGAGCTGTCTTTTCTGGGTACCAGGAAAAGTCTTGAATAAAAACCTTGTCCCCTTTCTTCTGCTGGGACAGTTGAATAGCCCTGATACTTAGAAGAGAGAGAACCTGCTGTAGAGCCTATGCCCATTGATTTGGGGGGTAGGTCTGGCGAACCGTGTCGGGTTGGTAGGGTGTGGAAGTCGAATCTGTATCCTTGGGAAACTATATTCAAAACCTGTTTGTCCTGGGTAATGAGTTCCCAGTTTTTTTGCATGCAGGACGAGCATTCCTCCTAAGGGAGCAGGTAGTTGAACAGGGCTTGGAAGGGTTAAGGTTAAGTCATTGTGCCATTTTTCCGTAGGGGGGTGTCTTACTACTCCCTGCTTTGGAAGTGGGAGCCCCCCACAGTTTAGGCCTGTGCGTAGCCTGAGACTGTAACCTAGGTGGTCTGCTGTTCCTGGGTTTGGACTGAGAAATTCTGGAAGAGGTTGAAAGGACCAATTCTTTGAAGGCCAATGCCTAACAGTTTGCATAGATTTAGCTTTTTCCTCCATCTTTTTGAGGACTACCTCTGCTTTGTTGCCAAACAGGCAGTCTTGGTTTAAGGGAGCATCCAGCAATTTAGCTTTAACATGATCTGGCAAGTTTTGCTCCTTAAGCCAAGCATGCCTTCTAAGTACAGACCCAGTGACAGCAGCCCTGCAGGATGCTTCTAGAGAGTAAAAACCACACTGCAAAGTATGTTTACCAACTTGTTCTGCAGAATGCATTAAATCCTGTAATTCTGTGTGTTCAGCAAAGTCAGGAATCAACATCATTTTCTGTTTAAGCAATCCCATAATATGCTGCTGGTACTTTAACATATGAAACTGGCAATTTAAAGTCCTAATGACCAAAGTAGCAGAAGTATATATCTTCTTACCCCATCTGTCCAAGGCTCTACAATCTCTATCAGAAGGGATAGAGTTTTTGGCAGCAGTAGCCTTAACGCCCTTTGGTCCTTGGGAAATGGTCTCTGGGTCTGCAGCAGGATTCTTGAAGAGGAACTTGTGAGAGTCAGGTACTCTAATACCGGTCAGGTTTTCTGGGAGCTGGAGGTAAAAGTGGGAAAATGCTAGATTCCAAGAAAGCATCTACAATGTCCAGAACAGGAGGGATAGCTAAAGGCCTGTGTTGAGGGAGAAGTAAGAATTCCCTAAGCCTCTTTCTGGAGTCAGAGTAATCCTGGCTTTCCCAACGGAAATGCGCCCTAAGAGTGTGCACGGTTTCACCAAAAGAAAAATCTTCTGGAGGTGAAGCAGAGGGAATGGAATACTCTGCATCAGAATCCTCATAGGTAGATAAGGGCAAATCCTGGTAATCAGAAGAAACAGAAATATCAGATTCCTGATCAGAACAATCAGAAGGAAAATCAGCTCTTGGTCTCTTAGAAGGGGAAAGCTGGCTTCCCCTAATTAAGGAAATAAGGTCTTCAGCCATTCTAAGCATTTGCTTTTAGGTATATGGGCCTGAGCATGTGGTTTGTTTATCGGTTTTATAGGCGTGGGTCGAGTTATACGCCTGGATAAAGAAGATGGCGTCGGTTTAAAATGCAAGTCTGTAGGCCTGAATACACCCTCGGAAGCCGGTGCTTGCACAGTGGCTCTGGACCCATACAAGGTAGAGACATCCGCAGGTTCCATAGTCGAAGAAGCATCTCATGGCATACCGGACTCCGAATGGGTCTCAGTAGAGGCCTGCGAATCTGAGGTAGCGGGTATCAGGGGCTTCGAAAGCGCCGAAGTACTGGCAGACTGACGACTATCTTAACGGAAGCGTTGGCAGTTTTGGACCTATGCGGTCTGTCTATGTCTTTATCTTTATGTTTTTTTTCAGAATATCGGTAGTCGGATGGCGTACTGAAGACATTTCTGGATAGTTATACTGAGTATAAAAATAATTTGCTGCAGATATAGCCCGATGATGAATAGTTCGGGGGTTGAACAAAGCACAAAATCGACAGCGAGGGACGTCGTGGTCTGGGCCTAAGCAAGGAATACAGTACGAATTAAAATCTTTATGAGGTATTTGCTTTCCACAGGTAAGACAATTAACTTTTACTGACATCGATTAAGAGCAAGAAAAAGGAATCCCCAACAGGGTACTTAGCTTTTTTGAAGACTTCAGTTCTGAAACTCAAAAAACGAAAGTTTCAGGAGTCGGCCAACCGGCACTTGCGAACTGCTTTTGCTCTGGGCACCGCGCGGCAAGAAAGACTGATGTAATGGCGTCGGCTGCATGTGTTACACCCCTGACGTCATGGAAGAGGAGACAGCATCCGACGCAGGAATCCAAGACTCTGGTATTCAGGCCGGCTGAGGGCTACCTGCAAGCAGATAACCCAAATGTGATGACTGCAACAGTGAAACACGACGAACATCAGGCTTTCCCAGATGAGGCTTACAGAAAGACATAAAAAGCTGATCTGACTTTTGCAAACTTTTGATTCAATGCAAATAGAAACGCAGCTGCCTGTGAACATCAAGTAGGTGTAATTTGTATTCCCCTTTGTTCTGGTAATTCGGGAAGAAAACTGACAAATTAATAACCTGGTTAATGTTCACTTCAGAAGCTACCTTCGTTAAGAAGGATGGGGTAGTCCTAAGAAAGACCAAATAAGTGTGGGGCTTGATAGATTGCACCTGTAGTTCAGAAACCTTCTTGGCTGAAATAATAGCCACCAAAAAGGTAGTCTTCCATGACAAGATCTGTAAATCAACCATGGCAGTTGGTTCAAACGGAGGAGAATTCAAGGGCTGTAAAACCAAACTTGGATCCCAAGGAGGCGTAGAGTCCTTGATAGGAGGCCGAAGAAGAAAGGTATCCTTCAAAGAGGCCTTAGAGAGCATGGACAAAGCCAAGGAAGCCAAATTCTCACCCACATGAAAATTAGAAATCACTGCCAACTGAACTTTAATAGAAAAACTAGCCCCATTATTAAAAATGAAGGCTAGAATGGCAGGAACTGGAGCTGTAAAAAGATCCAGATCGTGTTAAGAAGACCAGATTAAAAAATGTTTTCACTTGCTGGAATACATCTTCCTGGTAGAAGCCTTATGAGTTGCAATCAAGATCTTTTTGACAGGAGGAGAGAGCCCGGGAGTCCTGGCTATCACAGATACTGGGGCAGCCAAGCAGCGACTTCAGGCTGGCTAAATCCAGGTGAGGATCCAGGGTCCAGAAAAGGCACACTAGATGAGACCTCAGAGTGGGGAACTGAACTTGACAAGCCCAGAATGGGACAATGAGAATGACTGAGGTCCCCAACCATTGTGCTTTCTGAATAAACTTGGGGATCAGAGGAAGAGGAGGATACGGATTCAGAGACTACTCGTAAGGCATCAGAACAGATCTGCTGAGCCTGTCCACTAGAATGTTGGACTTCTCCGGAATGTGCGTTGCCGCCAGAAGACATCACCTACTCCCACAATCGCATGGCCTTGTGGCAAAGGGGATAAGATCTTGTTCCCCCATTTGCTGATGTACCAGACTACTAACATGTTGTCTGTCTGAATGGCAATCTTCCCGGTCGAAGAAAGGAGTGGAGAGCTTGCAACGCCAAAATCACCACCCTCATCTCTAGTACACTGACCTGCAGAGTGGTCTACAGGGAAGACCACATGCCTTGGACCATCCTTCCTATGCAATGCCCCTTCCAACCAAGCAGGGAGGCATCAGTGGTCACCGTGAACAAGGGGGAAGGAAGAAGAAGAAATGGATGCCCCAGAAGAAGGTCTGGGGACTGAAGCCACCACTGAAGACAGTCCCGGCAAACTCGGGACAACCAGACCAGATAAGACAAAGGAAGGTTGAGAAGGGACCACTGAACAGCTAAGGTCCACTGAAGAATCCACATGCAAAGGCATGCGGTTAGTAGAAGGGTGATCATGGCCGCCATAGACCCTAATGCCCGAAGAACCATACTTGCAGGGGGGAAGCTGGGTTTAAAGAATAGACTATGTGAAGCTGAAGCTACAATAACCTGTCTGGAGCCAGAAACACACTGCCCTGAATCGTATCCAAAATAGCACCTATGAAGTCCCAACACCTGATCAAGTACCAGGTTTGACTTGGCAAGATTTATCACGATACACAGGGAAGGGACTAGGTGGAGAAGACGATCCCTGGCCGGCCTGAATCAGTTTATGCCTGGAGGGAATGGATAGGAGCCAATCGTCCAGGAAGGGGAAGACCTGAAACCCCTGCAGCTGCAGGTGAGCCGCCACTGACACCATCATTTTGGTAAACATCTGGGGGACATTGGCAAGTCCAAAGGGGAGCACCCTGAACTGAAAATGACTGGCTCCCAGCCAGAAGCGGAGGAACTGTATGGAACATCTGCTCATCTTGATATGATAGTATGCATCCTGAAGGTCCACCAAGCACATCTGGTTGTTCATCTGCAGAATGGGCAAAATGGACTGTTGAGTGATAATCCAAAACTTTGTCTTGGTAACAGACAGGTTCAGGGCAGATTGAATCATGATGGGTCTTAAGTCTCCTGTTTTCTTCAACACCAAAAATAACCTGGACTAAATGCCTCATCCGGACTGGTCTAGGGGGACAGACTGGATGACTCGGGCTTTTCTAGCAGCCTCAGGATTTCTATGGTGGTCTCATCTCTTTGACTGGGTGGAATGTCCGAGAGGTGATCCGTCAGAGAGGGAGGGTGAAGGAATGGGATGGAATAATCTCTGGATATTATTTGCAGCACCCAACAATCATTTGTGATGGATTCCCAGGCTGCTGGGTGCAGAGACGGACACCCCTCGACTGCCTTCAGACAAGAGCAGATGGGCAATACCGCAGGACTTCTGAAAGGGTCAGTCAGAGAACGAATTTTGGGACCCCCTCTACCACGAGGGCAGCATCTGTCATTTCCACCCTCTGCCCCTGCGTGAAGATGACCCCAGTGTGTCCTGGGAAAAATCTTGAGACTTCTGAGACCACATCTTCCTGACTCCACACTGACTCCTCGAAAAGGATCTTTATGAAATAGAGAAGTGGATCCCAATGGCAGACAAGGTCTTCCTGTCCTCCTCGCTCTGGGTAAGTGCGTCACAGTTTTGCCAAAGTTGAACCATCAAAGGAAGCATTCATGAATGACACTTGAAAGGTTCCGAAAAGGCACAAAGCTGAAGTCAGGCATGCTGCCTAATGGCAACGCCCATCCTGGCAGCCCTAGAGGCACCCTCAGTCTTTTGAGAAAGCAGCCTCATGGATGAGTTAGAAATGGAAGTTAGGGTGGCCATGCGGGAGGAGAAAACCACCTTCTCCTCTGCTGACATGGACCCAGGGGCAGACTCAGCGACCTCCTTAACCAAGCCCCTCTGCAGTCTAACATGGGTCAAACAATTCAATGTACACAGAGCAAAGGTGGCTGAAGCATACGCCCGCTTCCCAAAGGGGTCCATCGCCCTAGACTCCCAGTCGGGAGGATGGAATGAGGAGCTCTTCTGGGACAGCTCCTCCTTGGTGGCTGCCGCAACCACCACCATGTTATCAACTGGGAAACCCTTTGGATCAGTGGGGCCTGTCCGATGGAGCAGTGAGAACCTTGTCCGCTCGCTTGGGGATGGGCTCAACCGTGTCTGGTTCCTTCCATGTCCTACTACAAATTAAATCCACCAAGGGATCCGCTGTTGCGGGGGGGGGGGATGACACTCAAATAGTAGAAGGTCCTGTGCCAAACGCCTCCATGAATACAGACTCGTTGGGGTTGGGCTTGAGAGTAGACTACCTGCCACTCTGGCAAAGGCTTTCCATGATGTCCCCAAATGAGACATCATCAGGGGGTGACCGAGGGAAACCCTTTCCTTCATCTACAGTGGATATAAATAGTGTACACATCCCTGTTAAAATGCCAGGTTTTTGTAATATAACAAAAATGAGGCCACAAAAAATCGTTACAAAACTTTTCCCACCTTTAATGTGACCTATAACCTATACAATTCAATTGAAAAACAAACACATCTGTTGGGGGGAAAAAATATAAAAAACTAAAAATTGTACAATAAGCTGGTTGCATAAGTGTGCACACCCTTAAACTAATACTTTGTTGAAGCACCTTTTGATGTAACTACAGCAATTAGTCTTCTTGGGTACGAGTCTATCAGCATGGCACATCTTGACTTGGCAATATGTGCCCACTCTTCCTCGCAAAAGTGCTCTAAATCTGTCAGATTGCAAGGGCATCTCTTGTGCACAGCCCTCTTCAGGTCACGCCACAGATTTTCTATTGGATTTAGGACTGGGCTCTGGCTGAGGGATTACAAAACTTTAATTTTCTTCTGGTGAAGCCATTCTTTTGATTTGGATGTATGCTTGGGGCCATTGTCATGTTGAAAGGTGAAATTCCTCTTCATCTTCAGCTTTCTAGCAGATGCCTGAAGGTTTTGGACCAAAAGTGACTGGTATTTGGAACAGTTCATAATTCCCTCCACCTTGAATAAAGCCAGAGTTCCAGCTGAAGAAAACCAACCCCAAAGCATGATACTGCCCACCACCATGCTTGCCCGTGAGGATGGTGTTCTTTTGGTGATGCGAAGTGTTGTTTTTGAGCTAAACGTACCTTTTGGAATTGTGTCCAAAAAGTTCAACCTATGTCTCATCAGACCATAACACATTTTCCCACATGCTTTTTGGGAGACTATGTATTGTTTTGCAAATTTTAGCTGGGCCTGGATGTTTTTCTGTGTAAGAAAAGGCTTCCGTCTTGCAACTGCACCCCATAGTCCAGACATATGAAGTATATGGGAGATTGTCATATGTAGTACACAACCAGGGGTCTATATTAGACAATCGAACTTTCAAAAGTTCGACTGTCATATGGTCGACACCATATGATCGAATCTTTGAAAGTTCAAACATCTTAATGGAGATCTCCCTACAGAGCGGAATGGGAAGATTTCCCTTTTCTGCACTGTAGTGCGATCTCGGAGTTGGTATATTTAAAGAGTGGGGGTAGGTTATTTGCTTATTTTATTTTTTTTTATTAGATATTCAAAGTTTTAAAGGAGGGGGCACAGCCCCCACGTGGGGGGGGGGGACAGGGGGGCTTGCCCCCTGCTTAAAACATTCAGGTAGGTTGCTTAGTTTATTTTTTTTTTTTTATTAGATACTCGAACTTTTAACAGTTTGATCATATGGTGTCAAACATATGACAGTCTATTCGATTATCTAATACAGACCCCACAACCAGTATTTGCCAGAAATTCCTGCAGCTCCTTCAGTGCTGCTGTAGGCCTCTTGGCAGCCTCTCTGACCAGTTTTCATCTCGTCTTTTCATCAACTGTGGAGGGACGTCCAGTTCTTTGCAATGCAACCGTTGTCCCATACTTTCTCCACTTTTTGATGACTGTCTTCATTGTGCTCCATGGTATACCCAATACTGTGGAAATGTTTTTGTACCCATCTCCTGATTGATGCCTTTCAACAATGAAATGCGTTTGATGCTTTGTAAGCTCTCTGCGAACCATGGCTTTTTCTGTAGCAGGCAACTGAGTAAATATCAGGAAAATCCTATTAGGACAGCTGAACTTTATTTGGGGTTAATCAGTGTCTTAATTCATGTCAGCTGTGACACTAGAAGACTGAATGATGTAATTCAATCAAAAGGTGCTTCAACAAAGTTTTAGTTTAAGGGTGTGCACACTTATGCAACAGGACTATTGTACGTTTTTTTTTTTTTTTTACATATTTTTCCCCCTAACATACTTGTTTGTTTTTAAACTGAACTGTACAGGTTATAGGTCACATTGAAGGTGGGAAAAGTTTTGAAATGATTTATTGTGGTCTCATTTTTTTATATCACAAAAACCTGGTATTTTAACAGGTGTGTGTACACTTTTTATATCCACTCTAAGTCTGTATCATCAGTGAGAGACTCTGGTGGGGAGTCAAAGTGCCTCCTCTTGCATGTATGTTTCTGAGGGGCCTTCTCAAGGGGAAACTCCTGGGAGGACTCAGAAGCTTCGGTGGATTCCTGAAGAGGAATCTCCTGGGGAGCTCTGGCAGCAGGCTGTCCCTAAGGGGGCAAGACAGAAGACTCTGGCCCAGAAACAGAAGGAGCCATGGTGGAATAAGAGGACGAAAGTGTCAAGGCTCTCAAAGGAGCAGAGAGGACCCTCTCCACCACCTCAACTGACGAAGGCGAGTGGACCCCAAAAGGCAGCGCAGCCAGAGCTGAAAACGTTGGCTTCAGAGCCTGTTGGGCTGGGGGGGGGGGGGGGAGTCGGACCTGAGCACCCCAGCGCCAAAGCCCAGAGGAGAAGGGACAACTCCAAAGGCCTCACAGTCGATGACAGCCCCTCGGACCGCTCGCTGAAGCTATGGCTCAGAGAGTCAGTCCACTCCGACAACGGCTCAAGGTAACTGTCAGCATCGACGTGCAAGGGACCATTGGTGCTGAAGCCTCAATACTTGGAAACCTCGGACCCAAGGACTCCAAAGCCGAAGGTCAGATCAGAGAAGCAGATAATCAGGAAGAAACCAGACTGCTTACTCACAGCTCCGGAGAGTGACAGAGCAGGCAACACTCCCAGCTGAAACTGGGCCCAAGGTGAAATCAACATCATCGTGTCCACCTTAGCTTCAGACAGGCTTTGAGTGGACCGGACAGAGGAAGCCATCGACCCCAGGGAGGCAAAGGCATGAGACCTAGCCCTAGAACTTTCCGGCTCCAGGGAGAAGTGAGGTTACCGGAGCCAAGGAAAATCCCGGGCTAGCTTGGGCCTAGACTTAGGGGGCAGTTCTGCTAAGGAAAACTGCTCAGGGGATCTCTTCCTCGGCCGTTCCCGCTCCTTGTGTCGGACCCTTGCTCTGTCCTCGGACTTATTAGCGGGAGTTTGAGTCCCAGAAGAGGGGGTGGAGGAAAAAGAAGCCTTGGTGGGAGGAGGTAGTAGCCCCTTCAGAATGAGCTTATTCCTCCGGTTGATAAGTGTGAGGGGGTTGAAGCACACACAAATAGAGCAGCAGGAATCTAAATGGGAAACCCCCAAACACACCACACGCAGTGTGTGTGCATCAGAGGAAGGAATCTTATGCACACACTCCGTACACTTCTTGAACACCAGCTTTGGAGTCTCAGCCATGGGAACAAGAAGATAATCCAGGTGCATGTGCACACACGCTCTCCCTCTCTCTCTCTCAAAAAGGAGAGAAGAAAAGAGAGAGAGGCTAGAAGTACAGGAGACCCCGCCAAACCGGAACACCCAATGCGGGGATAGGAAAGGCAGAAGAGAAAGGGAGATAAGACCCAAGAAACAAACTTATCAGTACTGTCAAAAACCTAGTAGGAGCTTGGAGTAAAGCGACCTGTGTTGTTTGGAACAAGTGGCAAATGAGATATGGGGGAGGAGGGACAGTGGGGCATTATGGGTGGGGGGAGGAGCTTGTATTTTGGATCTGATGCTGGAGTATACGGCTGAGTCGTATGGGCTCCTATTACGTTATCGAAATTCTGAAACTTCGAACACCATAAGGTCGAACCCTTATGTTCGAAATGTCAGAACTTTGATAACGGTTAAAAAAAAAAAACAAAAAAACAAAGAATAAAGTATTGCAAGTGGGGGGGGGGCAAGACCCCCTGCAACCCCCCCCCCCACTCCCTGCTCTTTAAATATACCAACTCAGAGATAGCACTACAGTGTGGTAAAGGGAAATCTTCCCTTTCTGCACTGTATTGCGATCTCGGAGTTGGTATATTTAAAGAGCGGGGGGGGGGGTATGGGGGGTTGTAGGGGGACTTTGCCCCCCTGCTTGAAACAGTTAGGTAGGTTTTATATTTTTTGCATTCAAATTCTTGAAACTTCGAACATCTGAGTTCGATGTTCGCAGGTTCAAAGTTTCAAGGATTCGACAATGTAATAGGAACCAGTCTCGGATCAGTGCTGGATCAGAGTCACACAGGTTGAAGATTAAATGAAATCAACTTCAGAACAAGCTTTTACTCAATGTGCAGCCATCTTGGAAGTCTTATGAGTATGGTGACTTGGCATAAGATTCCCTGTGGACTGCTCTATCAGAGATACTGGGTGAGCAAATTGGTGTAACTAAGGAAATTATATTTTTGAGCTATGATACAGAATCAGAATTGCCTAGACATAGTAAGGCCTTGCAGAGTCTAATTATGGTGGCTGCCAAAAAAGCAATTACTAGAAAATGGAAATCAAAAGTCTAAACCATCTTTACTAGAAGTAGTGAATATAGTAAGAGATAAATCAAATGGAACTGGGATCTTTAGAAAAGGGTAGGAGCACATTACATAGGAAAAAAATGGGAAATGTGGGAACAATACATGAGGAGGAACGAGGTTTAAAAGAAGGCAGGATTTGAATCAGCTATGTAATGTTTGACTGACGACTGGACAGATAAGTGATTTATAAATGTTTGCAACTACAATTATATGAATATGGTTCATGATTTATAATGTTTGCAACTAAAACTATATCAATATGGCTGGTTTTCATTTAAATAAATATACTATTGCCTATGTATAAAGATGTTTCTTATTAAAAAAAGAAAGGTAAAAAACCCTACAGTCTCTATTTACTACATGCTGACACACAGAGTCCAATGATCCATAACTCTCTACCACCAACCAAAATTTAAACTATCTTACTATGCAAACAAATGTTGAGAGAGAGGGAGAAGCCGTGAAAAATACCAGCAAGTGGCTAATCCTAAAGAAAGGAAAAAAAAAACATTTTCAAATTGCTTTAGGATACTCTAACTCACTTATCTGAAGCAGAGCTCCGGAGACCACATCTACTGTCAACAGCAGCACACAAGATCTGAGAATGGTCAGTGAGGACATTATGGGACAGGAGTTTGAGCTTCGAAGTCCGTCTGCATCTCAGTCCGGTGGGTGGGTGGGGGTGGGGGGGCAATCGGATCTGATAACAGTACAGTTTTGTACCTACCATAAATGTAGATGTTCGAGTGTATACACTGCTGCAGTCATCACACTCGGGTTATCCTGCCATCAGGCGGTCCCCGCAGTCGGTACGAATTCCAAAGTCTTGGTCCGGCGTCGATTGCTGTCGCTTCTTCCCTGACGTCAGAGCGCCAGGGGTATATCAGAGGCATCCAACACCATTTTCTTCAGTTTTTCTTGCCCCAGATGTGAGGTGCCCCTAATAGGTAGGCAAAATATATATATATATATATATATATATATATATATATATATATATATATATATATATATATATATATATATATATATATATATATATATATATATATATATATACATATATATATATACATATATATACATATATATACATATATATATACATATATATACATACACACATGTAACTATATGGGAAAAATAAAACAAAACCCTTAGGCACAAGCAAATACACCACAGAGGTAGTACAGAACAGAGTGGTAGAGATAAGTTCAGCTAGTTTATAGGGGGATGGAGGGAGGGCAACCAGGACTGCAGCAGGGTATACACTCGAACATCTACATTTATGGTAGGTACAAAACTGTACTATGTTCATCGTGTTACCCTGCTGCAGTCATCACACTTGGGTAGAATCCCAAAGCTAAGGATGGGCGGTGGAGTCAAACAGGGTTAGAGGAGGCTAGAAGGCCCTGCAAAAAGTACAGTTTTGTACCTACCATAAATGTAGATGTTCGAGGATCCCATTGCTGCAGTCCTTACTATTGGGTATAGTCCGCATCCAGTCGGCCCGAATACCAGAGTATAAGGCTGACGTCGGTCAGGGCGCGAGGGTACTAATCATGACCAAATCCTCAGTCTTTTCTTGCCCCAGATGTCAGAAGACCCTAAAAAGACAAGGCCCAAAATACCTGCACCAAAAATATGTACAATATATACAAGAACATATACAAGAAATATAAGCAGGAAACCTCACCTACACAACCACCCCTAAACACAGGGAAGGAGGGAGGAGGTAAATTGGACTGCAGCAATGGGATCCTCGAACATCTACATTTATGGTAGGTACAAAACTGTACTATGTTCTTCGTTCCCCATTGCTGCAGTCCTTACTATTGGGTAGAATCCCAAAGCAGAGGTAAGGGAGGCTGGCAAATCAAAGAAGCAGGAGCTGACAACATGCCTTGCAAAACAGCTGTGGCAAAACCAGCCCTAGACTTAGAGTAGATAGGAAGGTGATAATGCTTAGAAAGTATGCACTGAACTCCAAGTAGCCGCTTCAAAATATCCTTAGTTGCCACCCCTTAGAAATGCTGTTGTAGTGGCAGCAGCCCTAGTGGAATGAGGCCTAATCCCAGCTGGAATCTCCTTGCCATGATGGGAATAACAAAATGCAATGCAAAAGCCAATCCACCTAGAAATAGTTTGTTTTGACACAGGCTTGCCCTGAACTCAAAGCAAAAGAAACAAACAACTGCTGAGACTGCCTAAAATCCTTAGTCCTGCTTAAATAATAACGCAATTGCCTGTGTACATCTAAAGTGTGCAAAATCTTTTCCCCTTTATCTTGGGGTCTGCATAAAAGTAGGCAAATGAATAGTCTGGTTTAAAGCCACACTAGAAACCACCTTAGGCATAAAGGAAGGATTAGTGCGTAATGATACCCTATCCTTATGGAAAATCAAAATGGCTCTACTGCCATAAGGGCCTGCAACTCAGACACCCTTCTTGCAGAAGTAATAGCCAACAGAAAAGCAGTCTTCCATGACAAGTATTTCAAGTCAGCAGTAGCCGCAGGCTCAAAGGTTGTAGAGTAAGTTTTCCAACACAAAATTGAGATCCCAAGCAGGAGTAGGAGCTCTCATTGGGGGTCTTATATTCTTTGCCCTCTAAGAAACTGCTTGAACAAAGGATGCGAAAAACAATGGTGGGTCACAATCATAGTGAGCTGAAATTGCTGCAGCATGAATCTTAATAGAAGAGAAGGACAAACCTTTGTCCAACAACTCAGTAAGATATTGAAGAGCCGCACTCAAATTAGGCTCAGAAACCTGCAAATTCTTTGCTGTACTCCAAAATAAAAATCTCTTCCATTTTTCTGCGTACACTTTCCTTGTACTAGGTCTCCTAGCTTCCATAATCACATTTAAAACTTGTTGAGGAAGTTGAGACCTGCTGTGTCTCAACACAGAATATGCCAGGCTGTTAGATGAAGAGAGTGAAGCTTGACATTGAGCAGATGACCATCCTGCTGAGATAACAGATGAGGAATCAGAGGCAAAGGCCATGGAGGCTTCCTTACCAGACTCCGTAGTAGTGGGTACCAGTGTTGCCGAGGCCAATCTGGAGCTATCAAAATCATCCTTGGCCTGTCTTGTCTGACCTTTAATAGTACCTTTGGAAGAAGAGGTAGAGGAGGAAAGGCATACACATGAAGGTTTTTCCAAATGAAAGACAGAGCATCCACTTTTCAAGCTGTGTGATGAAACCCCTTTGTGCAATACTGTGGCAGCTGGTGGTTTAGTGGAAAGCGAACAGATCTATGTCTGTAGTTCCCCATGACACTGTCAATTTTTGAAATACATGAAGATCCAGTTTCCACTCGTGGGGATCCATGATTTGTCTGCTTAACACATCTGCTAAGGAGTTCTGTGCTCCCGGCAGAAACCTTGCCTGAAGAGTTAGATGCAAGCTTAGCGCAGTCTCCCATAAAATCATTGCTTGCCTGCATAGAGGATAAGAATGTGTTCCCCCTTGCTTGTTGATGTACCACATGACAGTTGTGTTGTCTGTTAGAATCAACACCTGCCCTGGAAGAAGTAACTCCTTGAAAGCCATTAATGCAAACTGGACTGCTAACATCTCCTTCATGTTGATATGTAGATGTAGTAATCTGGCAGGCCACATGTCTTGTATCCACTTTCCATTTAGATGAGCTCCCCAAGCAATGTCCGAGGCATCTGTCGTTAAAATCTGACTCGCCTCTGGCCGGGTCACAGAGAGTCCCTTGTTTAGGTGACATTCCTGAGCCCACCACAAAAATTCTTTTTGAAGGCAAGGTATTATTTGAATGACAGTGTCCAAATCCTGGCAGTGCTGTGTCCATACATTTTTGAGATACCATTGTAGCTTCCTCATATGCAGTTTGGCATTGGGAAGCACCAGAATACAAGATGCCATGAACCCTAATGCTTGAAGGACTGTCTTTGCAGTCAGCACGGACTGATGAGATAGTTGATGGAAGTAAAGTGATAGACTCTGTTGTTTGTCCGGGGTTAAAAAGGCCATCTGGGCTGCTGTATTCAGTCTCACACCCAGAAAGCACATGTCTTGAGAGGGTACTAGACTGGACTTTATTTCGTTCACAGAATACCCTAGGCATCTTAGCACTGCTATAACATGTTCCAGATGCTGTAGAAGGTCTTCCTTTTCTTGAGCCAGAATCAGGCAGTCATCCAAGTAAGGATAGATTTGAATTCCTTGAAGCCTGAAGTAAGCTATCACTGGAGCCAGAATCTTTGTGAACACTCTGGGCGCAGTAGATAAGCCAAAGGGCAATGCAGAGAACTGATAATGAGAATTTCCAGCTCGAAACCGCAGATACTTCCTGCAACTTAGCCGGATAGGCACATGAAGGTAAGCTTCCTTGAGATCTAGAGTTACCATCCAGTGATCTTTGCCCAGCAGAGGTAAAAGCTGTTGTAACGTCAACATCTTGAACTTGGGAATGTCCAGAAAAGTGTTGAGGAGAGATAAATCCAAAATTGGTCTCCACGTGTTCCCTTTCTTTGGTACTAGGAACAGGCGAGAATAAAATCCTAGGCCCCTTTCTGATACAGGGACTGGCTGAATGGCCCCTATCTGGAGTAATTGAGAAACTTGCTTGTGAGCCTCTTTTCTTTGTGGAAGAGGAACGTCTGGCATGCCTTTGAAAGGGGGCATTGTATCGAAATAAAATCTGTAACCGTGGTGAATGATATCCAACACCCATTTGTCTTGAGTAATTAAATTCCAATTTTCTTTGAAAAGAGACAGTCTTCCTCCCAAAGGAGCTGCCAGGGGAATCTACTGGCAGCTGAAAAGACAGGTCATTGGGTCTGCTACGAAAGGACTGACCCCTGCCCTCACCAGAAGTCTGAGCAGGTGAACTCCTGTTCTAGGCCTAAAAGAACCTTGAGCCCTGCCCCTACCACGTCTAGACCTACCCCTAGACTGGGAATCATAAGCAGGATATGTCCACCCTTAGCCCAATTCCTACTAAATTTCGGTGGCTGCACCTGCAAAAAATCTTTAACAGTTTGCATGGACTTAGCTTTGTCCTCCATTTTCTTTAAAACAGCTTCCACAGGTGATCCAAACACATCAGACTGTAAAGGAGCATCCAAAATCCTTGTCTTAACATGCTCAGCTAAATTCTGATCCTTCAACCAGGCATGCCTGCGAAGAACAGAACCAGTAGCGGCCACCCTCGAGGAGGCCTGTACAGCATCAAAACCACATTGCAAAGAATGCTTACCCACTTGTTCAGACACATGAACCAAATCCAGCAACTCTTTACACTCAATACCTCCAAAGCATCCACCTTAGATTTCAATTGTGAAAGGAGGTAATTCTGATATTTTAGCATGTGAAACTGACAATTCAATGCTCTCATGGCTAGAGTGGAAGAAGTATACACTTTCTTTCCCCACCTATCCAAAGCCCTTGCCTCTTTATCAGTGGGAACAGGATTTTTAACCACAGAAGCTTTAACACCTTTAGGCCCTTGAGAAATAGTTTCTGGGTCCGCCCTAGGACTCTTAAACAAATACTTATGAGCTTGGGCACCCTATAATACCTATCAGGCTTAACAGGAGCAGGAGGCAAAGAGTCAGGGTTCAGGGAAGCCTCTGCAAAAACATCTTCCACCACATTCAACACAGGAGGAATAGCTAAGGGCCTATGCTGGGGTAAAACAAGAATTCCTAAGCCTTTTCCTGGAATCAGAGTAATCCTGGCCTTCCCATTTAAAGTGCTCCCTCATGGAATGCAGAGTCTCTGAAAATGAGAAATCCTCAGGAGGAGTAGCTGTAGGAGTGGAATCATCCACATCAGAATCAGAATAAGTAGGATACTCCTGCAAGTCTTCCGCAGAAGACCCTGAAGCCTCTGAACACTGTTCAAAACAATCAAACTCTGGTTCCACCCTAGGCCTCTTATCAGGCGGGGCATAGAACCTCTAATCATAGTAATCAAATCTTCTGCCATTTTAAGCATATGTTTCTTAGGTACAGAACCCAAAATGCTAGGAGAAGCCCCCACTGAAGCTAAACTAGGCCTACCTCTCAAAGAAGTTTTGGCAACAGAAGGAGGCTCTAACTACCTTGGGAAGAGAGAAGAACAGTCACCTGAGAAGCCCCTCAGCCTGGCCTACCTCCTGAGAAGGCACATCCTGTAACAGTAAAGTTTCTGCCTGGGACTCCATGGAAACTCCTGGCAAAACCTCTGGCTCCACTGAGCCTCCTAAAGAACCGACGTCCGAGACTGCCGGTTCATCAACCCTAGGCTTCGCTGTTTTGTGCTTGCGCTTCTTGGGCCGAAGCGAGCGTCGAGCATCCGGCGGCATTTTATAATTGCAACGCTTTCCCAAACACTAACCTGGCACAGTCTAACCTCCTCTTAATAGTGCGTTTGTTAAACCTAGCACAAGAGGCGGCAACCAACAACGTCGTGCTCAGGCCCTAAACAAGGTATACACAAGGTATGGTAATCCCTATGAGGTATCTGTTTCCCACAAGAAATACAGTTATTCACTTTTTCTGACATCCGGTAAAATACTGAGGCAAGAAAAACCAAAATGTTCTAGCAGGTACTTAGCCAACTCTGTTTCGGTCTGAAACTCCGGTTTCGGAAAGATTTCAGAACGCCAACCTGCACTCGCAAAACTGCTTCTGCATCGGACCACGCGGCAAAAAAGACTGAGGATTTGACGCCGGTCATGCGCATTAGTACCCTGACGTACTGACGTCAGTCTAATGCGCCCTGACCGACGTCAGCCTTATACTCTGGTATTCGGGCCGACTGGATGCGGACTATACCCAATAGTAAGGACTGCAGCAATGGGGAACGAAGAACATCTGCAGTGGCGAAGCCAGCTCTAGTCTTAGAGTAAAGTGGTAAGTGGTAATGTTTGGTAAAGGTGTGTACTGAACTCCAAGTTGCAGCTTCCAGAATATCCTTGGTTGGCACCCCCCTGAGGAAGGCTGTAGATGTAGCTGCTGCCCTGGGTAGAGTGGGGCTTTATGGTAGCAGGAACTGGTTTTCCATGGTGGGTGTAGCAAAAACGTATGCAATGTCCTATCCATTTGGAAATGGTTTATTTTGAGATAGCCTTTCCTTGTGATGTTGTAGCACAGGATACAAAAAGCTGGTCAGATTTTCTGAAAACCTTAGTTTTATCCAAGTAGTAATGTAGCTGCCTGTGAATGTCCAAGGAATGCAGGAGTCTTTCTCCTTTGTTCTGTGGATTTGGAAAGAAGGTGGGTAAATGGATGGTTTGATTTAGAGCCACACTGGATACCACCTTAGGCATAAAGGAGGGGTTAGTTCGTAGAGAAACTCTGTCTTGATGAAAAATGAGGAAAGGATCTACTGCCATTAGTGCCTGAAGTTCTGATACTCTTCTAGCTGAAGTGATTGCTAGCAGCAGGGCAGTCTTCCATGATATAAACTTTTGAGCCAGCTTTCTCAGCTGACCTAAAGGAGGTAGCGTGAATTTTTCCAGAACAAAGTTGAGGTCCCAAGTAGGTGTTGGTGCTCTCTTGGGAGGCCTAATGTTCTTGGCCCCTCTGAGAAACTGCCTTAAAAGTGAAAGTGAAGATAAGGGAGAATCTGTGTTGTAGTGAGCAGAAATGGCTGAGGAGTGGATTTTAATAGATGAAAAAGAAAGCCTTTTGTGTAAACATCTCAGTTAGATATTGCAGAATCTGAGGTATGTCAAGTTGAAGGGTATTTTGGCCTTTAGCTTGGCTCCAGGCGCAAAACCTTTTCCATTTGTCCAAGTAGGCTTTCCTGGTGCTGGGTCTTCTGGCCTCGAGAATAATTTCCGTAACAGCTTGTGAGAGAGGAGCTGGCTGGTTGCTTAGGTGATTTGCCATGCAGCCAAGTTTAAGGTTTTGAGCTGGCTGTGTAGACTCTGATTGTCTTGCTTTGTGAGCAGGTGGGTAATTTGTGGTAGAATCCATGGTGGGCCCTGGGCCATATTCCTTAATAGTGGGTACCAGTGCTGGCGTGGCCAGTCTGGAGCAATGAGCATCATTCGGGGTCTCTCCATCCTGACTTTCAGTAGCACCTTTGTGAGAAGGGGTAGCGGAGGAAAGGCATATACTGTTAGCATTTTCCAAATGAATGAGAGTGTGTCCACTTTCCAAGCTTGATGGTGAAAAGTCCTTGTGCAAAATTTTGTTAGCTGATAGTTTTGAGGGCTGGCAAACAGGTTTATGTCTGGGAGCCCCCATTTTTGAGTTATCATTGCGAATACTTGTGGATCCAGTTTCCATTCGTGGGGATCCATGATGTTTCTGCTTAGGTCGTCTGCCAATGTGTTCTTTTTTCCTGGCAGGAATTGAGCTTGTAATTGAACTTGATAAGTCAGTGCTGTGTTCCACAAGGTCATTGCTTGCCTGCATAGAGGGTAGGAGTGTGTACCCCCTTGTTTATGTACATTACTCTGGTGTTTTCTGTCCTTATGATAAGCTGTCCTGGATGCAAGAGGCCCTTGAAAGCTGTCAAAGCATTTTGTACAGCTAGCATTTCTTTTTGATTGATGTGCAGATTCCTTTGATCCGCTGTCCATAAGGCTTGAATGCACTGTCCTGCCATGTGTGCCCCCCAGGCATAGTCCGACGCATCTGTTGTCATAGTTTGCCTGGCTGGGGGTAGGGTGAAAGGCTGACCCTTGTTTAGGTGACAAGCCTGTGACCACCATAGAAACTCCTGTTGAAGGCAGGGAATGAGATTTATCATTGTTTCCAAGCTGTGGCTGTGTTGAGTCCATACGCATTTTAGGTACCACTGTAATTTCCTCATATGCAGTTTTGCAAATGGTATTAGTAGTATGCAAGATGCCATGAAGCCCAAGGCCTGCAGAATTTTTCTTGCAGGGAGTTGGGTCTTTGTTGCCATTGTTCTGAAGTATTGAGTTAATTGTAGTTGTTTGTCTGGCGTCAGATAAGCCATCTGGGCCGTTGTATTCAAGCTGGCACCCAGGAATGTCAATTTGTGAGGGCACTAGTTTTGATTTCTTTTCGTTTACTGTGTACCCTAGGCAACTTAGAAGATGTATTACAAAAGCCAGGTGTTGTAAGAGAATGTCCTTGCTTTCTGCTTGGATGAGACAGTCCAGGTATGGGTATATTTGAATTCCTCTCTGTCTGCAGTTACTGGTGCCAGACATTTTGTGAAGACCCTGGGCGCAGTAGATGAGCCAAAGGCCACTGCAGAGAATTGGTAATGTGTTGAACCTGCAATGAAACGGAGGTATCTTCTGCAAGTTTGCCTGATAGGGACATGCAGGTATGCCTCCTTGAGGTCCAACGTTACTAGCCAAGCTTTCTTGCCCAACATGGGAAAAAGCTGCTGTAGTGTTAGCATCTTGAATTTGGGTACTTGCAAGAAGGTGTTTAAGATTGAAAGGTCCAGAATGGGTCTCCAAGCATTGTTCTTTCTGGGGACTAGAAAGAGCCTCGAGTAAAATCCTTGGCCTTGCTCCTGCTGTGTCAGTACCAGTTGAATGGCTCTCATGTCCATGAGAGCTGTAATTTGTTTTTGTGCCTCTGCCCATTGATTTTGTGGCAGGTTTGGCATTCCTTTTATCCTTGGCAAGGTGTGGAAATGGAACCTGTATCCATGTGAGATAATGTCTAGGACCCATTTGTCCTTTGTGACTATGCGCCAGTTGTCTGCAAAAAGTGCTAATTTTCCTCCCAAGGGAGCTGCCAAGAGGGTTTTGCTTGGCAGTTTGAAGTTTGAGTCATTGTGTTTGCCTTCTAGTGGTTTGGGACCTGTCTTCTCCTCCCTTCTGTGTTGTAGTGCCCCATTGGTGAGGTTTGTAAGGGATTTGTGCCTGTCCTCTTCCCCTTGGGCACCTGTATTTACCCCTCTATGGTCTGTCAGAAGCTGGAAAGGAATTTTTTGTTGGCCAATTTCTGCTGAAGCTTGGGGGCTGTACCTGTAAGAAATCTTTGACCGTTTGCATAGATTCTGCCTTATCCTCCATTTTCTTTAAATCCTCCTCTGCTTTAACCCCAAATAAAACATACTGCTGTAAGGGTGCATCCAGTAACTTTGCTTTAACATGATCAGGCAGAGATTGTTCCTTTAACCAAGCATGCCTACGTATAACAGACCCAGTAACAGCTGCTCTAGAGGAAGCTTCCAAGGCATCAAAACCACATTGTAAAGTATGTTTGCCCACCTGTTCAGCTGCATGCAGCAGATCTTGCATTTCCTTGAATTCGGACTGTTGAAGGTGTGTGCCCATCTTTTGTTTTATTTCAGACATTAGGAATTGCTGGTATTTAAGCATGTGAAATTGACAATTTAGTGCTCTCATAGCTAGAGTAGTTGAGGTGTAAACCTTCTTCCCCCACCTATCTAGTGCTCTGGAGTCCCTTTCTGAGGGTACAGGATTTTTAGCCATAGAAGCCTTAGCCCCTTTGGGACCCTGGGAGATTGTCTCTGTATCAGCAGCAGGGCTTTTGTAAAGGAATTTGTGAGAGTCAGGCACTCTATAGTATCTATCTGGTTTGGCTGGAGCAGGAGGCAGAGAATCTGGATTTAGACTAGATTCTAAGAAGACCACTATGTCCAAAACAGGGGGGATAGCAAGTGGTCTGTGCTGGGGGAGTAAAAGAAACTCTCCTTTGAGTCAGAGTAGTCCTGACCTTCCCAGTGGAAAAGTTCCCTCATGGTGTGTAAGGTTTCCCCAAAGGAGTAGTCTTCAGGGGGAGAAGCTGAGAGAATGGAGTCTTCAGCATCAGAATCTTCATAAGGGGGAAAGGAGTAATCCTGTTCCTCAGAAGAGCCTGAGGAAACAGACACCTGATCAGAGGAGGCATAATCCTCCTCTTGTCTAGGCCTTTTTGTCGGGGGGGGGGGGGGGTTGGGAACCCCTGATCAAAGAAATCAAATCTTCAGCCATTTTAAGCATCTGTTTCTTAGGCATAGGGCCTTGACCTGGAGACTGAAGTGTAGGCTTTTTTGGTTTTAGAAGAGTCTTAAGCTTAGCATAAGATTTTATGGTGAGGGTAGTCGGTCTGAAGACACCATCAGAAACCGAAGGTGTTTCTGCAGCACTGGCTTCCCCTACTGCAATGTCATCGGTAGGGCCTAAGGAAAATGGCTGCATCGGCCTAGAAATCTCTGCTGGGGGATCCGATGCGGTCTGGGGATCCAATTCAGCGGTAGCCAGGGGCTGCGTAGGTGCCTCACTGCAAACCGGAGAACTGGCGACCGGGCCAGCCGAGGCTTTGGAGTCTGGCTTGGATCTAGGCTGCCGGTCCTTATCCTTGCGTTTTTTATGCACGCCGGTAGTCTGTTGCTCCGATGGCATAGTGTAATTAAATTTTCTACCGAAGTAGTGTCGTGCGAAATCAAAGCGACGCTTTATAGTCCACTTATTGAACCTAGCACAAAACCGACAACCAGTGATGTCGTGGTCTGGGCCTAGGCAAGGTATACAAAAAGAATGAAAGTCCTTATGAGGTATTTGCTTCCCACAAGAAATGCAATTGTTAACTTTTTCTGACATCGGACTGAGGCAAGAAAAGGTTCCCCAATGGGGTACTTCGCTTTGAAGCCTTCGGACTGAAAGTCGATTCGAAAATCTCAGGTGTCGGCCGACCGACACTTGTGAACTGCTTCGGGCACCGCGCGGCAAGAAAGACGGAAGAAAATGGCGTTGGATGCCTCTGATATACCCCTGGCGCTCTGACGTCAGGGAAGAAGCGACGGCAACCGACGCCGGACCAAGACTTTGGAATTCGTGCCGACTGCGGGACCGCCTGACGGCAGGATAACCTGAGTATGATGACTGCAGCAGGGTAACACGATGAACATCCACAGGTTGACATAGACTGAAAATATATCACTGGATCTTCAGTTAAGCAGTTAAGAGGTGTGATTCTGTAAGGGCATGTTCAACATTATTAATTAAGCAAGCAGGTATATTGTCAAGTCTCATAGGGGAAGTGTTTTTAGTATTGGTGAACACTTTCAGTAAATGATCTTTGAGATAAATTGGGGGAATAAGGAATTCAGATATTTTTTGGGCTTTGAAAAGAAGTCAGGATGAAGGTGGAACTAAATTTCTTTGCAAGGATACTGACAATGTCAGTTCGGCCAGAACACTAGCCTCAATTACAAGTTCTGAGCAACGTTTTTTTTTTAATATAGCTATAGAAAGTACAGTTGTGTACACTTACCATAAATGTAGATGTTCGAGTGTATTCATTCTTGCAGTCATTACATCTGGGTTATCTGCTTGCAGGTAGCCCTCAGTCGGCCTGATTAACAAAGTCTTGAGTCCTGCGTCAGTTGCTGTCCCTTCTTCCATGACGTCAGGGGCATAAAACATGCAGCCGACGCCATTACATCAGTTTTTCTTGCCCCAGATGTCAGGTGGCCCCCTAATGGGAAGCAATTAAACATAAAAGCACAAAGATATACTTCCAACAAAAATGCAAATACACCAAAAAGTCTTTTAAGCATAGTAAAGGAAAGTAGAGGTATAGCCAAAAGAAGTTAGGGGGCTAGAGGGAGGGTAACCAGGACGGCAACAGTGAATACACTCTAACATCTACATGGTAAGTGTACACAACTGTACTATGTTCTTCGTGTTTCAATGTTGCAGTCATTACATTTGGGTAGATTCCCAAAGCTATGGTTGGGAGGAGGAATTTAGATAGCATTAGGGCCAGCTATAAGGCCCAGCAAGACTGCAGTGGCAAAGCCAGCTCTGGATTTAGAGAAAATTGGCAAAAGACAATGCTTTGTGACAGTATGCACAGAACTCCAGGTAGCAGCTTTTAGGATGTCCCTGGTAGGGACGCCTCTGAGAAAGGCTGTAGAGGTAGATGCAGCCCTGGTGGAGTGAGGTCTGATCCCCTAGAGGATAGGTTTTCCATGGTGCTTATAGCAGAAATGAATGCAATGGCTTATCCACTTAGAAATGTTTGCTTTGAAATAGCCTTCCCCTCTGCCCCTGCAGCAAATGCCACCAGCAGTTGTTCAGCTGTCCTTTGAGGTTTAGTCCTGTCCAAGTAGAATTTGAGTTGCCTGTGCACATCTAAAGAATGCAGTATCCGTTCCTCTTTATTCTGTAGATTGGGAAAGGAGGTTTGCAAATGAATGGACTGACTAACAGCCACACTGGATAACACCTTAGGCATGAAGGATGGATTGGTTCTGAGGGAGACCCTGTCCGCATGAAAGATGAGGAAAGGCTCCACTGCCATAAGGACCTGTAATCCAGATACCCTTCTAGCTGAAGTGATTGCTAAAAGGAAGGCCGTTTTCCAAGAAAGAAATTTTAAGTCTGCAGTAGCAGCTGGCTCGAAAGGAGGTAGACTGAGTTTCTCCCAAGACAAAGTTAAGGTCCCAGGCTGGGGTTGGAGCTCTCTTGGGTGGTATCAAATCTTTGGCCCCTCTGAGGAACTGCTTGAGCAGTGGATGAGAGAAGAAGGGAGGTTCTGTGTTACAGTGAGTTGAAATGGCTGAGGTGTGGATTTTAATGGAGGAAAAAGACAGGTCCTTGTGAAGCATCTCAGTTAAGTATTGTAAAATCTGAGGTAAATTGGGCGCTGTTGTTCTCATCCCTTGAGATTGGTTCCAGGCACAGAATCTTTTCCATTTTTCAGCATAAGATTTTCTAGTACTAGGCCTCCTTGCCTCTAAAATGATATCCATCTCAGGTTTGCTGAGGGATGGTAAAGGAGAGATTAAGTAATTAGCCAAGCTGCAAGGTTCAGTGTTAGAAGCTGAGGGTGCAGAATCTGGTTCTCCTGCTGACACAGCAGAGAAGGAGTCTGAGGCAGTTGCCATGGAAATAACCGTGACACTGTTCAGGAGGGGTACCAGTGTTGGCGCAGCTAGTCTGAAGCAATGAAAATCATCCTTGGTTTGTCCTGTTTGATTTTTAGTAGTACTTTGTAGAGCAGAGGCAGAGGGGGGGGAGGCATAGACTGACAGGTTTTTCCAGCTGAAGGACAGAGCATCAACTTTCCAGGCTTGTTTGTGTGGAGTCCTTCTGCAAAACTTGCCCAATTGGTAGTTCAGGGGAAAGGCAAACAGGTCTATATCTGGGCTCCCCCATTTGCTTGTCAACCTGTTGAAAATCCTTGGTTCCCGTTTCCACTCGTGTGGGTAAGAGCTTTCTGCTTAGTCCATCTGCCAGTGTATTTAATTTTTCTGGCAGGAACTGAGCTTGTAAGTGCACTTGGTAGCTCAAGGCTGTGTTCCACAATGCCATGGCTAGTCTGCAGAGGGGGTAAGAATGTGTACCCCCCTGGTTGTTTATGTACCACATAACAGTGGTGTTGTCCATTCTTTACCATTAGTTTTCCTGGAAGAATGTGGTCCTTGAAGGCTGTCAGAGCATTCTGTACAGCTAACATTTCTTTTTTTTTTAAAACAAGTTTATTGTTTTAACATATAAGAGAAATATCATAGCAATTTTATACAAATAATTAAAAATAGGTATTATTATAATATTCAACAAAACAACTAAAGTATTTACAAAGACATCCACTACAATCAGATCAATTAATTAAACTAAAATACTGTGCTATTGAAATTAGAATTTTTTTAACAAATTTTGTAAATGATCCCATACAATAAAATGTGATGTTTTTCTAGTTGTTCTCATTCTAATTGTGCTTATTTCCATATGACACATTATATTCATAACATTTTAAATTCATTGAGCGAAGGAGGTGTATCTGAAATCCAATTTCTAGTTATTATTTTCCTAGCCACTGCTAGGATAGACCATAACAAGGGAAGCTTAATCTTTTTAACACATTGAGGTACAGGTGTGTTGAATAATATAAGAGACTTAGAAATAATGAAATTATCTGTAAAAAGAGCCTGCAAAAATTCATTAATTGACTTCCAGTATTCTTTCAACTTCATACAGTCATAAAACATATGAGCCCAGTCAGCATTAATTTCTACATTACATCTCTTACATAGATTATCTTTATTATTAATTTTATTCATCATCAAAGGTGTATAAAAAGATCTATGTAAAAACTTCCATGTATAAAGTCTCCAGACAATGGAAGATGTAGTTCTATAAGCAGATTCCAATATATATTGTTTATCTTGTTGAGTTGGTGGGTCCCCATTAATAGAGGTGAAATAATTCCAGTATGAATCTACATTGTAAAAAGTTTCTTGTCTGATAATTTTATGTATATATGAAAGTTTACCTTTATCAGAAACTTTATGCTGTAAATTTATTATCAAGTAATCAATCAGTTTTGGAATAGATTCTTTAACTGTTATAGACATTAGATCTATTCTATCAATGAGATGTTGTCTAAAGATCTGAACCTCTAACCAGCAAGTTTCTCTTAGATCAAATTCTTGTTTTAAGAAATCTAGATTTTAACTTTATTATCAGATATCAGCTGATACCAGTACTTTAGATTATTATCTATAGCTAAATGAGCTCCTTCAGAAGTAGATGACATAAGCATACCGAGTATAAATTATAGGGAATACAATAAAATTCCATTCCCTATACTTAGGGTGCATGAATATAAAGTTACGATAACTAATAATAATATTTAATGGGTAACAGACCATATGTTTAGGTGTAATAGGTGAAGTACAAAATTCCTTTAGCAACCACAACATGGAGTTATTTATAATCATATTTTTATGTGTTAAGGAGATTTTCATGAAGTGCATACTAATTAGCTCCCAATAATCTTTCCATTTTAGACATATGACCGATCTATTAATAAAGTAATAACTTTTATAATAGAAGAGATAATATATAAATTAAAGTCTGGAAAAGAAATACCCCTTGAGACCAGCTATTAGTATGTTTTTTAATGCAATCCTAGGTCTATTAGGTGCCCATAAGAAATTTAACATTAGTGTATTCAGTTTCTTGATAGTTATTTTTGTAGGTGAAAGTATTATTGATTGTATTAAGTATAAAATCTTGGGAATATTATCATTTTAATAATTGTAAGTCTCTCCTCCATAGTAAAACATATTATTCCAGGTATTAAAAGATTTTGTATATTAAGAAAACAGGTATTATAGTTATTATATATAATAGATTTAATATCTTTAGATAGTATTATACCTAAATAAGTTATCTGACCTGAGTTGGGTACATATTTAGTAAAATCACTAATGAGAGTATTTTTTTGTGTATATAGGTAGTATTTTAGTTTTTTCTTCATTGAATATTAAACCAGAAATACTTTTAAAATTCATCATTTTATCAAATAAAGACTGCATAGAAGAATTAGATTCTGCTGATGTAATTAGAACATCATCTGCAAAAAGTTGAATTTTTGATGTTGTATTTTCTTCTATTTCAAAACCCTCTATGTCAGTACTGTTTCTAATCAAATTAGCCCAAGGCTCCATTACTAAAGTGAATAATAGTGGAGAAAGTGGACATCCTTGCTTTGTACCTTGCTAACATTTCTTTTTGATTGATATGCAGGTGCATTTGACTTGGGTTCCATTTGCCCTGAATGCACTTCCCTGCCAGGTGAGCCCCTCATGCATAGTCTGATGCGTCTGTTAGGGTTTGGGCGGCAGGGGGTGGTGTGAAAGGCAGTCCCTTGTTTGGGTGGCAGGCCTCTGCCCACCAAAGGAACTCTAGGCGTAGGCAAGATATGATAGGAATCATTGTTTCTAGATCTTGAGAATGTTGACACCATATGCTTTTTAGATACCACTGTAGTTTCCTCATATTCAGTCTTGCATATGGCATTAGAAGAATGCAGGAGGCCATGAACCCCAAAGGCTTGCAGTATTTGTCTTGCAGATAGCAGGGTTTTTGTGGCCACTTGTTTGAAGTAGGTTGTCAAATGAATTTGTTTCTCTGGCGTGAGGTAAGCCATCTGGGGAGTTGTATTCAAGCTTGCTCCCAGGAATATAATTTCCTGACAGGGTACCAGGTGTGATTTCTTTTCATTTATGGTGTACCCCAGACAAGTTAGAACCCTTTGTACAAAGGCCAGATGATTCAAATGCATGTCCTGGCTTTCTGCCTGAATTAGATAATCGTCCAGGTATGGGTATATTTGAATATTTCTTTGCCTGCAAAATGCAATAACTGGAGCTTGGCACTTTGTGAATACCCTGGGCGCAGTAGATAAGCCAAAGGGCAGTGCAGAGAACTGATAGTGTGTGTAGCCTGCTTTGAAGCGTAGGTATCTTCTGCAAGATTCCCTGATTGGGATGTGCAGGAATGCTTCTTTTAAATCTAGTGTTGCCAACCAGGCATCTTTGCCTAGAATAGGAAGCAACTGGTGAAGAGTCAGCATCTTGAATTTTGGAAGCTCCAAAAAGGTGTTTAAACAGGTCCAGGATAGGACGCCATGAATTGTCTTTTCTGGGTACCAGGAAAAGTCTCGAGTAGAAACCTTGTCCCTTTTCCTCTTCTGGTACCAGCTGAATAGCCCCCATGCTTAAGAGAGAAAGTACTTTTTTTGTGGGCCTCTGCCCACTGATTTGGGGGTAGGTCCGGCCACCCGCTTGGTGTTGGCAACGTGTGTAAGTGAAATCTGTATCCCTGGGACACTATATTTAAAACCCATTTGTCCTGGGTAATGAGTTCCCAATTCTTTGCATGAAGAGCAATCTTTCCCCCCAAGGGGCAGTCAGTTGATAAGTGCTTGGAAATTTTAAAAGGAAGTCACTGAGACAGTTTACCATAGGGGGGAGTCTTATTATTCCTAGATTTGGAAGTGGAGGCTCCCCACTGCTTAGTTCTGTGTGTCCCCTGGGACTGAAACCTGGGGTTTTTCTTTGTCTGGGTTTGGCTTGAGAAGACCTGGAAGGGGCTGGAAAGGACCAATTCTCTGAGGGCCAGTGCCTATTAATTCTAAGTGGCCGAACTTGTAAAAAAAATCTTTCACAGTTTGCATAGATTTAGCTTTATCTTCCATCTCTTTAAGAACTTCCTCAGCCTTGTTGCCAAACAGGCGGTCCTTATTTAAAGGAGCATCCAACAATTTAGCTTTAACATGATCAGGCAAAGATTGCTCCTTAAGCCAAGCAAGCCTTTTGAGCGCAGACCCAGTAACAGCAGCCCTGCAAAAGGCCTCTAATGAATCAAAACCACATTGCAAAGTATGTTTTCCAACTTGTTCAGCAGAATGCATTATATCCTGCAATTCTTTATTTTCCACACAGTCAGGAATCAACATAATTTTCTGTTTAAGTAGTCCAATAACATGTTGCTGATACTTTAACATATGAAACTGGCAGTTTAAAGCCCTAATGGCCAAGGTTGCAGAAGTGTAAACCTTTTTACCCCATCTATCCAGCGCCCTGGAGTCTTCTGAAGGGGTAGGATTTTTAGCAGTAGAAGCCTTAATGCCCTTGGGCCCCTGTGAAATAGTCTCTGGATCTGCAATAGGATTTTTAAAAAGGAACTTGTGGGACTCAGGGACCCTGTAGTATCTGTCAGGTTTTCTGGGAGTAGGAAGAAGGGAATCAGGGGCCAAACTAGATTCCGAAAAAGCATCATCAACAATGTCTAGTACAGGAGGAATAGCTATGCTGAGGTAGGCGAAGGAAATCCCTAAGCCTCTTTTTTGAATCAGAAAAATCCTGGCTTTCCCAGTGGAAATGCTCCCTTACGTAAGGTTTCCCTAAAAGAAAAATCCTCAGGAGGGGAAGCAGAGGGACTGGAGTCCTCTGCATCAGAATCTTCATAAGTACATAAGGGCAAATCCAGATCATCAATCCTGACCAGGAGATTCATAATCAATTTCAGTCCTAGGCCTCTTAGAAGATGGGGTTGGCTACCCCTGATTAGATTTATTAGATCTTCAGCCATTCTTATCATTTGTTTTTTAGGCATAGAGGCCTGAGCATGTGGCCTGGATGTCTTTTTTTAGGCACTGATAAAGATTTAGGCCTAAGTAAAGAAGGAGGCGTCGGTTTAATATGCAAGTCCGTAGGCCTGAATACACCCTCAGAAGAAGGTGCCTGCACAGCGGCTCTGGACCCATCCAAGTTAGAGACATCCGCGGGTTCCATAGTTGAAGCATTTTGCAGCATACTGGACTCCAAATGGGTCTCAGTAGATGCCTGCGAATCAGAAGTAGCAGGTATCAGGGGCTGCGAAAGCGCCTCACTGAGTACCTGCGAACTGGCGACTGGCATAGGAGAAGCGTCGTCGGCAGTTTTGGACCTCGGCGGCCTGTCTCTGTCTTTATCTTTGCGTTCTTTCAGAATCCCGGTAGTCGGATGGCTAACAGACAACATTTCTGGATAATTAAACCAAGAACCGAAATATTTAGAGGCGAAAATATACTGATGACGGATAGTGTGCTGATTAAATAAAGCACAAAACCGACAGCAAGGTATGTTGTGGTCAGGGCCTAAGCAAGGAATACAGTAGGAATGAAAATCTTTATGAGGTATTTGCTTTCCACAAGTAATACAATTATTAACTTTTACTGACATCAGTAAGGAGCAAGAAAACGTTTCCCCAACGGGGTACTTAGTTTTAGTTGAAGACTTCGGTTCTGAAACTCGAAAACGAAAATTTCAGGAGTCGGCCGACAGGCACTTGCAAACTGCTTCTGCTTCGGGCACCGCACGGCAAGAAAGACTGATGTAATGGCGTCGGCTGCATGTTTTATACCCCTGACGTCATGGAAGAAGGGACAGCAACTGACGCAGGACCCAAGACTTTGTTAATCAGGCCTACTGAGGGCTACCTGCAAGCAGATGACCCAAATGTAATGACTGCAAATGTGAAACACGAAGAACATCTCTTCAGAGGTCAGCAAGTACGTGGATTCCTTTAGTGGACATGAGAATTTAAAGAGTTTCTTTTATTTGTTGTACAGCTTATTGATGGTGGTGGACCACCATGGTGGTTTGTATTTGAACTTCCACTGATACTTGGTACTGGTAGGGACTGTGAGAGCTCTATGCATTTTTCTAAATGGGTGTAGAATTCCTCAATTAATTTTCCTGCTGTACTAAAGTCTGGGGAGTTACAATCATTTACTTATTGCATTTCTTGACTGGGTATTATCCCCTTTCAGTAGAGGCCAGGGATAAAAGTTCCATGTATAAACATGGAATACAAACTGTACAAAGAAATACAGGAATACAAACACAAAATACAATCATAGAATTTTCAAAGACTACAAACTACAATAAAACATTATAGCTTAACACGCCTATGACACATGGTTGCAGTTAGAATATAGTAAAACACAAAATAAGCACACTACACACCACTGAAAAGAAAATATATACAGTTTTCAATAGGAGGAGAGGTGGAGTGAAAGATAGGCAAGGGGAGCAGGAATATGGAGGAAAGTCTGCACTTTGACAAGGACAGAAAGAGATGGCAGCAGACAGAGGTGAGAATAAAGGGGTTAGAGGGACTAAAGTGACGGTATTGGAGGGGGGACACTGCTTGAACTATCCTGGCATGTGACAAGATCACAGCCAGTTGTCTATCAGATATGTTTTAGTTGTGATTTAAAGGACTTGTTGCCCTTTACTTGCTTAAGATTAGAGGGGATGGAGTTCCATCTGATGCGGACAGTAGAAAAGTACATGAAACCATCTGTTGTATTACTGGCCTTGGTTGGGAGCAGTAAGAGTTCATCAGTAGAGTATAAAGTTCTACTTGGAGTAGTGCTGAATTATATTTAGAATGTATCAGTTTTCTGGTTTGTAAATGACATTGTGCACAGGTGCTAGATGAAATAAGGTTAGCAGATGAGGTAATTCTAGCCAGCTAATCTGCTTAAGTGACAAAAGAGTGGCTGGGACTTGTGTTGTAGGTTGGTGACCAATATGGTCACTTTAATATAGCAGAGTTCAAGTAGTTGAAGTTTAGAGGATTGGAGGTTGGGGTGAATGGGGGCTGTGTAGAGAAGCGTTAGTAGGAGAAAGATCATGGCTAAGTTTTTTTTTTTTTTTTTAAAAGAGTTATCAATAAGGTAGGGTTTAACTCTATACAGTGTGCCTAATTTATGACTAACTGCTTCTTTTGTGTGGTGGTCAAACTTCATGTTTTCATCAATGATTACCCTAAGCAGTTTGCTATGGGTTATTACTTCTATGTTACTGCCATTAGTTGAATTTATGGTGAATTGAGGTTTTTGCTGTAAGAGATGTTTATGGATGAAAATAATTCCATTGGAGTTTAGGATTAATTGTGCCTTGCTAAGCCAGGACTCTATGAAGGAGAGGGATCCTGTGGTAACTACCAGAGACTAGACAAGCTTAGTACAGCAGGTAAGAAAGAGTTCAGTCATCTACGTACTGGATGGCAGTTGCTTGATTGCTTTGTGGAGGCCATTTAAAACGTGTTGAAAAGAGGCTGAAAACTGATCCTTGTGGGGATGCCTACAGTGCTGGGGAGAAATGATGAAACATCTTTTTGCCGTTTCACTGCCTGATGTCTGTCAGAGAGAGATGGTGAACCAGTAAAGAGAAACAACATTTAAGCCCAGTGTACACAGTTAATGAGTAGAATTTCATGGGACACTGTATATATGAAAGGCCTCTGACAAGTCAAGAAATCTTGCTGATACCATCTTACCTACGCTTCTGCTTTGGTCAAGTCGATGGTTGTAGCAAAGCTAAAGAGGGCAGTGGTGGTGGTGCTATGATGAGGATATCATCACTGTTGTGCAGAAGTTAGATTAATTTTCAATGATGAATTTAATTGGGACAATGCAATTTTCTAGAATTTTGGGAAAGAGGTAATGGTATGGCTATGGGCCTACAGATGGAAAGTTTGGTTGAATTTCCACCTTCGTTTAGGGGTATGATGCAAGTTGTTTTCCAGAAGTGAATTTTGATAATTTTGGTCACATAGCAAGCTGAAGTTGACATGCTTGTAGTCCTTAAATTCAGAGAGATTTGCTGTAGCAGCTTTTGGGAGTTTGAGGGAGAGAGAAGGTCATAAGTTAAGGATCAGACTTCATGGGGGAAGGAGAAACCAGAGGAGCAGTAGAAGTGGCCATACTTGTAAGAATGAGGTAAAAAATGCTGTACCCTCTTGCAGGTTTAATTTACCAGCTGTTCAGGGAAATGTTTATTAAATCTAGGAATTTTTTAGCATAACCTACATTGGAAGTATAGGTGTCCCAGTTTAATGAATGGCAGTTAAAAATCACCTCAAAATAAGGCAGTTTTTGCTCACAAGATCATTTAGAACAGTGAGGAATCTTACATCATCATTAGGGGAAAAAGAAGGTGCTCTGTAATACGCTATTAGTTGATAATCCTACCTAAAGTGATTGGTTTCTCAAGGAGTTCAGCTTGAGATTTCCTAGGGGATCTGCCTGGACACAGTATGTTCACCGACAAATATGGAGATCTTACCAAAGTTGTCACTGGGCCTGAAAGCATGAAAAGGGCAAAATCCCTGATACAGAGGGTAAAGTATGGAATGCAATCCCATCAAATATCAGAAAAAAGTAATTTACTTTAGATAGGCTTACTCAAACTTCTACTCTTATAATCCAAAAAAAGACATCTTAAGTGAGTAAACCACTGTCTGGAAACAACATGCACATGCCTAAATTGTGTGTATGCAAAAGTTATATGTAGAATTCCAAACTTGACTACTATTTAACTGACTCAGAAATGCATTAAATTCCTACAATTACTGTTACACAGTTGTTATATTTATCCAAAAATATTGGAGCAAAGTGTTTAAATGTTTGGTGTATATCCTGACTATGTGCAATTACAGCAAGCTGATCTATGACAAAGTGCAATATGCTGGTTAAGCTTTCAAATGTACCAATGTACTATTAATTTATCTTGAGAGTTCTACAGATTTGTGTACTTCAAACATGCTGAATGATCCAAACAATGCATATTTGCACAGTTGACTTACACTGACAGTATAAACAAATGTAATGTGAAGTTTTTCTCCATTGTCCCTGCTGAAGACTATTTTAATGTAAATAAACTGGTAAGCTCCTAGTAAACAAAGAAACTTGAAAGTAACAGAATGAGAATTCAAACTGAATCCAAAGATTAGACATCAGGTGAAATGGAGAATGCATCAGAAACTACCCTTGAAAACAAGCATGTACTTTAGAGACAGTGGTATTCAAAGCGGTCTTAGGCAACACAAATGGAAATGTTTATTGCTAAAGCTATAGGAGGGAAAAGAGTTTTATTTAAACAACTCATAGTAAAGCATATGGAAATACCGGTGGCTATTCCTTCAATGTAACATGCATTTTGACACAGAAAAGGCGAAAGTCTGAGCAAAACAGAATACAGAATAAGTGAAAGTCTGAGCAAAACAGCTGATCTCGCAAGCCCATTTTGTATTTTCACCAGCTGCAAAATTCACCTCAAATTAAGTTTTATGCAACATTTGGATTTAACAGCTACTTACGTCTACTCTGAAATCTTCAAGGCGTTTGAATTTGCCAAGATACTCTTGCAATTTGGGATCTATTTCCATGTTTTTCGACTTGGAATACTTCAGAAAAGCCCAAAACTTTTCTAGTCCATACAGCTGACCTAAAGAGGGATAGAAAAAAAAATCAGATGTGTTAAATGCAAACTGCTACAGAATGGCAAAATAAAATTTACCGGAACTTTACAGGTATAAACTGGTGAGTGAGCAGCTCACACAGTAGAACTAGTAATTTACAGTGATGCCCATTATTCATATCAGTAATTTCATATGGCAAAAATGAAAATATACAATGAATCCCCATCAGTATTTGAAAATGTGCATGCTGATTGGCCAACCCAACCAGCGTGCCCATAGTAAATCCCACAATATACCAACTGAAAAAGGTGCGGTCACTCGGACGTCTTTCCGTTGGTATACTGTTTAAATTTAATTTTTATTTCTTAAAAAATAAAATCTTTAGCCCCGACTCCAGACATACCAAAGAGGCAGTTTGGACAAAATACTAGGGAAATCAGGTACGTTATTTTAAATTAAACACACGTACTTGACATCCCTTGTATTTCTTCCATGCTGTGTCTCTCCTACCCATAAACTGCCCTACAGGTTTTTAAAAAAAAAAAAAAAAAAAAAAACCCACGGAGCAACGGAGACTTTCTTTTCTCCTTTGCTTCCGTTTCAAAGCATTGATGTACTGAGAACGCAAGTCCCATATACATACTTAGTACATCAACACAAGGAAGCACTATATCACCAGCCGGGGAAGAACAGTAATGCACCATTGTACAAAGACATTTAAGAAAAGTAAGTATTTTTTTCTTAAATAATGTCATTGTAAAATAGCAATAACCGACTCCGTGGTTGTGGTATACTGAAGATTTACCGACGGTTGGCTTTATTTAATCACTCGGGCTTTGCCCTCGTGATTACAACACGCCAACTATCGGTAACTCTTCAATATACCCCACACGTTGTCAGTTATTGCTTAAATAGACAACATAATTCTTGTTGATCTTTCCTTATTATGGCATTCTTGTATTACAAAAGACAGCAATGCAGACATCCTGCAGAAAACATTCTAATATTTCAGTGACATGGCAATCTCAACAAATCACAAGAACAAATATTATGTTGAAATTTTCTGAATGCATTTTGATACTACTAGATCAAAAATGAAAAAATAAGCTGTGGTCAATAGAAGCATAGGAACCATATGCAAAAACAAAAATGTTTGCTTTTATGAATCCTATTCCAAAGAGATCGTGCCTGCAAAAAAGATGGCTGGAGCCACTGAGTGGCAAAAAAAAAAAAGAATAGAAAAAATGGACAACACCCTTAGAAGTTCACAGACTATAATGTATTAAAACAAGTTTCCTAAGAGTTTAGTTCACAGGACAGACAGACCACTAGACAAGCAGGGGGTATGTGAGGGTATATTACTTTGAGATAAGTACCAATATTCTTGAATCTCTTTCCTTTGACTCTCAGGCTGTTAAATGGTTCAGATCCTACCTCAGCAACAGGCAACAAGCAGTTATCTGGGATAATCAAATTTCATCCTTTTTGCCAATCACCATAGGAGTCCCACAGGGCTCCATTCTTGGACCACTTCTTTTCTCATTATTTATCAATGATCTCCATGTAGCAATTCCTCAAGCTACCTGCATTCAATATGCAGATGATTCCACACTAATATGCTCAGCAACCTCTCCATCTGAACTATATTCTCTCATTCAAAATGTTTTCAACACTGTAGAAACATGGTTTACAAAACGCTGCCTCCTTCTTAATGCCAAAACAACAAAACTTCTCTTTACCCCCACTACCAAGTCCTCCCCCATAGATTTCTCAATCTCTTCAAATAATGGCACTATTATTTTTCCAGACTCTACCACTAAACTGTTAGGAATATCTATTGACAATAACCTCACATTTGACTACCATATAAATAACACCATTAAAATAGTCAACAGAAAAATAGGCTCCTTATATAGAATAATACCTTTCCTAACCCCAGCAGCCAGAACCAAGATTGCTCACTCCCATCTAATTTCAACTCCTCTGTACGCTTCACCTATTTTTACCAACCTAAAGAAAAAAAAACCTTAACAAACTAGCAACTTCCTATAATAACATTGCCAGATTCGCTACTGGCAATCCCTTTAGAACCCACCACTGTTTTAATCTTAGGCAACTAGACTGGCTGTAATTCCAAAACCATCTGATAATACCCCAACTCACAATTGCCCACAAGATATTTTACCAACCCAATAACACCCCTATACTCTCCAAGCTCAATCCCCTATAAAAATCTGAATTCCCTATGTTCTTTTAGCAAACTCCTCGCTAGCATAAGAAAGTCTAATAATATGGCTGGTGACTCTCTGTTTAATAACGCAGCAGGAAAAAAATGGAACCTGCTACCCAATGAACTAACTCTAATCACATCCTTGCCACTCTTTAAATTAAAACTTAAAAAACACCTCCAAATGCACTGGGTATGCTCTTGTAGCAACCCTGACTAACCACCCTCTTCACATCTGTTTCTTCCTCTTCCAACCAAACTTCCAAACATTTTAATGCTTAGTTATGTATGCAAGACTGACACTGTTTAAACTCTAACTTACTGCCAAAATCTTTCCACCTGATGTGAACACTTGCATATGATTCTTACCGTGCTACATTTGTTTTTGCTTTCTTCAGTGTAAATATTTTTATTGTTGTTTTTCTCAAGTGTTAATACGTTTGTATGTAATAATTACTTGTAGGTTTCTCTATTTTGTTTTTATTAATCCTTTATTTACCATGTAACAATATTTCATACTTTTTATATCTGTTTGGAGCTTTTCTCCCCGGGCCTCTACTGAAAATGGAAATATATCCAGCTAGACTAGCCCAGTTAACAAATGTAAAATAAATAAATATATAGTACAGTTGCACAACGGAAATGAGAAGCTGTCTTATCAAAGTCTTATAAAATACACCGGGAACACAAGAAATGAACTGTTGAAGAAAGTACAGTTGTGTACCTACCATAAATGTAGATGTTTGAGTGTATTCACTGTTGCAGTCATTACACTTGGGTTTATCCTGCTGGCAGGCTACCCACAGTCGGCCTGAATTCCAAAGTCCTGGTCCGGCATCGGTTGCTGTTGCCTCTTCCCTGACGTCAGTGTGCCAGGGGTATATAAGATGCAGCAGACACCACTTTCTTCAGTTTTTCTTGCCCCAGATGTCAGGTGCCCCCAAAAAGGTAGGCAATACATATTGCTAATAAAAAACACACACTAAAATAAATTGCTTCATCGAAAAGCAAATACACCACATAGGTTGTATAGGATAGAGAAGTACAGATGAGTCCCAGCAAAGAAAGAGGGATGGTGGGTGGGTAACCTGGATTGCAACAGTGAATACACTCTAACATCTACATTTATGGCAGGTACACAACTGTACTATGTTCATCGTGTTTCACTGTTGCAGTCATTACACTTGGGTTGATTCCCAAAGTTGAGGTGGGGCTGCTGGGTCTAGATAGGATTAGGAGTGGCTATGAGGCCCTGCAGAACTGCAGTGGCAAAGACTGCCCTGAATTTACAGTAAAGAGGTAAGTGATAGTGCTTGGTAAAAGTGTGCACTGAACTCCAGGTTGCAGCCTCCAAAATTTCCTTGGTTGGTACTCCTCTGAGAAAGGCTGCTGATGTGGCTGCTGCCCTGGTAGAATGTGGCCTAATATTCTTAGGCACTGATTTGCCATGCTGTGCATAGCAGAAATGAATGCAGCGTCCTAACCATTTTGAAATAGTCTGCTTTGAAATAGCCTTTCCTTGTGATCCTGCAGCATATGCCACAAATAGTTGCTCAGGCTTTCTGAAGGCTTTCGTTTTTTCCAAGTAGAAGCGTAGCTGCCTGTGTATGTCCAAAGAGTGCATAAGTCTCTCCCCTTTATTCTGGGGATTTGGATAAAAAGTTGGCAAATGAATGGTTGGGTTTAGAGCCACACTGGATACTACTTTTGGCATAAATGTTGGGTTCGTCCTTAGAGAAACCCTGTCCGGATGAAAAATGATAAAAGGTTCCACTGCAATTAATGCCTGTAACTCTGAGACTCTTCTTGCTGAAGTTATTGCTAGGAGCAGAGCAGCTTTCCATAAGAATTTTATCCCAGCTGTATTGGCTGGCTCAAAGGGAGGCAGTGTGAGCTTTTCCAAAACAAAGTTGAGGTCCCATGTAGGTATTGGTGCTCTCCTTAGGGGTCTTATGTTTTTTGCCCCTCTGAGGTACTGTCTTAGCAGTGGATGTGAGAAAATAGGAGGTTCCGTATTGTAATGAGCTGAAATGGCAGAGGCATGGATCTTAATTAATGAAAAGGAAAGGCCTTTGTCCAGCATCCCAGTTAGGTATTGTAAAATCTGAGGAATATTCGGAACAAGCGGCTGAAGTCCTTGTGCCCGATTCCAAGCACAGAATCTCTTCCATTTTTCTGCATTAGATTTCCTGGTGCTGGGCCTCCTGGCTTCCAAAATGACATCCATAACAGCTTTAGGGAGAGTTGTGTCCCGAGTGGTTATATTATTCGCCATGCAGCCAGATTTAAGGCTCCGAGTTGGCTGTGCAGGATCTGATTGTTTTGTTGGGTCAGAAGATGAGGAATTTGTGGTAAAGATCAGGCTGGGCCTTGAGACAAGCTCTTTAGGATTGGGTACCAGTGCTGGCGTGGCCAGTCTGGGGCAATCAGAATAATTTCTGGCTTCTCTTGTCTGACTTTTAGGAGTACCTTGGGGAGGAGAGGCAGTGGTGGAAAGGCATAAACTGTTAGGGTTTTCCAGCTGCATGATAGAGCATCCACTTTCCATGCTTGTGAGTGATAAGTCCTTGTGCAGAATCTCTGTAGTTGGCAGTTGTGAGAGGAGGTAAATAGGTCTATGACTGGGCATCCCCATTTCCTTGTTATCATGCTGAAGACTTGCGCATCTAGTTTCCACTCGTGAGGGTCCATGAGGTTTCTGCTTAGTTCGTCTGCCAGAATTGTGCCTGCAAATGTACTTGATAGGTCAGTGCTGTGTTCCACAAAATCATGGCTTGCCTGCATAGGGGGTAGGAATGTGTGCCCCCTTGCTTGTTTATGTACCACATGACTGTAGTATTGTCCGTCTTTAACAGTAGTTGTCTTGGATGTAGTAGATCCTTGAAGACTGTCAGGGCATTCTGTACAGCTAGCATCTCTTTTTGACTGATATGAAGATGCATTTGGTCTGCGGGCCAAGTGCCCTGAATACATTTTCCTGCCATGTGTGCCTCCCAGGCATAATCCGATGCATCTGTTGTTAGTGTCTGCCTGGCAGCGGGTAAAGTGAAAGGCTGTCCCTTGTTGTGGTGACAGGCCAGTGCCCACCATCGAAACTCCTGTTGTAGGCAGGGAATGAGAGTTATTATGGTTTCCAGCCTGTGGCAGTGTTGAGTCCAAACACTTTTTAGATACCATTGCAGCTTCCTCATATGCAGTCTTGCATATGGAATTAGCAGGATGCAGGATGCCATGAAGCCCAAAGCCTGCAGAATTTTTCTTGCAGGTAGCTGGGTGTTTGTTGCCATCATTTGAAAGTAATGAGTCAGTTGCCTTTGTTTGTCTGGCTTGAGATAAGCCATCAGGGCAGTTGTATTTAAGCTTGCACCCAGGAATATTATCTCTTGGGAGGGCACTAGTTTTGATTTATTTTCGTTTACTGTGTATCCTAGGCAAATTAATAATCTTTTTACAAACGCCAGAAGCTGTAGTAGAATGTCCTTGCTCTCTGCTTGAATAAGGCAGTTGTCCAAGTAGGGATATATTTGAATTCCTCTTTGTCTGCAAAATGCAATTACTGGTGCCAGGCATTTTGTGAAGTGCCTGGGCGCAGTAGATAAGCCAAAGGGCAGTGCAGAGGATTGGTAATGCATTGAGCTAGCTATGAATCTGAGGTATCTTCTGCAAGTTTGTCTGATTGGGACATGCAGGTATGCCTCTTTGAGGTCCAAAGTAACTAGCCAAGCCTTCTTGCCCAGCATGGGTAGAAGTTGCTGTAGTGTCAACATTTTGAATTTTGGAACGTCCAGGAAAGTATTTAGAGTAGACAGGTCCAGTATAGGTCTCCAGTCTTTGTCCTTTCTGGGTACCAAAAAAAGTATTGAGTAAAATCCTTGCCCCTGCTCTTACTGTGGTACTCTTTGAATAGCCCTCATGAGGGCAGAAATTTGTTTTTGTGCCTCTGCCCATTGATTGTGTGGCAGGTCTGGCATACCTTTTGGCCTTGGTAGGGTGTGAAAGTGGAACCTGTATCCCTGAGAAACAATATTCAGAACCCATTTGTCCTGGGTAATCATGTGCCAATTTGGTGAGAAAAGTGCTAGTTTTCCCCCTAGGGGTGCTGTCAAAAGATAAGTGCTTGGCATTGGTAGAGGAAAGTCATTGGGACTGTTTCCTAGAAGGTTGTGATTTGTCTTTTCTACCTTTGGGAGCTGAAGCACCCCATTATTTAGGTCTGTATCAGCCTTGGGGCTGAGATCTGCCTCTTAGGTGTCTGTATCTGCCTCTTTGTGGCCTGTCTGACACTGGAAAGGACCAATTCTTAGAAGGCCAGTTCCTGCAAAATCTGGGTGGCTGAACCTGTAAGAAATCCTTTACTGTCTGCATTGATTTTGCAATATCCTCCATTTTCTTTAACACCTCTTCTGCCTCAACACCAAACAAAGTATCATGCTGTAATGGAGCATCCAATAATTTTGCTTTAACATGATCAGGTAAACTCTGTTCTTTTAACCAAGCATGCATTCGACAACCTGTAACTGCGGCTCTGCAAGAAGCCTCTAATGAACCAAAACCACATTGCAAAGTACGCTTTCCCACTTGTTCAGCTGCATGCAATAAGTCCTGCATTTCCCTATTTTCAGGACATTCAGAGCTTGTAAGCATTTTCTGTTTTAACAAAGGCATTCGGTATTGTTGATATTTAAGCATGGGAAACTGGCAGTTTAAAGCCCTTACAGCTAAAGTAGCAGAGGTGTAAACTTTTTTCCCCCATCTGTCCAGGGCTCTAGAATCCCTATCAGAGGGAACAGTGTTTTTTGCAGTGGAAGCCTTAACCCCTTTGGGACCCTGAGAAATTGTTTCTGGGTCAGCAGCAGGGTTTTTATAAAGGAATTTATGAAAGTCTGGAACCCTGTAGTACCTATCTGGCTTAAATGGAGCAGGGGGTAAAGAATCAGAAGACAAATTGGATTCAGAAAATACATCAACAATATCTAGCACATGGGGATAGCAAGGGGCCTGTGCTGAGGCAACAAAAGAAAGTCTCGGAGCCTCTTCTTGGATTCTGAATAATCCTGGCTCTCCCAATGGAAATGCTCCCTCATGGTGTGCAGGGTTTCCCCAAAAGAGTAGTCCTCAGGAGGAGAGGCTGAAGGGATAAATTCTTCAGCGTCCGAGTCCTCATAGGGAGGAAGAGAACATCCCTGTTCTGAAGAGGAATCAGAAGAAATAGAAACCTGGTCAGAGGAGTCATAGTCAGTGTCTTGCCTAGGCCTTTTATCAGGAGGGGGATGGGAACCCCTAATCAAAGTAATTAGGTCCTCGGCCATTTTAAGAATCTGTTTCCTTGGCATGGATGACTGTCTAGGAGAAGGCTGTACTTGTTTCTTTGTCTTTAAAGGTGTTTTAGACTTTGTCTTGGCTGTTGAAGTAGTCTTGATAGTGTGTTGGTCTGAAAATACCCTCAGAAGCAGATGCCTGCTCAGTGGCTCCGGACCCATCTGAGGGAATAGTTTCTATAGGCCCAATACCTCGAGTTTCCAGAGGCCTAGTCGTCTCAACGTAGGAGTCGGAGGCAGCCTGTGGCTCTAAGGTAGCGTGTGTCAAGGGCTGCGAAAGCCGTCGGTTTTGGACCTCAGATGCCTGTCCTTTTCTTTGTCCTTGCGCTTTTTATGGACTCCGGTCATTGTTTGTTCCGACGGCATTATGTAGTTATACCTTCGGCCAAAATAATGTAAAGCAAAATTGAACCGACTCTTAATAGTGCGTTGGTTGAATCTAGCACAAAACCGACAACTAGCAACGTCGTGGTCAGGGCATAGGCAAGGAATACAGTAAGAATGAAAATCCTTATGAGGTATTTGCCTCCCACAAGAAATACAATTGTTGACTTTTACTGACATCGGACTGGAGCAAGAAAAAGTTTCCCCAATGGGGTACTTAGCTTTATTGAAGACTTCGGATCTGAAATTCAAATTCGAAAATCTCAGGAGTCGGCCGACCGGCACTTGCGAACTGCTTTTGCTTCGGGCACCACGCGGCAAGAAAGACTGAAGAAAATGGTGTCGGCTGCATCTTATATACCCCTGGTGCACTGACGTCAGGGAAGAGGCGACAGCAACCGATGCTGGACCAGGACTTTGGAATTCAGGCCGACTGAGGGTAGCCTGCCATCAGGAAAACCCAAGTGTAATGACTGCAACAGTGAAACACGATGAACGTCTCTGATGGTGGTGTTTAGCTCTACATTTCTTGAGATGCATTATTAAGCCATGATGCCTACAAGTTAATCAGAAAACAAAACACAAAAACAAACAAAAAAAAAAAATCCAGTCACAAACACAATAAAGGATACGTCTGAAGTGGTCTTTGTCAGCTACTACCGGTAGCCTTTTTCAGCAGTTACAACGAAGATTTAGAGAGTTCAGAATGATGAATGGAAAGGCCAAACATAATGAAATAATAAATAATGCCTCCTGGTACAAAAGTGCCAAAAATTAGGACAGCAGACCTCTTTAAATCATTATGAAAACTTGCACAGCTAAAAAAAAAAAATTGCATTATAGCTTTACAACTAAGATAAAGCTGAAGGAAGAAGTGAAGAAAGTTGGACTGAACTAGCAGATTTAAACAAGAAGCCTACCACATACATGACCAACATGACTGGTAAATCAGCTTGCCAGACAATATGTAATATAAAGCTGAATTACAAAGTTATCTATGCTCCATCACCAGGACTAGTATTGTAAGCACTACACAAAAATGATTTGTGGAAGAGTCTAGCAAAGAGAGGAGAGGATAATGAACGCTCTGAGGAATGTTGTAGAAAAAAAAATCTGACCAGACAGATGACATTTCTTACCATAAACTTTATTCTTAATAATCAAAAATCAACACAAATTCACACAGCATATTTCAAGCCACACAAACTATAATGGAAGAATAGTTGTGTAAAATCTTACCATAACCATAGATCTCCCCCTCTTCCATGTTGCAGTATTCAAAACCCTTGTGTTATCCTCTGCTAGCTACCTGAACATCTGGTCAGTATACAAAAGCTTCTAGTCACTGCTAGGTACGTGGGACAAATGATGCTGGCCAAGGGTGCATGGGCCATAAAAGTGACATTTGCAAATACCTTCCCCAGAACTCAACGGCCCAGTCAGACCCCAGTGCCAGGATAGCTGTACAAGTCCTGTGTCATCCACGAAGGGATAGTCTTAATTGAAAAAGGGGGTTAGGAAATGAATACTGCAACATGGAAGATAAGGACATAGTACAGTTGTGTACACTTACCGTAAATGTAGATGTTCGAGTGTATTCACTGTTGCAGTCATCACACTTGGGTTATCCTGCCAGGGGTAGGCCTCAGTCGGCCCGAATACCAGATACTTCGTATTTCTGCATTGGTTGCTGTCACTCCAGGACTGACGTCAGGTCGTCAAGTGTGGTATAAAATCAGGCAGCTGACACCATTACATCAGTTTTTCTTACCCCAAATGTCAGGAGCCCCCAATAGGGAGCTAAGTCATGGTGGAGTAACACCACCAGTACAAAGTAAATAACAACAGCCCTGTAAGGGTGAGGAAGAGAGAGAGAGAGAGAGACAAGGGGGTTGGAGGGTGGGAAACCAGGACTGCAACAGTGGCTACAATCGAACATCTACATTTATGGTAAGTGTACACACAACTGCACTATGTTCTTCATGTTTCACTGTTCCAGTCATCACACTTGGGTTGATTCCCAAAGCTGAGGAACAGGTGGAGACAGTCAAGAAGAGTGGGGGCTGGCTAGTATGCCCTGCAGGACTAACGTTGCAAAGCCTGCACTGGATTTTGAAAAGACAGGCAGGTGGTAATGCTTAGTGAAGGTATGAACAGAACTCCATGTTGCAGCTTCCAGGATGTCCCTGGTAGGGACCCCTCTGAGAAAGGTTGTAGACGTTGAAGTTGCCCTAGTAGAATGTGTTCTGACCCCCTGTGGGGGTGGTTTCCCATGGTGCTTGTAACAGAAATGGATGCAGTGTGCTATCCATTTGGAGATGGTTTGGTTTATGGCTTTGCCCTCTGCCCCTGGTGCAAAGATGACTAGTAACTGATCAGATTTCCTAAAGTGCTTAGTCCTATCCAGTTATAATCTGAGCTGTCTGTGCACATCTAAAGAGTGCAGGATCCTTTCCCTCTTATCTTGAGGTTTTAGGGGAAAAGGTGGCCAAATGAATAGATTGGTTGAGAGCCACACTGGATACCACTTTAGGCATGAAAGTTGGGTTAGTCCTGAGGGAGACCCTGCCAGCATGAAAAATGATGAAAGGCTCCAGAGCCATAAGTGCTTATAGCTCAGACACTCTTCTAGCTGAAGTGATGGCCAGAAGCAAGGCTGTTTTCCAAGAGAGGAATTTTAATTCTGCTGAAGCTGCAGGCTGAAAAGGGGGGGGGGTGAGCTTTTCCAACACAAAGTTAAGGTCCCAAGCAGGAGTAGGGGCTCTTCTTGGTGGCCTTAAGTTGTTAGCCACTCTCAGGAACTGCTTGAAGAGAGGGTGTGAGAAGAGAGGTGGATTAGTGCTGTAATACACAGAGGTGGCAGAGGCATGGATTTTAATGGAAGAGACGGATAGGCCCCTGTGAAGTTGGTCTGCCAGGTAATCCAGAATGAGAGGTAAGGAGGGTTCTGCTGGGTCAGCTCCTTTAGTCTGGATCCAGGAACAATACCTTTTCCACTTGTCAGCATAGGATTTTCTAGTACTGGGTTGCCTGGCTTCACGTATGACATCCAGGACCGGTTTGCTTAGGCTGACCACCGGAGAAGTCAAGGAATAAGCCAGGCTGCTAGGTTCAGGGTCTGCAACTGTGGATGCAAGAACTCTCCCTCCTGCTGAGTCATGAGAGTTGGAATCTGGGGAGGTGCCATGGAGGCAATGGAGACAGACTGCACAGTAGTGGGTACCAGTGTTGTCGTGGCCAGTCTGGGGCAATCAGTATTGCCCTTGGTCTTTCCTTCCTTATTCTGAGTAATACATTGGTAAGAAGAGGTAGAAGGGGAAATACACAGATTGAGAGGTTTGCCCACTGGAAGGATAGGGCATCCACTTTCTAGGCCTTGCTGTGAGGTTCCCTGGTGCAGAACTTGCTGAGCTGGTGGCTGTAGGGGATGGCAAATGGGTTCACCTTCGGGGTGCCCCATTTTTGGGTCAAAAGGCTGAAGGTGTGGTTCAGCTGTCACTCGTGTGGGTCTAGTAGATTTCTGCTTAAGTTGCCTGCCAGAGAGTTTTGATTGCCTGGCAGGAATTGAGCTTGCAGGTGAATATGCATGGCTGAGGCCGTGTTCCAAAGGGTCAATGGCTAGCCTGCAGAGTGGGTAAGAGTGGGTTTCCCCCTGCTTGTCGATGTACCACATTACTTTGGCGTTGTCAGTTCTGATTAGTAGAGGGCCTGGAGAGAACAGGGATCTGAAAGCTGTCAGAGCGTGCTGAACAGCTAACATCTCTTTTTGGTTGATGTGCAGATGAATTTGGGTTGGGCTCCAGTGGCCCTGAATGCACCTGCCATCCAGGTGTGCACCCCAAGCACAGTCTGATGCGTCTGTGGTTAGGGTCTGGGTGGCATGGGGTTGTGAAAAGGGAAGTCCCTTGTTGTGGTTGCATACTGCTGCCCACCAAAGAAAATCTTTCCTTAGACAAGGTATCATAGTTTCCAGGTCCTGAGAATGATGACACCAAATGTTTTTTTAAGTGCCACTGAAGTTTCCTCATATGCAGTCTGGCATATGGAATTATTAGAATGCAGGAGGCCATGAACCCTAGAGCTTGAAGATTTTTCCTTGTGGATAACTGGGTTTGGTGGCCAGTTGAGGGAAGTAGCCTGTCAGATAGTCTTGTTTTTCTGGAGTTAGAAATGCCATCTGGGATGCTGTGTCCAGGCTTGCTCCCAGGAATACAATTTTTTTGACTGGGGACTAGTTTGGATTTCTTTTCGTTGATGGTGTACCCCAGTGAGGTTAGTAGGTCCTTTACAAATGTCAGGTGCTGTAACAACGTTTCCTCTCTGCCTGAATCAGGCAGTCGTCCAAGTAAGGGTACATTTGAATATTTCTTTGTCTCCAAAAAGCAATGGCTGGGCCAGGCATTTTGTGAAAACTCTGGGAGCAGTGGATAAGCCAAAGGGAAGTGCAGAAAACTGATGATGCATAAATCCTGCCCTGAAACTTAGATATTTTCTGCAAGAATCTCTTACTGGGATATGCAGATAGGCATCTTTGAGGTCTAGAGTGGCTAACCAGGCATCTTTGGACAGTACAGGGAGAAGCTGCCACAGGGAGAGCATTTTGAAATTTGGTACAACCAGGATGGTATTTAGAATAGATAGATCTAAGATTGGGCGCCAGGTGCCCTCTTTTCTGGGTACCAGAAAAAGTCTGGAATGGAAACCTTGGCCTACAAGATCTGGGATCCCCTTTGGGTTTGGCAGTGTGTGTAAATAAAATTTGTACCCCTGGGACACTATATGTTGAGGACCCATCGATCGTTGGTGACAGAGGCCCAGTTTTTTGTATGGGAGGCACCTTTTCCTCCTAGGGGCACGAGCAGATGTGCAGAGGAGGAGTTAAGATGTCACTGTGAATTACTTCCATAACGGGGTGGCTTAGCACTCCCTGGTTTAGAAGTGAAGGTACTCCAATTCTTAGATCTCTGCATACCCTGAGACTGCTGTCTGGTGGGGGTCTGTTTCCCCTAGGTCTAGTCTTAGGTGGTCTAGAGGGGCTGGAAAGGACAATGTTTTGAAGGGCAATGCCTACTGAATCTTGGAGGCTGAACTTGCAAAAAGTATTTTAATGGTCTGCATAGACTTAGCTTTTTCTTCCATCTTTTTTAAAACCTCTTCTGCTTTGGTGCCAAACAGATTGTCTTTGCTCAGTGGTGGGTCCAATAATTTTGATTTGACATGATCTGGCAAGGTCTGTTTCTTAAGCCAAGTATGCCTTCTAAGTACAGAACCTGTGACTGCTGCCCTGCAGGATGCTTCTAGGGAGTCAAGCACACATTGTAGGGTATGCTTACTGATTTGGCTTGCAGAATGCATAAGTTCCTGTAAATCTTTATTTTCTGCACAGTCAGGGAAGGTACATAATTTTTGTTTAATGAGTTCCATGGTATGTTTTTGGTATTTCAGCATGTGGAACTGACAATTTAATGCTCTAATGGCAAGAGTAGCAGAGGTATATACTTTTTTTCCCCATCTAAGGCTTGAGAATCCCTGTCCAAGGGAGTGGGATTCTTAGCTGTGGTTGCTTTTATTCCTTTAGGACCTTGGGAGATGACCTCTGGATCAGGATTCTTGAAAATAAATTTGTGTAATTCAGGGACTCTAATACCCGTCAGGTTTCCTGGGAGCAGGAGGTAAAGTATCAGGAGTTAGACTGGATTCTATAAAGACATCATCCACAACATCCAGAATAGGAGGGATAGCTAAGGGTCTGTGCTGTGGCAAATCTAAAAATTCCCCAAGTCTCTTTTTGGACTGAGGATAATCCTGGCATTCCCAATGGAAATGCTCTCTCAAAGTATGTAAGGTTTCACCCAGAATGTAAGTACACGTTGCTGGAAGAAAAACAGTTCGTAGCCAATCCGTTTAAAACAGGTTTAATCCGTAGGCAAAATCTCATAATCAATCCAGTAAGTGTATGAGCGCTTTCGTTTTAAAACTTCATCAGATACAATATGGAATAGTTGTCAAGCTGTTTAAATAAACATCCTAGTAATAATGGTAACCATAACAATAAAAGATAAAATAATGCATTTATTACAACTTTTAATGACGCTATTGGCAACATTAAATGGATTATGAATAAGAACAGGAAAGTGTTTCATGAACATTTAAATATAATTAATGGCATTGGTGAAGCATCTACTATCATTTATAGAAGGGGTTGCAATATTAAAAATATGGTGGAAGCAAAAAGGAAAACTACACATTCTTTAAACACCAAGATGACTAATTGTGGCAGAAGTAATTACTGCAAGTACATACTTGAAGGAACCCATATTATTTATAAAGGGAAGGAGACTGAATATAAAATGTAAATATAATTGTGATACTATAGGAATAATTTATGCAGCGAAATGCCAGGTATGTGAAGGATTTTATGTCAGAAAAACAGAGTGGAACCTCCATAATAGAATTTACAAACATGTATAAGAAATTAAGAAAGAAAAAAAACTATGGATGCCTTGTTTAGACATTTAAATGAACACCCAGAGCATACTTTTAAATTCAGTATTCTAGAAAGGGTGGAGAAAGACAAAAAGGGGGGGGGGGCCCTTGGACAGTAATTCTAGAACATGAATTAAAATGGCAGCTACATCTAGAAGCATATAGGTACCCAGGACTAAATGACCATGTCAGTATAGCACCTATCCTGAAATTAAAGGCTTGGGAAAGATGAGGTAATCATAAAAAAATTTACTCTCAGTTTTTAGCCAAAAGAAATGTTTTAACAATGTATATATACGTATATAATCAGTATGTTATTTATGAATTTAGCATTTATAATTATCTTTAAAACAATATGACGCAGTATGTACTAATTATATGGTAAATTTGCAGTGAATTTCGTGTATATATATATCGAGGGACGTGTTATGTAAGGGTTACATCACTTTAAATTTTGGGATTTTGAACAGTCATATGACTGAAGTTTATTTAAATGGCTTGACAACTATTCCATATTGTATCTGAAGAAGTTTTAAAAGTTTTAAAACGAAAGTGCTCATATGCTTACTGGATTGATTGTGAGATTTTGCCTAAGGATTAAATTTATTTTAACGGATTGGCTACGAACTGTTTTTCTTCCAGCAACGTGTGCTTACAGTCTGCGTGTATTTTTGGAACTGTTACTTAGTCTATGTAGGGTTTCACCAAAAGAAAAATCCTCTGCAGGAGAGGCAGAAGGAATGGATTCCTCTGCATCTGAATTCTCATAAGCAGATAAGGGCATGTCTTCATACTTGGAAACACACAAGTCTTTTCAAATGACCAGAAATCCACTTTATTGTAGAACACAAAAGTACTGAAAACTGTACTTTTGTATTCTACAATAAAGTGGATTTCTGGTCAGCTGAGAAGACTTTTGTGTTTCCAGGCATGTCTTCATAATCAGAAACCTCAGAGTCATCGGACTCTTGGTCAGATAAAGCTGCTGGGGACACGTCTCTTTCTTTTAGTAGGGGAAGGCTGGCTTCCCCTAATCAGCATGATAAGGTCTTCTGCCATTTTAAGCATCTGTGATTGTGTCAAGGAAGGAGGCAGGTGAGTTTGGGTCGTTGTTTTTTTAGGCGTAGCTCATACTCTGGGCCTTAGAAACTCGGTAGTTTTAGAAAGAACCAAAGACACGAAAGAAGTCGTCGGTTTGTGTCGAATATTGGTAGTGCGAAGAACTTCCTCAGAAGCCGGTGCCTGCACAGCGGCTCCAGACCCATCCATGGTAGAGGTATCCGCAGGTTCCATAGTCAAAGAAGAGTCTTGCGGCATACCGGACTCCGAACGGGTCGCGGTAGCGGCCTGCAAATCCATCGATGCAAGCATCAGGGGCTGCAAAAGCACCTCACTGAGTACTGGCGACTAACTTAACGGAAGTGTCGTCGGCAGTTTTGGACCTGTGCAGTCTGTCTTTTTCTTTATCCTTAATGTTTTTTTTGGAAGATCAGTAGTCGGATGGCTTACCAAAGCCATTTCGGAATACGGAGATCGAGAGTGGAAATATTTAGGTACAATAAGGGCCCGACGGCGAATAGTTTGGGTGTTGAACAAAGCACAAAACCGGCAGCAAGGGATGTCGCGGTCTGGGCCTAAACAGGTGACGCAGTAAGAATGGAAATCTTGGTGTGGTATTTGCTTTCCACAGGTGAGACAATTGTTAACTTTTTCTGACATCAGTTAGAGCAAGAAAAAAGGATCCCCAACAGGGTACTTAGCTTTAGAAGACTTCAACTTCAATTTCGGAAACGAAAACTCAGGTAGCGACTAACTGGCACTCATGCAAATGGCTTCTGCTTCAGGCTCCTCGGCAAGAAAGACTGATGTAATGGTGTCGGCTGGCAGCCTGTTTTTATACCACTGACGACCTGACGTCAGTACTGGAGCAACAGCAACCAACAGAGAAATACTAAGCCTCTGGTATTCGGGCCGACTGAGGGCTACCCCTGGCAGGATAACTCAAGTGTGATGACTGCAACAGTGAAACAAGAAGAATATCTATGGTTATGGTAAGATTTTACACAAATATTCTATGGCCTTCTATTTTCATGTTGCAGTATTCAAAACCCTTAGGTGAGTGCCAAAGCTCAAATGGAAGAGGAGGGGGTGGTATGGAACCGTTTTCCACAAAATCATATAGGATTGCCCTAGCAAATCCTGATCTAGATCTGGAGATGTGATCATGCCTTCCTAAACAGTACAGAACTGGGAGTCCATATAGCTGGCACTAGAATGGAAGCAGTGTCCAGTCCTTTAAAGAAAATTCCAGATGAAGCCTTGGCTCTAGTGGAGTGGGCTTTAACTTTTGAATTTAGATGTTTTCCATGGTAGGTGTAGCAAAAGGATATAGCCCTAGAAATCCAGGAAGAAATGGTCTGTTTTGTCACCACTTTTCTGGGGTGAAAGGATGCAAACAATTGCTCTGATTTCCTAATGGACTTGGTCTTGTCAAGGTAAAATCTAATCTGTCTGTGAACATAAAGGGAATGCAAGACTCTCACTGTCATTCTGGGGATGTGGGAAAAAGGTGGGCAGGTGATACCTTAGTATAAGGACAGCTCATTGAGCACCTTGGGCATGAATGAGGAGTTGGTCCTTAGGGTCACTATCCTTGTGGAAGAGAAGGGAGGGATGTGTTCTGGCTGATGTCATGGCTACAGTTTTCCAAGTACAGTGTCTCAGAGATGCTTTAGATCCTGGTTCAAAGAGAGCAACCGTGAGCTTCTCTAAAATATAGTTCAGGTCCCATGGAGGTGGAACTGGCCTACTGGGGGCCTGGGATGCAGTATTCCCTTGAGGAACAACTTTTCAGGAAGACAGGATGCTAGAGGAGGGACAAGAGGCAGACAAGCCGAAATAGCAGCAAGGTGGGCCTTAACAGGAGAATATGCCAACCCTGCTTGCAAGAGTTCACACAGATAGGACAACACTAAGGGGACCTCACCTTGAAGTGGGTCCCAGCTGTCTTTGTAGATGCCACATGGGGAATCTATCCCATTTAGACAAATAAGATCTCCTTGTATTAGATTTCCTGGCCTCCTACAGGACTGTTAGCACGTTCTCGGTGTAACGGTGTCTGTAAGGGATCAAAATTCTATCACCCACAGAGTTAAGTTCAGAGATTCCAGGTGGGGATGGATTAGGGATCGCTTGTCCTGTGTGAGAAGGTTCACTCTGTGAGGTAACTTGTGATGATTGCCCCTGGCTAAATACAGAAAGAGAGGGAACCACTGCTGTCTCGGCCAAAAGGGATTCACCTACATGATTTTTGGTTTGTTCCACTGGATTTTCAGTAGGACTTTTTGAAATAGTGGGAAGGGGGAGAATGCATGGTGAAATATCCTCTTGCATGAGAATGAAAAGCCATCCACTGCCCTCAGTAGGGGACTGGGTAGCTGGGTGGAAAATAGTGGTAGTTGCCTGTTCAGATGGGTGGCAAACAGATCTATTTGTGGTGTACCCCACTTGTGGACAATGTTCACGAACACATCTCTATGAAGCATCCATTTATGGGATTGTGACATGGACCTGCTCAAAGTGTCTGCCTGTGTGTTCTGTGCTGAAAGGATATAAAAGTACAGTTGTGTACACTTACCATAAATGTAGATGTTGAGTGTATTCACTGCTGCAGTCATACATTTGGGTAATCTGATGGCAGGTTGCCCTCAGTCGGCCTGAATTCCAAAGTCTTGGGTCCTGCGTCGGTTGCTGTCTCCTCTTCCATGACGTCAGGTCGTCAAGGGTATAAACATGCAGCCGACACCATTTTCTTTAGTTTTTCTTGCCCCCGATGTCAGGTGCCCCCAAAATGGTTGCGTTAAAAAAAAAAAAAAAAAAAAATGTGTGTGTGTGTGTGTGTGTGTGTGTGTGTGTGTGTGTATATATATATATATATATATATATATATACACACATGCATCAATCTAAACTTTACCTTCATCTACAAGCAAATACACCACATAGGTTGTAGAAGATAGAGAAGGGATAGATAACTCTAGAATGACAGGGGGATGGCGGGAGGGTAACCCACATTGCAACAGTGAATATACTCGAACATCTACATTCATGGTAAGTGTACACAACTGTACTATGTTCTTTGCGTTTCACCATTGCAGTCATTACATTTGGGTAGATTTCCAAAGCTATGGTAGGGAGGCTGGAGCTAAACAGCATTAGGAGCGGCTATAAGGCCCTGCAGAACTGCAGTGGCAAAGCCTGCCCTGGATTTAGAGTAGAGAGGCAAATGATAATGCTTTGTAAAGGTGTGAACAGAACTCCAAGTAGCAGCCTCTAGAATATCTTTGGTTGGTACTCCCCTAAGAAAAGCTGCTGAAGTAGCTGCAGCTCTGGTGAAGTGAGACATAATGCCCTTGGGCACAGGTTTACCATGGTGTAAATAGCAGAAACGGATGCAGTGGCTTTATCCATTTTGAAATTGTCTGCTTTGAAATAGCCTTGCCTTCTGATCCTGCAGCATATGTCACTAGTAATTGCTCAGTTTCTCTTAGATCTTTTGTCCTGCTCAAGTAGAATCTTAGCTGTCTGTGTATGTCCAAGGAATGCAGAATTCACTCCCCCTTGTTCTGCAAATTTGGATAAAAGGTTGGCAGATGAATTGTTTGGTTAAGAGCCACACTGGAAACCACCTTAGGCATAAAAGTAGGGTTTGTCATCAGACACACCCTGTCTGGGTAAAATATGATAAAAGGCTCTACAACCATGAGGGCCTGTAGCTCTGAAACTCTTCTTGCTGAAGTAATAGCCAGTAGCAGAGCTGTTTTCATTGATAAGAACTTTATATCAGCGGTAGCAGCTGGTTCTAATGGAGGCAGGGTGAGCTTTTTCAACACATAATTGAGGTCCCATGCAGACAATGGTGATCTTCTAGGATGCCTTACATTTTTGGCTCCTCTAAGATACTACTTTAGTAAAGGATGAGAAAAGACTGGTGGCTCTGTATTGTAATGAGCCGAAATGGCAGAGGCATGGATTTTAATTGACGAGAAAGATAGGCCTTTGTCAAGCATCTCAGTTAAGTATTGCAATATCTGAGGAATATTTGGTTCTGCTGTATCACTTCCTTGTGGTTGATTCCAAGCACAGAATCTCTTCTATTTGTCAGCATAAGATTTTCTAGTACTAGACCTTCTGGCTTCCAAAATGACATCCATCACAGCTTTACTGAGAGGAGTTTTTTGTATAACTACACGACCAGCCATGCTGCCAGGTTCAGTGTCTGTAGTTGATTGTGCAGGATCTGATTGTTTTGCTGGGACAGTAGTTGACATCTATGAGGTAAGTTCCAAGCTGGGTATTGAGACAAGTTCCTTAGGATTGGGTACCAGTAGTGGCGGGGCCAGTCCGGGGCATTTAGTATCATTTTTGGTTTCTCTTGTCTAACTTTTAGGAGGACCTTGGGGAGAAGAGGCAGAGGAGGAAAGGTGTAAACTGATAGGTTTTTCCAACTGAAGGATAGGGCGTCCACTTTCCATGCTTGTCTGTGATAAGTCCTTGTGCAGAATCTTTTCAATTGAAAATTTTGAGGAGAGGCAAATAGATCTATCTCTGGGCTCCCCCCATTTCTCTGTTATCATGCTGAAGACTTGTAGATTTAGTTTCCACTCGTGAAGATCCATAAGGTTTCTGCTTAAATCGTCTGCCAGTGTATTTTGTTTTCCTGGCAGGAATTGAGCTTGAAGATGTATTTGGTAGGTCAAAGCTGTCCCCCACAGTGCCATGGCTAATCTGCAAAGGGGGTATGAGTGTGTGCCCCCCCCCCCTGCTTGTTTATATACCACATGACTGTGGTGTTGTCAGTCTTTAACAGTAGTTGTCCTGGATGAAGTAAGTCCTTGAAGGCTGTTAGGGCATTTTGAACAGCTAGGATCTCTTTCTGGGTGATATGTAGATGCATTTGTTTTGGGGTCCATATGCCCTGAATGCATCTTACTGCCATGTGGGCCCCCCAGGCATAATCTGATGCGTCTGTTGTTAAGGTTTGGCTGGCAGGGGGGACAGTGAAGGCCCGTCCCAGGTTTTGGTGACATGCCTTTCCCACCATAGAAACTTCTGTTGTAGGCAGGGAATGAGAGGAATCATTGCTTCCAGACTGTGAGAATGTTGACTCCATAAACTTTTTAGATACCATTGAGGTTTCCTCATATGCAGTCTTGCATATGGAATCAGTAGGATGCAGGATGCCATGAAGCAGAGAGCCTGCAGAATTTGTCTTGCAGATAACTGGGTTTTGGTTGTCATCAGTTTGAATTAAGCAGTCAATTGCCTTTGTCTGGCATGAGGTAAGCCATCTGGGCAGTTGTATTCAAGCTTGCACCCTGCCTTTGTCTGGCATGAGGTAAGCCATCTGGGCAGTTGCTTGCACCCAGGAATGTTATCTTTTCAGAGAGTACCAGTTGTGATTTATTTTCTTTTATTGTGTACCCTAGGCATGTTAGAAGCCTTTTCACAAACGTCAGGTGGTCGAAGAAGAGTGTCCTTGTTCTCTGCTTGAATGAGAAAGTTGTCCAAGTAAGGATATAGTTGTATACTTTTTTGTCTGCAAAATGCAATTACTGGTGCCAGGCACTTTGTAAAGACCCTGGGTGCAGTAGATAAGGAAAAGGGCAGTGCAGAGAACTGGTAATGCATTAAGCCAGCCTTGAATCTGAGGTATCTTCTGCACAATTGTTTTATTGGGACATGCAGGTATGCCTCTTTTAGGTCCAAAGTCACCAGCCAAGCATTCTTGCCCAGCATGGGCAGAAGCTGCTGCAAAGTCAGCATTTTGAATTTTGGAATGTCCAGGTATGTGTTGAAAGTCGATAAATCCAGTATTGACCGCCAGACCTTGTCCTTTCTGGGTACCAAGAACAGTCTTGAGTAAAAAACTTGTCCATTTTCCTGTTCTGGTACTGTCTGAACGGCCCCCATATCCATGAGGGACATAACCTGTTTCTGTGCCTCTGCCCATTGATTTTTTGGCAGATCTGGCCAACCATTTGCCATTGGCAGTGTGTGGAAATGAAATCTGTATCCCTGTGACATGATGTTTAGTACCCACTTGTCCTGGGTTATTAACTGCCAATTTTGAGCAGAAAGTGCTAACTTTCCCCCTATGGGTGCTGCCAAAAGATAAGTGCTTAGTGTAGGCAGAGGGAAGTCATTGGGATTGCTTTCTGTAGGTTTGCGCTTTATCGCCTCCAGATTTGGAGGAGGAAGCACTCCATTGCTTTGACCTGCACGAATCTTGCGCCTGGTATCTGGAACCCTTAGGGCATCTGGATTTGCCACTTTGAGCTCTGACACAGGAAAGGACCAGTTTTTTGTAGGCCAGTGTCTACTGAATCTTGGTGGCTGCACTTGTAAGAAGTCTTTAACAGTTTGCATAGACTTAGCTTTATCTTCCATTTTCTTTAAAACCTCTTCTGCCTTAATACCAAACAGAGAATCATGCAGTAAAGGTGCATCTAGCAATTTAGCTTTAACATGATCAGGCAAATTCTGTTCCTTTAACCAGGCATGCCTCCTAATCACAGATCCAGTAACTGCGGCCCTGCAGGAGACCTCTAAGGAATCAAAACCACATTGCAATGTATGCTTTCCAACTTGTTCAGCTGCATGCACTAATTCCTGCAATTCTTTATTTTCTGCACATTCTGAAATCAACATCATTTTCTGTTTCAGCAATCCCATAACATGTTGTTGGTACTTAAGCATATGAAATTGACAGTTTAAGGCCCTGATTGCCAAGGTTGCAGACGTATAAACCTTTTTTCCCCATCTGTCCAGTGCCCTTGAAACTCTGTCAGAGGGGGTAGGACATTTTGCTGTTGAGACCTTAATTCCCTTTGGACCCTGTGCAATAGTTTCAGGATCAGCAGCAGGGTTTCTAAATAAAAATTTATGTGAGTCAGGGACCCTTTAATATCTGTCAGGCTTACTGGGAGCCGGAGGTAAGGAGTCAGGGGTCAAGCTTGACTCCGAAAACACATCATCCACAATGTCTAAAACAGGGAGAATGGCTAAAGGCCTGTGCTGAGGAAGAAGGAAATCCCTGAGCCACTTTTTTGATTCTGAGAAGTCTTGACTCTCCCAGTGAAAATGCTCCCTCAAAGTATGCAAGGTTTCTCCAAATGAATAATCCTTAGGAGGAGATGCAGATGGAATAGACTCCTCAGCATCAGAATCCTCATAGGGAGGTATAGATAATTCCTGATCAGAAGAGGAATCAGAAGAAATAGAAACCTGATCTGAAGATTCATAATCAGTGTCTTGCTTAGGCCTCTTATCAGGTACCCCTGATCAAGGTAATAAGGTCTTCAGCCATTTTGATCATCTGTTTTTTAGGCATAGAGGCCTGTGCACGTGGCTCATACGTCAGTTTTTTAGTTTTAGAAGTTGCTTTTGTCTTTGGTTTTGCAGCTTTCATCGGTTTGATATACAAATGTTGAGGTCTGAATACACCCTCAGAAGCTGGTGCCTGCTCAGCGGCTCCAGACCCATCCCGAGGGAGATATATCCATCGGTCCAATACCTTGCGTATCACTCCACATGGGTGTCGGTAGAGGCCTGCGACTCGAAGGTAGCGGGTATCAGGGGCTGCAAAAGCGCCTCACTGTGTACCGGCGACTGGCTTAGGAGAAACTTCGTTGCCGGTTTTGGATCTTGACTGCCTTTCTCTGTCCTTTTCTTTGCATTTTTTATGTACTCTGGTAGTCGGATTACTATCCGACGACATTTCTGGGTAGTTAAATCTGTTTCCAAAATACTTTGATGCAAAAATATACCGACGCTTAATAGTGCGTTGGTTAAATCTAGCACAAAAAGTACAGTTTTGTACCTACCATAAATGTAGATGTTCGAAGATCCACATTGCTGCAGTCCTTACATATGGGTAGTCCGCTGTCCTCGGTCGGCCCGAATACCAAAGTATAAGGCTGACGTCGGTCAAGGCGCTTAAAACTGACATCAGGACGTCAGGGTACAAAAGCGCATGACCGACGTCATATCCTCAGTCTTTTCTTGCCCCAGATGTCAGAAGGCCCTAAAAAGAAAGGCCAAAACCAAAAGACAGCAAAAAACCAACCAACCACCCCTGCACTAATCCTATTTACAATATTTACAATATTCACAACCCAACCACACAACCGCCTCTAACTACAGAGGGAAGGAGGGAGAATTGGACTGCAGCAATGTGGATCTTCGAACATCTACATTTATGGTAGGTACAAAACTGTACTATGTTCTTCATCTCACATTGCTGCAGTCCTTACATATGGGTAGAATCCCAAAGCAGAGGTAAGGGAGGATGGCAAAAACTATAAAGCATTAGGAGCTGCCAAAATGCCCTGTAAAATAGCAGTGGCAAAACCAGCCCTAGATTTAGAGTAAAGTGGAAGGTGGTAATGCTTAGAGAAAGTATGCACTGAACTCCAAGTAGCTGCCTCCAAAATATCTTTAGTTGCCACCCCTTAAAAAGCTGTAGAAGTGGCAGTAGCCCTAGTGGAATGAGGCCTAATCCCAGCTGGAATCTCCTTACCATGATGGGAATAACAGAAAGCAATACAAAACCCAATCCACTTAGAAATAGTTTGTTTTGAAACAGGCTTGCCCTGAGAACCCAAAGCAAATGAAACAAATAACTGCTGAGACTGCCTGAACCCTTTAGTTCTGCTCAAATAATATCGCAACTGCCTGTGTATATCCAAAGTGTGCAAAATCTTTTCCCCTTTATTTTGGGGTTTGCATAAAAAGTAGGCAAATGAATAGTTTGGTTTAAAGCCACACTAGAAACCACTTTAGGCATAAAGGAAGGATTAGTACGCAAAGATACCCTACCCTTATGGAAAATTAAGAAAGGCTCAACCGCCATAAGGGCCTGTAATTCAGAAACCCTTCTCGCAGAGGTAATGGCCAACAAAAAAGCAGTCTTCCATGATAAATATTTCAACTCGGCAGTAGCTGCAGGCTCAAAAGGTTGTAGAGTGAGTTTCTCCAACACAAAATTGAGATCCCAAGCAGGAGTAGGAGCTCTATGGGGTCTTATATTCTTTGCCCCTCTAAGGAATTGCTTAAACAAAGGATGAGAAAACAATGGTGGGTCAAAGTCATAGTGAGTGGAAATTGCTGCAGCATGAACCTTAATAGAGGAGAAGGACAAACCTTTGTCCAGTAACTCAGTAAGATATTGAAGAGCCACACTTAAATTAGGCTTAGAAACATCAAATTCCTTTGCTGTACTCCAAAATAAAAATCTCCTCCATTTATCTGCGTACACTTTCCTTGTACTAGGCCTTCTGGCCTCCAAAATAACATTCAAAACTTGCTGTGGAAGCTGAGACCCTCCAGGGTTTAAAACAGAATATGCCAGGCTGTTAGATGTAGAGAGTGAAGTTTGACATTGAGTAAATGACTGTTCTCCTGAGACAGCAGGTGTGGAATCGAAGGCAAAGGCCATGGAGGCTCCTGCACCAGACTTCTCAATAATGGGTACCAGTGCTGTCGAGGCCAATCTGGAGCTATTAAAATCATCTTTGGCTTGTCCTGTCTGACCTTCAGGAGTACCTTTGGGAGGAGAGGCAGAGGTGGAAAGGCATACACATGAAGATTGCTCCAATTGAATGAGAGAGCATCCACTTTCCAAGCTGTGGGATGAAACCTTTTGTGCAAAACTTTGGCAGCTGGTAGTTTAGTGGAGAAGCGAACAGATCTATGTCTGGAGTTCCCCATAACACTGTCAATTTCTGAAATACATGAGGATCCAATTTCCACTCGTGGGGATCCATAATTTGTCTGCTCAACACATCTGCTAAGGAGTTCTGTGCTCCCGGCAGAAACCTTGCCTGAAGATTTAGCTGTAAACTGAGAGCAGTCTCCCACAAAATCATTGCTTGTCTGCATAGAGGATAAGAATGCGTTCCCCCTTGCTTGTTGATGTACCACATGACAGTTGTGTTGTCTGTTAGAACCAACACCTGCCCTGGAAGAAGTAAATCCTTGAAAGCTATTAATGCAAATTGGACTGCTAACATCTCCTTCAAGTTGATATGCAGATGTTGAAGTCTGGCAGGCCACGTGTCATGAGCTCCCCAAGCTTTGTCTGAGGCATCTGTCGTTAGAATCTGACTCGCCTCTGGCCGGGTCACAGAGAGTCCCTTGTTTAGGTGACATTCCTGAGCCCACCACAAAAATTCCTTTTGAATGCAAGGTATTATCTGAATGACAGTGTCCATATCTTGGCAGTGCTGTGTCCATACATTTTTGAGATACCATTGTAGCTTCCTCATATGCAGTTTGGCATTGGGAAGCACCAGAATACAAGATGCCATGAACCCCAAGGCTTGAAGGACTGTCCTTGCAGTCAGCCTGGACTGATGAGACAATTGATGGAAGTAAAGAGAAAGATTCTTTTGTTTGTCCGGGTCAAAAGGCCATCTGGGATGCTGTATTCAGTCTCACACCCAGAAAGCACATGTCCTGAGAGGGTACTAGACTGGACTTTATTTCGTTCACAGAATACCCCAGGCATCTTAGCACTGCTATCACATACTGTAAATGATGAAGAAGTTCATCCTTTCCTTGGGCCAGAATCAGGCAATCGTCCAAATAAGGATAGATCTGTATTCCTCTTAGCCTGAAGAAAGCTATCACTGGAGCCAGAACATTCGTGAACACTCTGGGCGCAGTAGATAAGCCAAAGGGCAATGCAGAGAACTGATAATGAGAAGTCCCAGCCAAAACGCAGATACTTTCTGCAACTGAGCCTGATAGGAACGTGAAGGTAAGCCTCCTTGAGATCCAGAGTCACCATCCAGTGATCTTTGCCCAGCAGAGGTAAAAGCTGTTGTAACGTCAACATTTTGAACTTGGGAATGTCCAGATATGTGTTGAGGATAGATAAATCCAAGATTGGTCTCCACGTGTTCCCTTTCTTTGGTACTAGGAACAGGCGAGAATAAAATCCTAGGCCCACTTCTGGCAGAGGGACCGGTTGTATGGCCCTTATTTGAAGTAGCAGAGAAATTTGTTTGTGAGCCTCTAGTCTTTGCTGAGGAGGAACGTCCGGCATGCCTTTGAAAGGAGGCAAGGTATGGAAATAAAACTTGTAGCCTTGGTGTATGATATCCAATACCCATTTGTCTTGGGTAATCAAATTCCAATTTTCCTTGAAGAGTGCCAACCTTCCTCCCAAAGGAGCTGCCAGGCAAGAAGGATCTGGCAGCTGAAAAGGTAGGTCATTGGGCCTGTTTACGAAAGGACTGGCCCCTGCCCTCACCCGAAGATTGTGCAGGTGAACTCCTGTTCTAGGTCTGAAAGAACTCTGAGCTCTGCCCCTACCACGCCTAGATCTACCCCTAGACTGAGAATCATAAGAAGGATACGTCCACCCCTTAGCAGGCCAATTCCTACTAAACTTTGGAGGCTGTACTTGCAAAAAATCTTTAACAGCCTGCATGGACTTAGCCTTGTCTTCCATTTTCTTCAAGATTGACTCCACAGGTGAACCAAACAACACATCAGACTGTAAAGGAGCATCCAAAATCCTTGTCTTAACATGGTCAGATAAATTCTGATCCCTCAGCCATGCGTGCCTGCGAAGAACTGAACCAGTGGCAGCCACCCTAGACGAGGCCTGTACAGCATCAAAACCACATTGTAAAGAATGCTTACCCACCTGCTCTGAGACATGCACCAAATCTTGTAATTCTTTACACTCAATGCCTTCCGCCAGAGCATCCACCTTAGACTTCAATTGAGAAAGAAGATAGTTTTGATATTTCAACATATGAAACTGGCAATTCAAAGCCCTCATAGCTAGGGTAGAAGATGTATAGACTTCCTTTCCCCATCTATCCAAAGCTCTGGCCTCTTTATCTGGAGGAACCGGATTTTTTACAACAGAGGCCTTGACACCCTTAGGTCCCTGACTAACAGTTTCTGGGTCCGCCCTAGGACTCTTATAAAGATATTTATGAGCCTCAGGCACCCTGTAATACCTATCCGGTTTAACAGGAGCAGAAGGCAGAGAATCAGGATTAAGTGAAGCCTCTGCAAACACATCTTCCACAACATCCAGAACAGGAGGTATAGCCAAGGGCCTATGCTGGGGTAAAAGCAAAAATTCCCTAAGCCTTTTCCTGGAATCAGAGAAGTCCTGACCTTCCCACTTAAAATGTTCCCTCATGGAATGAAGAGTCTCTGAAAAAGAAAAATCCTCTGGAGGAGAAGCAGAAGGAGTCGAATCATCTGCATCAGAATCAGAATAAGGAGAGTACTCCTGCAAGTCTTCAGCCGAAGACTCAGAAACATCCAAGCCTGCCCAAAACTCCCCAACTCTGGCTCCACCCTAGGCCTCTTATCAGGAGGGGGCAAAGAACCTCTAATCAGAGTAATCAAATCTTCTGCCATTTTAAGCATGTGCTTCTTGGGCACAGACCCTGCTGCACTAGGAGTGACACCAACAGAAGCTAAACCTGGCCTGCCTCTGGGAGAAGCCTTGGAAACAGAAGGAGAGGGCCTAACCACCCTAGGAAGGGAGGGGAGTACAGTAACTTGGGAAGCCCCTTCAGCCTGACCTGCCTCCTGAGAGGCCACATCCTGCAATATCAAAGTCTCCCCCTGGGACTCCAGAGAAGCCTCCGTCGGAACCACCGGTTCCACTGACGCCTCTAAAGAACCGACGTCCAGAACGGACGACTCTTCTTGCCTGGGTTTAACTGCTTTGTCTTTGCGCTTCTTCGAAGAAGCGGGCGCCGGAGAATCCGACGGCATATTATAATTGCACCGCTTCCCGAAGACCAGCCTAGCACAATCTAACCTTCGCTTAATAGTGCGCTTACTGAACCTAGCACAAAAGCGACACCCAACAACGTCGTGCTCAGGCCCCAAACAAGGAATACACAAAGAATGATAATCCCTATGCGGTATCTGTTTCCCACAAGAAATACAGTTATTCACTTTTTCTGACATCCGGTAAAACACTGAGGCAAGAAAAAAACAAAATATTCCCCAACGGGGTACTTAGCCAACTTTGATTCGGTCTGAAACTCCGAACTCGAAAAATTTCAGAACGCCGAACGGCACTTGCAACGCTGCTTCTGCATCGGACCATGCGGCAAAAAAGACTGAGGATATGACGTCGGTCATGCGCTTTTGTACCCTGACGTCCTGATGTCAGTTTTAAGCGCCTTGACCGACGTCAGCCTTATACTTTGGTATTCGGGCCGACCGAGGACAGCGGACTACCCATATGTAAGGACTGCAGCAATGTGAGATGAAGAACATCTGACAGCCAGGCACGTTGTGATCAGGGCCTAGGCAAGGAATACAGTATAAATGGAAATCCTTGAGGTATTTGCTTTCCACAAGTAATACAATTAACTTTTTCTGACATCAATAAAAAGCAAGAAAAAAGTTTCCCCAACGGGGTACTTAGCTTTAGTGAAGACTTCCGTTCTGAAAAGCAAACTCGAATATTTCAGTAGTCGGCCGACCAGCACTTGCAAAATGCTTCTGCTTCGGGCACCGTGCGGCAAGAAAGACTGAAGAAAATGGTGTCGGTTGTATGTTTTATACCCCTGACGACCTGACGTCATCGAAGAGAAGACAGCAACCAACGCAGGACCCAAGACTTTGGAATTCAGGCCGACTGAGGGCAACCTGCCAGCAGATTACCCAAATGTAATGTCTGCAACAGTGAAACATGAAGAACATCCATTATGAAGCTCAAAGCTGAGTATAATGACCCCTAAAACAAACAAACAACTGCAGATCTCTCTTTATCAGGAAGTTAAGAATGAATGCTCAACAGTGTTCAGAGCTAGTCTGCAATAATACTACACTCTCCGACCCAAAGGAAATAGCCGATATCCTAGCTAATAAATCTAGTGCAAATTTTACTCCACTCACACAGATAGCTATCCCATAGATTCCATAATTCCCGCCCCCACCCCAAACAAAAAAGACCATAGTGAAGAACTTCTCTAAAGCAAACTTCACACTACTCAAGACTGGTGTGGTATCCTTCAAGGCCCCTGAGCCAGAGGAAACCACAACCCAAGCTGCGGAAGCCCTTACAAATGCCTTCTATGAACACCTCCAGGACTGCATGGATCAGGCAATCCCAAATAAAACCAAGACTCTTTCCACAAAGGGCAAACGTCCAGTCTGGTGGACTCCAGCCATTAACAAACTTTACAATAAGAGGAGAAAGCTATTACATGATAGAACAAAATCCATAAAAGGGAAGTCACCCCTGATCATTATTAGTAAAAAAATACGAGCACTCATAAAATCAACTAAGGCCAATTTTGAGAGAAAATTGCCATGGATTCAAAGGACAATCATAAGGCCTTTTTCAGCTATGTTAGGAACCTGGGTGGAAACTCCCAGATATGCTCAGAATTAGTCCAAAATGATACAAAATCACTGAACCCACAGACATTGCCAACATACTGGCAGACAGGTTCAGTGCAAACTTCACCCCTCTCCCCTAAAGGAGAGATAACTATCCCAGCCGAGTGTAGCCTCCCGGACATCTCAAATGCACAGGTGAAAGCTGCTCTCTAAAGCTAAAAACACAGCATCAATGGGACCGGATGGTGTCCCTGGCTGTGTGCTACGAGCTAAATGAGGAATTAAACCCGCACATAAGGCAGCTGTTTAATCTCAGCCTTACCACAGGATACGTGCCCAAGGAGTGGCGACGGCAACTGTGGTCCCACTCCACAAAGGCAGCCTCTATGGACCCTGGTAATTACCGCCCCATAAGCTTAACAAGTCTAGTCTGCAAAGCTATGGAGAGGATCATAATGGAGCTCATAAACAAAGATATAGGGACTTGCAGACATTGGACCCGACCCAGTTTGGCTTTGTCAAGGGAAGATCATGCCTTTTGAACTTGGTCGACTTCTTTGAAACAGTCACCAAGGCCATTGATGAGGAAAGGCAGTCCATACAGCCTACCTTGACCTTGCAAGGCTTTCGACACAATACCCCACTCGGGTATTGTAGAAAAACTTACCAGCTTAAATGTAAACCCATATGTCACAAGATGGGTTGCAAACTGGCTTAAGGACAGAACCCACAGGGTTAGAGTTGCTGGCGCTGTGTCAGACTCCAAGCCGGTCACAAGTGGTGTCCCACAGGGCTCGGTCCTTGGCTCCCTATTGTTTGGCATCTACTTCTCAGAAGTACAGGCCAACATGGGAGGACTTTGGCTGACAAAGTTTGCAGACGACTGCAAACTGGGCGCCATAGTGGAAAGTGCATCGGACACGGCTATCCTTCAGAAGGGACTCACGGAAACAGATAGCTGGTGCCAGAGCCATGGCCTGAAGTTAAACGCCAAAAATGTATAGTCATACCCTTCGGGAAAAACAAGGTAACCCCAAGCTACCATATAGGTGGCAATCCACTAAGCACAGAAGAGGTTATCAGGGACCTGGGGACCCAGGTTGACAGTGGCCTTTCTTTTGACACTCACATTGCTAAAGTGGTTAGAAAGACCTTCTACATTGCCCACCTGATCATGAAGGGATTCACATCCAGATCTAGTGAGGTCATTGTTCCCTGTACTCTTCACTTATCAGACCAATGATCGAGTACAATGCCCCATTCGGGATGTATCTCACCCGACATCTGCAGCAATTGGAGAGACCCCAAAAGTTCCTCACCAAAAGGATAAAGGGACTCCAAAATCTGTCATATGCTGCCAGATTGAAGAAACTCCAGCTCTATTCAGTCGCATACCGTCTGCTCAGAGGTGACATGTGCCTGACATACAAGGCCATGTCCAACCCGAATTAATGGACATGCTCCACCTCAAAAATCCAAATCCACCAAAACCACTAGAGCAAGCGACTTAAACCTTAGCACGGATATAAATAGGACGTGCTGGAGGGATAGATTTATCACTCAGAGACTCCCTATGCTGTGGAATAAAATCCCGGTCCATGTGAGGCAGAGCACCTCGCTGACTCTGTTCAAGAGAAATCTAGACCTGTGGATGGGAGATCGTAGGTTTACCCCGGGAATCATATCTGTGTCACTGCTGGACAGAGGCACAACAAACTAATGGGCACAGTATTTTTTCATATAAGGGGTGGCGTAAGCCACAAAAACTTGGGCTAGGCTTATAAATGCCTTAGGGCAGATAGCCTAGTATAAACCTATGAACCTATGAACCCCTTTAATTACTATGGAGTAAGTTCTCTCAGCCCTTTCAAAAACTAAGAATATTTCAGCTGTGGACTCTGACAACATACCAAGCTGCCTTATTATCACTGCTAAATATCGCCTTTCTGAACCCCCTACTTAAACTCTTTAGTCTGTCTCTGCACTAGTTACATTCCTGAAGCTTAGAAAACAGCTACTGTACTGCCATTACACAAGGGTGGCCCATTAGACTCATTAGTCTTACGTTGTAAAGCTAGAATGCATTATCTTAGACTTCATTAATCTGGGCATTAAAAATTTCTTAACCTTGGACCCTCATCAATTTGGCTTTCTCAAGGGAAGTTGCTGCCTCTATCTTCATTAATTTCTTTGAAAAATTAACTGAAGCACTGGATAGGGGTTATGCAGTGTATCTAGACCTGGCTAAGACCTTTGACACCATTCCCCAGGCAAGCATTATTGATAGACGTATAGATGTCGATATAAATCCTTGTATTGTGCGATGGGATAGCTTATTGGTCATCTGACAGAACCCATGTGATTAGATTAGCAGGTGCCAGTTCTGAAAGCAAACCAGTTACTAGTGGTGTACTGCAGGGTTCTGTCTTGGGCCATCCCCTACTTGGCATATATTTCTGAGACCTTCAGACCAGCACTTCTGGCCTATAGTTAACTAAGTTTACAGATGATTGTAAATTGGGTGTTACTTTGTTCTACAGTGACCCGCATTTACTCCAGCACGGTGTAGACCATATGTTAACAGTGGGTGCAAGGACAGTGGTCTCAAATTAAATGGAAAAAAATGTAGCATAGCTCATTTTTGTAAACAAAACAGTTTCACTTACCATATTGCAGATGCACACCTCCAATCAGACACGTGTAAGGGATCTGGGTACCATTTTTTGATACTTCCTTATCATTTGAGACTATCATGTCTCCACAGTAGTTTGGAAAGGCTTTTTATCTGGCCCATCTAATTTCCAGAGTCATCTCCACTAGATCCAAAGAAGTCTAATTCCCTTTTACTCCTATCTTATTAGACCCGTTATTGATTACAATGCACCTTTTGGCATGCATTTACGTAGATGTATAACACAGATTGAGACCTCAGAAATTCATAACTAAAATAATTAGTGGCCTTAAAAATCTTAATTTAGCAGGAGAGACTGACAATCCTTTAGTCTCTTACAAACTCCTCTGTGGAGATCCACGTCTAGCTTTTCATGCCATGAAAGATCCACACTTATTTGATCTCCTAGTCCTTCTCAAAACTAATGGTGCATCAAACACCAAGTTAAAGGAACTAAACATGATCAGCAGACAAATAAGACAAGTTTGAGTGATAGATTCATATCCCCATCATATCCCTCACCTCTGGAACAAACTTCCACTACATGCTAAGCTGAATAGCAGCACCCTTGCTATCCTCAAGTTAAAGCTAGATAATTGTATAGCCAGCCTCAAATTAACTGCTGGTATATCTTTTCCTACCTTCTTTGAGGCTAGAGGGGAGTTTTAAAAACTTTTTTTGGCTAGGCTTGAAATGGACTACAGACCAATTGTTTAATACTTACCTATGAGCCTATGAAAACTCCTTACCTGTATCTCATCAGGTAAGCATCCCACCCTCAGTACCTTTAAAACCATTTTATAGACTTCCTAGCCAAAATCTGTCAGTTCTTGCTCAACCTCCTTACTTCCACTTATTCATTCACTTCCTTACTTCAGTTTTTCTCCCCTGACTCTCTTTAACTATGCCATAACCCTGCCCCCCTCCCTGAGTTCATATTGCAGTTCCTGTTTGTATTATACTAGCTTGTCTTTAACTTCTCAAAGTTTCGTTAAATGTCAAGTTGTATCTATTCTTTACCAATATTTTCAAGTTGTCTGATTTTGTGTAATTGTTTAAACTGTAGATTTTTTTAAATTTTTAATTGTATTATTTTGAAGATTGTAAACATATCATTAAAATGTTTCTGTAATACTTTGAAGCTTTTCTCCCTAGGCCTCCACTGAAAATGGGTACTTACCCATTTGGACTTCCCAGGTAATCAAATGTTAATAAATAAATAAATATACCAGCTGTAACTAAATTTACTGCAATGACAAATAAATACCCAGCTACATTATGAACTTTTATTATTTCATTTGACATTTATTGACAGGGTTAGTCCGACTGGGCAAGCAGCCCTTTTTCAGTGGACGCCCAAAGAGAAAAACTCCAAAAGGTACAAGTAACAAAAGTAATCACATGACAGAGTTATAACTCAAATTACAATAACTGTGATATGTATGTTGAAACAACATACTAGAAAATGGTCAGTAAATTGAAAACATAATATAGTACGTAGTTTCATACAAAGTAGTTATCTGTAATAACTAATCCTGCTCTGACTCTAGAGTCATTGCAAATGTCACTGTGAGCCAGTTCAACTCCAACTTCGTGCCCGTTGCATCTCCTGCAGTCCCCCCACGTACTGCCCTGCTAAAATTACCTTGGTTGTGTTTTTTTTTTTAAGCACCCTTTAAATCCATGAATACTAATTCCATTGATCTCAAAATAATATTTCAGACCTTCTGCTGGTAAATGTTCAGCATGTGTCCAAAACTCCAGGACCTCTTCAGCTTCAGTCTCTTCTCAGACATCCTGGAATTATGAAGAATTGCCAGAGTAATGCAGGGCAGCCTCATGACTACTCCCAGTAATTATAGAATTTTTAGCTGTACTGATGCATTATTGCTAATCATTAACAATATGATACCTTCAATCCCTTGATTCAGACTAGCTTGGTTCCTTGAAAGGCAGTTTTTGTCTACCCACCTAGTCAATTTCCTTGACAAGATTACCGAAGCCACCAAAGCAAGGGACTTAGAATCCATGCTACTTACTTGGACTTCATCAAGGTCTTTGACACCAATCTCAGTGCTGGTATCATAGACTGTCTATATTGGTATTACTAGTGTTTTGTTTCTGGATAGCCGATTGGTGAGTGATATAACTTGCACTGTTGATGTTGGTGGTACATCTTTTTGTTAAAGGACCATCATCAAAGGTGTGCCGTAGAGTGCCTCTCCTCTGTTACTTTTCAGAAGTGAAATCATGTGACGAATGTCTGCAGCTAAATAAGATTGCAGACAATTTCAAACAGGCTGCAGCTGTTTGATCCCCTTCTGACATTCAGATTCTGCAACAGTACCAGTGCCAGATCGACACCTTGTGGACAAGCCACAGGTTCACCTTTAATGGTAAAATATGCAGTACTGTCATGTTTGATAAAGCCTCCGCACCCTCTCATTGCTTACTTAGGTTCATAGGTAGGTACTAGGCTATCGGCCCAAGGGCCTACGTAAACCTAGCCAGCAAGATTTCATAGCTTACGCCACCCAAGAAAGCTATTTTCCTGTGCCACTGTCCAGCAGAGACACAGAAGTGATCCCCGGGGTGTATTTCCTATTTCCCATCCACTCATCAAGATTTCTCTTGAGTGCTAACGAAGAACTTTGCTTAACATAGATGGGTAGCTTGTTCCAGAGTATAGGAAATCTCTGGGACAGGAATCTAGCCCTCCAGCGTGTCTTGTTTATTGTGGTGACAAGGTTTAGGTCCCTAGAGCATGTAGCTCGGAGGGATTGGGATTTCTTTAGGTGTAGCATGTCCAACAGCTCTGGGTTTGACATATCTTTATATGTTAGGCAGAGATCACCTCGGAGTAGACGATATGCTATGGAGTAAAGCTGGAGTTTTTTGAGGCAGTCAGTGTAGGGTATTTGTTTGAGGCCAGTAATCCTCTTTGTGAGGTACTTCTGTGGCCGTTCCAGCTACTGCAGATATCTTGTGAGGTATATTCCAAAAGGGGCGTTGTACACTATAATGGGTCTGAGTGACGAGTAGAGGGGAACAATTACCTATTTTTTCCTGGATGAGAACCCTTTTACGATGAGGTGTGCCACGTAGGACGACTTCCTGACTACTGTGGCGATATGACTATCAAAGGAGAGACTACTGTCCACCAGGGTCCCAAGGTCTCTTATCACGCATTCGGTGTTAAGTAGATTGCTGCCTATGTGGTAGTTCATGGGTACATAGTTTTTACCAAAGGGGATGACACTGCACTTTTTGGCATTGAGCTTGAGGCCATGGCTCTAACACCAGGCATCCGTCTCGGTGAGGCCCTTCTGTAGGATGTCCACATCATTTGGGGACTTGACTATGTCTCCTAGTTTGCAGTCATCTGCGAACTTCGTTAGCCAGATGCCTTCTGTGTTAGCCTGTACTTCAGAGAAGTAGATACCAAACAGGAGAGGTCCCAGGACGGAACCCTGTGGTACTCCACTTGTCACTGCTTTGAGGTCAGATTTGGAGTCTGCAACTTTTACAGTGTGGGTTCTGTTAGTGAGCCAGTTGGCAACCCATCTTGTGACGTAGGGATTTGTATCTAGTTTAGTGAGTTTAGCTATAATTCCAGAATGGGGGATGGTGCTGAAAGCCTTGGCGAGGTCAAGATAGGCTGTGAAAACCACCTTACCCTCATCCACGGCTTTGGTGACTGCCTCAAAGAAGTCGATCGGGTTCAGGAGGCATGATCTGCCTTTCACAAACCCGAACTGGGTGGGATCCAGAGTTTGGAGGTTACCAATGTCTTTGTTTATGAGTTCCATGATGATACGTTCCATGGCCTTGCAGACCAGGCTCGTCAGGCTAATAGGTCGATAGTTACCAGGATCAGTGGTGGCTCCCCTTTGTGGAGTGGGATAACTGTTGCTGTGCGCCATTCAGTGGGCACAAAACCTGATGCGAGGCTATTATTTAACATGGTGCTTAAGTGGGGAGCCAGTTTGTTCTGAAGTTCGTGTAAAACGCATCCTGGGATGTTGTCCAGTCCCATGGATGCTGTGTTTTTGGCTTTAGAGAGTGCAGCTTTTACCGGTGTAGTTGTGATTACAGGGACTCTGCATTCTTCCTGTATAGATATGGGCCCTTTAGGGGGTGAGAGGGGGGTAAAGTTAGCACTGAACCTATCTGCCAGGATGTTGACAATATCAGTTGGTTCTGTAATTTTCTTGCCTTTGTGCTGTAGCTCACTGGGTGCTGCCATCTAGATTCTTGACAAAGCTATAGAATGCTTTGTGGTTGTCCTTGGATTTAGTGGCAAATTTGTTTTCGTAGCTAGCTTTGAAGGATCTTATAAGGGTTCTCAGCATCTTACTGAAGCTGACCAGGGAGATCCTCCACTCATGGGATTTTACTCTCTTTTGCAACAGTTTCTTCCTTCTGTTGTACAGTTTGTTTATGGCAGGGGACCACCAGATTGGCTTTCTTTTTTTGGTGGATAGCGTCTTGGTTCTGTTTGGGATAGCACGATCCATGCATTTGTGTCAGTGCTTATAGAGTGCATTTGTGTAGGATTCAGCAGTTGTAACCGTATTGTCCATCTGCATGGGTGTCATGAAGTTCACCACTTCTGTCTTAAGAAGCATGAAGTTGGCTTTGGAGAAATTTTTTACTGTGGTTTCCTTAATGGGGGTGGGGGCGGGATGTGGATATCAAGGGTGATAAGCTTATGTTCAGATCGGACCAACGAGGAGTTGACTTCAGGTGTGGAACTCATGTTGGTAATGACTAGATCTAGAATATTGTTGCCCCTGGTGGGGGTATGGATAAGCTGATCTACGGCATTGGAGTTTATGAATTCCAGAAAGCGTTGAGCTAAGGAGTTGGTACACGAGTAGTTTTCCCAGTTAATGGTGGGGTAGTTGAAGTCGACTATTATTAGGGCGTTTGGTTGAACCCTAATATTTTCCAGTACATCAAGAAAAGAGGAGTGGGAATCCTGGGGCATGGTGGGGGATCTGTAGCAAGCTACAATTTGGATTGCAGTTTTGCCCAGAGTTAGTTGCACTTGGATAACCTTGGGTGCATTATGCTGAGCAACTAGCCTGGAGGTGTGGATATCCTTAATGAATATGGACACACCTCCACCTTTGGTGTTTCGGTCCAGGTTACATGGCCGAAAAGTGTGGTACGAGTTATAGCCTGGTAGTGCAGGGGTGCTCTCTGGAGCCTTGAACCAGGTCTCAGTCACTGCACAGATATCGATGCTCTTCATTTTAAGGAGTGCCTCCAGTGAGTGCATTTTGAGGTTTAGACTTTTAGCATTGAGTAGCACTACCCTCAGTTTTTGCTTGCCTGTTCCTGTTATGGTGGTGAATTTGTTATTTGAACCCTGCCTAAAAAAGGCACTATAGGGGCAACAAGAGCCTTAGCCAGAATCCGGAATCCCAGGGGCGACAGGTGCAGGCCATCTGCGGCAAAGCATTATGGTTTGTCAACCATGTCATCCCAAGCAGACAGATACTGGATCCCCTTAGAATGAAACCAGAAGCTTAGCCAGCTGTTGAAGTCAATCATTTTGTCCTTGTACTATGGTATCATACTGGGTGATGGCAGAATGCTACTCAGGGCTAGGGTCATACCTGCCTGGGCTACAAGATCGGAGAGCTCCTCCATGTCTCTTTTCATGTAGTCCAGGGAGGTACGTCTCAGGTCATTCACACCAACATGGACAAAGACAGTCATATTTGTACTTGTTGTGGAGTGACATGAGTGCATGGGTTATGCGGCAGATCCTGGCACCTGATAGGCAGTTGACAGTAACCTTCTCCTTGTTTAGCTTGGTGAGTGGGACATCAGTGTGCCTGACTATACCACCTATGACTAGTGTGTTGGGTACTGGTATTCTCCTCAAACACCAACAAAAAAAGTGAAAAAGGTATGTGTTCCTGTAGAGGCAGACTACATTTGACTTTTTTTTTGGCTTGAAGAGCATAATATGCTAAATCATGATCATTGCCAGATTTTAATAAAAATTATGTTTTTGAAAAGGGCTAGCATTTTTGAAGTTTTGCATAGAACACTGAATGCTTGTGCCCTTTGCATAGGATATTAGTTTCCTCCAAAGCAGGGAAATTAAGGCATTTGTAGAGATTACTGCTGCAGCAGCATTTTCAAGAGCAGGAATTGACCTCAGAAGGATGTCTACCCATCCATCTTGACTGACTGAAGTTTATAAATCATCTGTGTGTACTGATGTGCTCCCTACAGCAGAGACACCCGGAGACCATCAAGTAGAAAGGAGAGCAGTCCACTTCACCTTCATTGCACTTGACTGTAATCAAGACATTTTACAGTATGTACCATCACAGTCTCATCAAGATGTCTTCCAGAGTGAGGAGTACTCCTTTCTGGGATTTTCTTATCTTTACTACCACTTTTATCTTTGTGTTCATTGTTGCTGGAGAAGTAGTAGTTTACTACTTTTAAAATACTTTTAGAGTGAGTGTTCAGATTTTCCAAGGCTGATGACATCCCCAGAAATTTAGTAGCACCTGTAGTACACAGATCATGCCGTAGATTTTTCACCTTGTGCGCCTTTTCAGTGTTAGGGAGGAAAATCTCATGGATGCCTGCGAAGAGTACTCCAAGAAGAATATTTTGAAAAGTATAAACAGGAACCTCAAGACCTCCCTACAGTCCCAAAAGCCTCTTTCCTTGAGCTAGGGGATGACTGTTCTCCTCAACTACATCTGCAGGGGCTTCTTTCCATATAGTCTGTATGAAACCAAATGTCATGCACAACTATAAGATGTGAAGTGTCAAGGAGATTGCTGCTAGGAAAGTGAGCAGGCTGCACAAGACTGTAGAAACTCTCATCAACCCTCTACAGGTCATAGAGCTTTGATTCCACAGAAGCACCAGCTGGTAAGCCTCCAGCCCTAGTGCCTATTATAGACCTATCTGTGACCCCTTTGGAAGCAGGTAGTGGGGTAATGCTTTCGGTGAGTGAGCAGGCCTCACACCAGTTAATTCTGCTGTATCAGAGTTGGAAGGTGTTCACCAAGCATCTGTAGTGGGCCCGCATGTGTTACAGGTCTGTGAGGAAAGTCTTTCAGATATCCCTGCTGCTCTTACCGAGCACCAAACCAGGAAAGTGGCCACTGTGCATTTTTGACTAGTCTTCCATCTGCCTGAAAACTAAGGTCCTGTTATGCATTGATCAGGTTTGGGCCCTGAGAATTTTAGTCCCTCGATACCTGCCCTGGCCTTGTTAATTTGTAGGAGGATGCCAGAGAGTATTAGTGGCCTTATAGCAAAGTGTTAACACCTACCACTGATGACTGCAGAATCCAGCACCTTTGGTACCATAGCTCAGCAAAGATGAAAAAGAGTTTTGCCTTGCCTGAACCATCTAGTTCAGAAATCTGAGAGAGAGGACCAGGGTCTGCCTTGTGCACCTCAGTTGTACTAATTGTTCTGGCATAACTTGGATAACAGTGGATCAGTGGCTTTTAAATCCCTACAAGATATTACTTTTGGAAAGATTTTGAACCTGCTGTGCACATATTTTAAAAGGAGGTTGGGAGTTCAGGTAGAGAGAAAGAGAAGTAGGATTCTTTTAACAGACATTTTAGGATTATCTGTGCAAGACAATCCAAAAATACTGCCATTCCTCTGGTCTTTAAAGATTTCAAAGACACATTTTAAACTGCATCCTTGGAGCTGGATTTTCAGCTCCTTGCAGTTGGAAAATCTAACTGCTTTTGCAGAGTGACGATAGGGACCAAGTATCTCTACAAAAATCCATTCTCTGACTAGGCTTTTGCTTCACTACATAAAATGAGGGGCTGTAGACTGGCACCTGTTATAGCAACACATTACCAAACAGTAAAACAGATTACTGGATTGCTTTGATAAAAAAGCACTAGCAGTTTTGGGTATTTAGACAATTGCCAAACTCATACTCCAGCATTTGGGAGTATTCTGAAATCTGTACATAGCTCTGCTGCGAAGATGAAGCTGACCAACTTATGCAGACCTCCTTGAAAGTTGGCAGACATGCCTTTACATTGGCTGGAATGCTATTGATGTGTGCCAGGTCTGCTTTAGAAATAGTATTGAGAAGGCATACACGGCTCAGTGTAAGTCCCTACTTGGGGATTTAAGGAGCCGGGTTCTAGGTGCTCCTTGAGATACATATCTGCTTTTTAGCTCTCTTTTTAAAGAATTCTTCACGTAATGTAATGCTGAGGGAAACTGTAGTCAAACACTGAAGGGTCTGTTTCACCAGCTTCCCTGCTGAGTAGTGGCCCTTCTTTTGGAAGCAGACCAGAGGTGAACAATTTGGACGAAATAAAGCTTTGAAGAAGGGGGATTTGTAGAGGAGAAAGAAGAGAAGGCATCAGTGTAGAGGCAATGAACCCTCAACTGATCATGGTATTTCACCATAATTCTTACTGTTTTTTAGTCTCTTCTCCTCTCCCTTCCTCCCAGCATGCCTGCTAGGAACAAGACAGGGATGTTTCAGGAGTCAGTGGTCTATCCTGACCTTGAACATTTGAAAAAGGAGATCATAACCTCACAACTCAAAGTAGAATTCAAGAATCTGTTAACCTTTTTGAACACTGCTGAGATTCCTCAAGACCAGGTAACTGAGGATTGTCAAGATGGCTGCACACTGGTCACCAGCTTAATTTCAGCTCTCCCACTGTGAAAGAAGAAACTGAGAAATAAGAGCCAGTGATATTTGCCAGCTTGAGAAAAAATCATTTACTGGCTAGTAAGTACATTTCTTGGATGCTAGCAAATAAGAAATTTAAGAGAACCTCAAAAAAACAGAAAAGGAGTTGAAGAGAGAACTCTGGCTGGGAAGAATCCTGCAGCTGTTCAACAAAGAGCAGTTCAAGCTTCAGCGTTGGAACAAGAGATGACTTCCAGTAATTTTGAGGAAAAAAATAAATCAGATGTACTTAGAGTTGATTAAAATAAATGAAACACTGAAGTATTTCAACTCCAATAGCAAAAGTTTGAAAAAATAGACATTTTAACTAGCTACTCAAATGAATTGATAAAACTGCAAAAATCAGGTTGAAATGAACAAAAGGCTGGCTGAGTATGAGACTTCTCAAGAAGAGCTGTTTCAAAAAATGGTAGAGCAAAGAAGACAGGGCACACAGAGAAAACCTGAGATTTTGTACTGTACTAGAGAAGCTGGAAGGAATATAGACCGTTATTTTTATGAAAGCACAGATAAGCAAATGGAGTGGTGTTCCAAAGCAAGATTTGTTAATTGAAAGAGGACATGGAGTGCATGCTCCTAACCTGGCATGAGAAAGGAACTAAGACCTGTATTAGTAAAGATACAATTTTGACAGCAAAAAAGAGTTGAACCCGACAAATTCAGCCAGGAAATAAAAGTATTAAAAACTGGAGACAGCAGAGTGTTTGTGGAAAATGATTCTCTTCTGCCTGGTGTGCAGTGAATAAGCAAATTTATCTCAGCTGTCAGGGAATGTTGAGAAACGTGCGAGATTCAAGATGCTGTATCAAGGTGTCTTCAGAATATTTTTTGTTGGAGGATCAAAGAATTTTGGATGTAGAACAGGCTATGGAGGAAGTAACATTTAAGTTTATCCAACAAAAAGTAAACCAACAAGGAGTAGGGGACTCTGCTTTTCATTCTTCTGTCATAAACTCATAGAGAGACTTTGCTATTGAAACTTTTTCCAGTGTGCCAAATAAAAATGGCGGAGATGCAGAAATAGTACAAGAGTTGACTAGAAGAATCAGGAGTACTTTGAACATGAACCAGGGTCTGGTGTTGAGAGGAGGAGATGAACAGGAAGAAGACCAGCAGCACTGAAATTAGTGAATAAATGGGAAACTAAAGACACTTAAAGGGGAAAAAAGCAAGTAAAACGTTTTTTGTTCTTAGTGTTTGTGTGAAACTTTTTCATGATAAATTGCATGTTCAATATAGAAAAACAGTTGTGTAGTCTGGGGTATTTTAAATGTGGGGATAATCTTTTCAGTGAGGGATGTGTGCATTAAAGATGTTAAAGTAAACAAGTAATTTTTAGTTGTGAGAAATGTAGGCTTTACAGTACAACAGGAAAAAAAAGGCTGGACAGGTACAAGTTTAATGTTAATATGCTGTGATCTTGGACTGCTGGGGTAGGGTGTAAAAGGGTACTGATTATATTATATGTAGAGTTTTGACATTTTCTGTTATTTTTACAGTGGCAAATGTCTGAATCAATGTCCTTTGCGTAAGCTGTAAATAAGTGCTTATGTAAGCAAATAGGCTTGAAAAATAAGACAAAATGTAGAAAGGTAGGAGAACTGGGAGTTAGTGTAATGGTTGTTTGCCTCACTGAGATAAAGTGCAGTGTTTGATTCTCACCTTTGACAGGGAAATTGACTAGGCTTAAAATGGCTCACAGGACAAGTTATCCTAGTACTAACCCATGAAAGATGTGAAAATGCTAAGTTTCTTATATCTACAAAGATAATGGCATTTGTTCTTTCATTTTGCAAATGTTCACTGGGAGTCAAGAAGTCTGCAGCTGAATGCAGTTATACATTCTGTTCTGAATTAAATTTACAAAGATTTATTGCTGAACACTCAACATGGAGACAAGTCTGCAGGTACAAGCAGTTAATCTTGAATTTTGAGCATTCTTTGCGAAGGGAAGTGCAATATTGAGGTCCAATGGCAAGCAGTTCAGTGAAAAATAAAATGTGAAGTTATAGGAAGTGACTTACTAGCAGCCTTAACACTTTAATGTATTTAACAGAACAGTGTACAATTTAGTTTTATATAAATATGGGCAGTGCAGTTTTTCTTAGGGCTAAACATTATTTTCTGAAAACCTACACGTTGGTTTTCATATCTGGGAGGGGAATAAAGATAAGAAAAGAACAGACAGCAATTGGTGTAAGTTGGAACACAATCTGTAGCATGTGCTTTAGTATAGGGTAATCTTAATTTTGGATTTGGTAATGTCTGTGGTTCCAGCAGCTAGTTTGGGACAGTTGTTCCTATAAAGAAGATTAAACTTCATTTTATGAAGATATACATAGTTTTGTGTGTTTGTTCTAAGTTAATGGGAGATGGGGCTATTCTGAAAATGTGTTCAGCTTTTTTTGTTGGACAGTTTTCTAAAATGTGGCATAGGTTTAAACAGAGATAAAAAGAAATGATTGTATGAAAGATCAGCCTGCCAAACAGTGTGTGCATATAACACAAACATTGGAAATGCACATTCAAAACAAACTGTTGTGTAAAATGAGGGAACAATAGCTTTTTTGAATGTAAATGGCTTTACAGGTATAGACAAAAAGGAGAATACTGGATTATATTAACTCATTACATCCAAGTGACGCCTCTAGGTGCATCTGCAATTAACTCTTAGTGATGCCTCTAGGCATCCAATATTACTTGATGTCCTTCTATTCCCATGTTGCAGTATTCATACTGTGGGATTTCCAGTCCCCAGACGACCTGACATTGGCTCCTATACAAAATCTTAAGCCTGGCTGCCATAGGTGCATGGGATGTCACACTTAAGGCCATAAACCATGCAGTATAAATGTGATGTCTGCACACACAGACCTCAGAACTTTTCAGCCGCAGACCATACTTTCGACCACTTTGCTCCTACGTCCGAAGACTGATAAGTACCCCGTTGGGGTTTGCCTTTTCATACCTACCTAAGCTTAGTTGCTGTAGTTGTTTTCTCTAGCCGATGTTGGAGAAAAAGAGTAAATGTAGTTGCGGGTGCCAGATTCCTCACAGACTCCCACCACCACTGTCTCTTTTGCTTAGGCAAAGAGCATGACCATAAGGCCTACTCTATTTGCCAATCCTTCATACGCAAGACCTTGCACAGCCATCCAACCACATTAAATCTGTTTCTAGAGAACCAAAGGTGTAAACGTCTCACGCTTAGGATGGATTCCAAGTTGGCCGCCTAAGCCGAACAACCTCTAAAGAAGGCCAAGGTTTGCAGGCCTTCTCCAGACGCCACTACGCATTTGGATGTTCCACCGACTACCGTTCTAGGGGCTGAGGGGAACCAGATTAATCAGACAGTTCCTCTGGAAGAGGCTGTGTCAGTACCCATGGAAAGCACGTCAGCTAAGTTGATTCAGACGTTGGACATAACCGAACTCAAGGGGGATCCATCGCTTGACTGGCCAACAGAGGCTTCTCCTACTTCAGTGCAGGTCTCTGTTTCCCTTCCTACCCGGATACACACTCCTACTAAAAGGAAGCAGAAAACAAAATTACTTGAGCCAGACGCCTCAAGCAGCCCCAGACTGGGAATCCTTCACTGCTTCTTTGATGCAGGCCTTTATGGCACATAGGCCTACAGGCCCGACTCCCACTAGCATCCCAGTGCTGAGTCCTAGGCCGGCCTCTGCCTCCTCCCTACCTTTAACCTCTACTCAGCAAGCAGTTACTTAAGAAGACCTAGACCAGTCCTTACTCCTCCTCTGAGGAATCTGTCTCCTATGTCTCTCAGATTGCCTCTCCCATAGACTTTTACTCACCTGAAAAGGACTCCATTGAAGGAGACTCCCCACCTGAGGACATATTTGGGGAGACTATTTAAAAAATGAAGAGTATTTCAAGTGGGATACTTCTTTTGTCTCTGAAACCCAGAAAAGATACTTTGAACTTCTATAGCTTGACTCTCCCCTTCACCATCAGCCATCCCTCCAGTACTCACAGCTTTCCTGAATGCCTTCACTTCTGTTTCCAAGAAGCCAGACTCTCAACCTCCTGCCCCGAAGAGGACGGATAGGTTTTGCAAAGTCCCTGATGACTACAAGTTCCTAATAAAACCACCCTTGGCCGACCCAGCAGTTACTGCAGTATCCCCAGACAGACAGTCTAGGCAATTGCCTTCTGCTTCCCTACTGCTATCTGATAAAGATGGCAAAACCATGGACAGAATGGGGAAAGGTATAAACCTCCTCTACCATAGCATTCAGGGCTATAAACTACCAAACTCACATGGTGAAGTATGCCCTGGACTGGTTTTCTCAGGCTACCACCCCTGACTGTCTAACCAAATCTGACATTTCCGCAAAATTGTCCCTGGCCAACAAGTAGCCAGACACTATCTGCTGCAGCTATGATGCAGCAGAAGCAGCTGCCAGATCTGCTGCCACTGCATCAACCTTGCGCAGATACTCCTGGCTCAGACTACAACCTCTGCCAGATAACTTTAAAGCCAAGATCATGGATGCCCCTCTGGATAACAATCTTCTATTTGGCAGAGATGTTGCAGAACCTTTTAAAAACTTGCAAGAAAAAAGCAAGGAACTGCAGGACATTAAGCACTTGCTGGTGTCCCCAGTGCCCAGATACTACAGGAACTACCCAGCCAAAACATATTTTGTCAGAAGGGCCCCTTCCACTTCTCCCCCCTTCTACTGCCAGACCACGTAGGGCATCTCGGAGACAACAGTATCCCAGACCACCTCAAACACAGCCCCCCAACAAACCGCCCTTTCCAGATAGATGGGGTCCCTCCTCTACGTGACAGCCTTGCCCAAGTGCCCGTGTCCACCCACCTTACCCAATGCCTACCCTTCTGGAAATCAATCACTGCAGATCTGTGGGTTCTATCCATCATCCAAAAAGGATACTTTCTTTCCTGGAAAGAAAAACCTACACCAATAAGGATTCCTTTCCCTCCCAAAAATCAACTCCCTCCCATCCTGCAGGAACCAGTCTCCCAAAAAAACAATCAGTTTCCTCAGGACAGGCAGGACTAGGCTTCTACTCTTGCCTTTTCTTAGTCCCAAAAAAGGATGGCCCTGGAGACCAATCCTGGACCTCTCATACCTAAACCTGTTTTTACAGGCCCCCTCCTTCAAGATGCTCTCCCTTCAAACTCCTTTACCCCTCATCCCATCATCTTAAGCCTTCATGGTCACTCTAGACCTAAAAGGTGCATACCTGCACATCCCAGTCCGACCATCCCACAGGTGGTTCCTACGCTTCTCGGGGCCCTCTTCTCATTTTCAGTTTACTACATTGCCTGTCTATGGCAACTAGAGTTTTTACCAAGTGCTTAGCCCCAGCCATTGCCCACTGCAGGACCAAGAGAATATAAATCTACCCTTACTTGGACGACATTCTCATTTTGGCAGAATCAGAGTCCACCCTTCTGGAAAATCTCAAATTCACCATGTCTCTTCTAAACAACCTGGGTTTTGCCCTCAACCTCCAAAAATCCTCTCTCCTCTCACAACAGGACAAGGTCTTCCTAGGTGCAGAATCAGAACAGATCTCATGAGATCCTTCTTACCACCAGACAAGGTTCAATCCCGCTCTTCCCATTTTCTAAGTCTACTGACAGAATCACACCTAACTGCAAGACAGTTCCCACAAACTATAGGTCTCATGGCTGCTACCATCCCCATGCTCCAACTAGCAAGGATGCACATGAGGAAATTCCAATGGTACTTAAAGAACGTTTGGTCTCAGAGCCAACAACCTCTAGACAAACTCATCCCCCTTCTACCCTGTCTAAAATCAGAGCTGAAGTGGTGGATTCAGCAGGTTTCCAACAACCAGGGAATTCCACTGCAGCTCCCTCCCACTTCTCAGTCTGTACACACAGATGTATCAGACCTAGGATGGGGAGAAACCCTGTAGGACATCAGGGTACAATAGCTCTGACCCCCTGCCTTGCAAAAACAGCACATCAATGTCAGGGAAATGACGGCTGTCCTACTAGCTCTAAAAGTCTTCCTTCCCATGCTACAACCGGGGATTCTCCACATTGTCACACACAACACTACTGTCATGTGGTACCTAAACAAACAGGGAGGGTACAAAGGCATACCAGTTATGCCGGATCACTCTGCTAATTTGGGAAATCGCAGCAAAACACAACCTCCTTCTGAAAGCTTCATACATCCTCTCTCAGGAAAACAAGCAAGCGGACTTGCTCAGCAGAACCACCTCTCTGCAGCATGAGCGGATGTTGCACAGGGATACCTTCCTACACACAGTCCATCAGTGGGGCACACCACAAATGGATCTGTTTGCCTCTCCCTAGAACAGACAACTGAACAAATTTTGCAGCAGGACTCAACTCACCACTAGCCTGGAGACTGGATGCCTTCAGTTTTTCATGGCAGGGAATGTACCTATATGCCTTCCCTCCCTTCCCTCTAATTCAGAGTCTCCTTCTGAAAATCAAGAAGGAACACACAAAAATATTGCTGGTGACTCCCTACTGGCCAAGGCAACACTGGTTCCCCCTTATGTTTTCACTAGCCAAGGGCAATCACCACAAGTTACCCCACAAGGTGGACCTATCTCAACAGGGATCCATCCTGCACCCACGACTGTCTTTACTGCATCGAACTCTGTGGTTGATCAACTTTTGATCCCTTTTAGACAACACTACTCAGAAGACATGCTATCGGTCTTGAGGGAGGCAAGGAAACCAACTACTAGAAAAAAAAACTACTCGTCTAAGTGGCAGAGATTCTCGAAATGGTGTTCTCTGAGAAACAAGGACCCATTTCAGGCAGATCCTCCCTTTGTCCTGAACTATACCTGCGAACGCAATAAGGAGGGACTAGCTTACTCTTCTCTCAAAGTCCATCTCTCAGCCATTTCTGCATGCTTGCATTTACAACCCCCTATTCTTTTCCAGACTGGCTGTAAAACTTTTCCTGAGAAGGGTCTTGACATCAGACCACCAAAAAAGCCCATCCCTCTTACCTGGGACCTCAGCTTTGTGCTGGAAAAGCTTATCCTACCCCCTTTTGAATCTGCCAGTACAGCATCTCTTCAGATTTACACATGGAAAACCATCCTATTAGTGGCCATTGCCTCTGCTAGAAGAGTGTCTGAATTACAGGCCCTCCTTACACCACCTTGCACAATGACAGGGTTACCCTACGCATTAACCCCTCCTTTATGCCCAAAGTAGTTAACGAACTATCCTTAAACCAGTCTATTCACCTACCAACCTTCTTCCCCCTCTCTTACTAACTCCGTGGAGAGGATTCTCCATTCCCTTGATGTACATAGGCAACCGAGACTCTACTTGGACAAAACCAAGTCTTTCAGAAAATCTGCCCAACTGTTAATTTCCTTCCATCCCAGGGCCTTGGGTAAGGCAGTCTTCAAACAAACAATCTCCTCCTCCTGGATCAAAAAGTCCATCCTTTTCTGCTACTCTCATCATCGCAAACCATTGCCTCAAGGAGTGCGAGTGCATTCTACCAGAGGCATGACTACCTCTAAGGCCTTCATGAGAAGACTAGACACAGTTTCCATCATGGAGGCAGCCACCTGGTCCACAGTCCAAACCTTCACTAAGCACTACAAGCTGGACCAGGTCTCTAGAGCCAAGGCAATCCTGCAATGATTCCTAGAATCCTCCACCTAGGCCAGCTCCCAACATTCCTCCTAGCTGTGGTACTCTCCCACAGTATGTACTGCAACATGGGAATAGAAGGACATAGCATAGTTGTGCAAAATCTTACCATAACCATAGATATTTGTCTCTTCCATGTTGCAGTATTTCTTCTCACCCTCCATCCCCCTGATATCCTCTATCTCCTCTGGTGTATCCCCTCCCTTTCTACAGCCCTGCAGGGATATTTGCTTTTGCTTCTCCTTGGCCTTACAGTCTCTTCTCTGGGCTTCAAGTTCTGAGGTCTGTGTGTGCCGATGTCACATTTATATTCCATGGTTTATGGCCCTATGTGTGACGTCCCACACACCTACGGCAGCCATGTCAGGTCGCCTGGGGGCTGGAAATTCCACAGTATGAATACTGCAACATGGAAGAGAAAGACATCTATGGTTATGGTAAGATTTTACACAGCTATTCTTTCAAATTTGCATCAATAATTCCAAAACCATGTTATGTACAATGTTTTAAAAGATTTCATCTTAAAGTTTATACAATGGCAAACTAAGTGCATTAATATTTGACCTCTGTCTAGTGCAGGTAAATACATATTAACTATTGTTTTTTGACAGTTTATATAGATATAATTTTCACATTTTCCTAAATATCTCAAGAACCAAGTAACACAGACAGAACTCCTTAGCCTCAATATGAAAGCTCCCAGCTAGATGAATAAAATTCTGCTGACACTGTGTGTAACTTTAGTGGTTGCTGAGATATTGTAGTTGTTTACAAAGTATTACAAATGTAATAGCTACTTTGTTTACTGTGACTTATAAAATTCAGTTTAAGACCTGGAACCTAAAGAATACTACATGGGAAACCTCACCCGGCCCGGACACGGAAAGGATTGACAGATTGATAGCTCTTTCTCGATTCTGTGGGTGGTGGTGTATGGCCGTTCTTAGTTGGTGGAGCGATTTGTCTGGTTAATTCCGATAACGAACGAGACTCCGCCATGCTAACTAGTTATGTGGCCCCGTGCGATTGCTGTTAATAAAGACTAAGTATACTGGTATAGTGCTGGCTTTTTGTGTTTTCTTCTACTTTGCTGTGTGCTGTTTCTTGACCTAAAGAATACTACCTCTATAAAAAAAAAACTGTGTTGAAGAGTCTGCCTTTTATACTTTTATAATCCCTGTGGTTTCAGAAATATGAACATTTATTTGAAATGTGAGGACATAATTTGATTCTGTTAAAAGGCTTTGGCTCCACCCATTGGAAGTTACAGTGCAAACTTCCTAAGTTCCACTGCAGTGAATGAGTTAAGAAATCCAGAGTGCAAATAGCAATGCTGCAGGAGACACATTTGGAAATAAATGAGCATGTGAATTTGACAAAGGATGGATATTCAAAGAATCATGGAAAAAGGGGTGATAACTGTTAAGAGTATTTCCAGTAGTAATGGAAGGGGGGGGCACACAATAATGGTACATTTGTGGTAGTAAGAGGTTATTGGCAGGGGAGGAGGATTACATTTGACAAGTATTTATATTTCACCAAAAACTGCTTTTATGAAGAATAGGAAAATTGTTAGGAATTAGCTGTCAGCATGGAGTATTATTTATAGGTGGGGACTGGAACTTGCTTTACAATACAATACTATGGATGTAACAGGGCAACCTAGAAGGGAAAATATAACAAAAGAGGGAAGATTTCAGAAGAAATTTATGAAAATGTTTCATTTGAAAGACATAAATTCAGCAGTAGGAACTTCAGACAGAATTTACATATTATTCCCAAGATACATTACCTGGGCTAGACTAGATGGAAATTCTATTTCACTGGAACACGCACATTTAATTGACAGGTTAATGTACTGTAGAATAAGTGGAATCTCACAGAACAAGAAGAGTGAAAAATGCAGAGTGATAAACAGAAGATAAGGGAGTATCTGGATAATATCCATACGTTTAGAAAGATTGCTGTTAAGCAGTTATTTATGAATAACTCCAGAACACACAAACCTTTAGTACAAGGACTTAAGCAACAGAAAGTAGAATGGGTTGTTGACAAACTTAGGGAGATCAGGAAAAGCACAAATCGTAATATGTTAGAGGCAAATAAGATTCAACAACTAACAGTTAAAATAAGAGGAAATTAGGTAAAAACAGTGATGTATAGTATCTTTTCAGAAAAGACCGTGGGAACAGATGGTACTGCTGTGGACGTTTGGAAGTTAGGAGAAAAGTGATAATAAATATCTGGAAGATTTTCACAGTATTTTAAAAGGAGGGTAAGGACCATCATCTTGGAAGAAAGCTGTGGTGGCAGTATTACCTAAAGATTGTAAAGACCCTTCAGAACTAGCTTCATATAGCCCCATTTCAATTTTAAACCAAGATTACAAAGTGTTTGTCTAGCGTCTATATCATGTTGTCGAAAGACTAAAATGTCGAACGGCAATATGATCATAAATGCCATACATCTAAACTGTTCTTGTGGGGGGCTGTGCCCTCCACACCCCCTGCTAATTATATATACCAACTCCGAGATCGTACTACAGTGAGGAAAGGGCAAATTTCCTGATCCTCGCTGTACCACGATCCCGCAACAAGACACTCGATGTACGGCAATTACGATATTGCCATTCGACATTTTCAAAATTCGATAACGTGAAGTAGACCCTTTGTCTACACTAGCTAAATGAATGGCAAAGGTGTTGCCAGAATGGATAGCTATGGAGCATTGTGGTTTTGGTGAGTGGATACAAACATCTGTCAACGTTAACAGAACATTGGTAAGTCAGAGGGGAAGCACAATGTAAGAAAATACTGCAGACAAAACATCTGACAGTAAGCTGGGATTTTGAGTAGGGAAATGGAAACATTTGCATTCCCTGATACAATAATTCGGCTAATTAGGAATATATACAAGGGAACAGAGGCAAGAATTAAAGTGGAAGGGTTCCTCTAAGATAAGTTGTGTTTGAACAGAGAAACCAAGCAGGGGACTCTTCTTTAACCTTTTTATATTTAGATCCACTGGTAGAAAAATAATAGACTTCGAAATGCAAGGATATAATTGGTATGGTAATCAAGAAAAAATGACTATTTGCAGATATTATTTTGTCCCTCATTAAGCAAGAAAAGGATATATCAGTGTTGTAGAACATAGAGTGTTTCATGTTTTTTGGGGTATGAAATAAGTGATGAAACAAAGGTTATAGATGTAAATTATGTACCCACACACAAAGTACAGTTTTGTACCTACCATAAATGTAGATGTCCGAAAAGGATAGCATCTGCAGTCCTTACAAATGGGTTGTCCTGTCGTCAGGCAGCCCTTCGGTCGGCCGGATTCCAAAGTCTGGGTCTGGCCTCGGCTGGTGTCGCACTTCACCCGACGTCATCTCTGCTGGTCTTCGGGTATAAAGGCATCAGCCGACGCCATTTTCCTCAGTGTTTCTTGCCCCAGATGCCAGTTGCCCTCTTGGTAAGCTAAATTTTTGGATAAATGCCAATGTTTCCAAAGAAGTAGAAGGCAAACACAAAAAATAAGCATGTATGTACATATATACAAACAAATACACCATAAGAGATCCCCCCCCAGCTAGCTATTAGGTGGGTAAATACCCTAGGAGTACCACAGAGGGAAGGAGGGAGGTAATCCTGACTGCAGATGCTATCCTGTTCGGACATCTACATTTATGGTAGGTACAAAACTGTACTATGTCCTTCAAGGATGCATCTGCAGTCCTTACAAATGGGTAGAATACCATAGCCAAACTAGGGGAGGAGGAAGAAGAATTATGGTGTAGTTAGGATCCCTTGCAAAACAGCAGTGGCAAACCCTGCTCGGGATCTAGAGTATAGAGGTAAGTTATAATGCTTGGCAAATGTATGCACGGAGGTCCAAGTAGCAGCCTCAATAATGTCCTTGGTAGCCCTTGTAGAATGAGGCCTTATGTTCTGTGGAATTTGCTTTCCATGGTAGGAGTAACAGAATCTTATGCAATTTCCTATCCACTTGGAGATTGTCTGTTTGGAAATTGCTTTTCCTTCCCTTCCTGTTGCATAAGCTACTAGAAGCTGGTCAGTTTTTCTATTGCCCTTGGTTCTGTCCAGGTAGTAGCGCAACTGTCTATGTACATCCAAGGTGTGCAGCAATCTTTCCCCCCTGTTCTGTGGATTGGGGAAGAAGGTAGGTAGGTGGATTGCCTGGTTTAGAGACACTCTGGATACCACCTTCGGCATAAATGTAGGATTAGTTCTCATGGACACTCTATCTTGATGGAAGATTAGGAAGGGTTGTACTGCCATTAAGGCCTGTAGTTCCGAAACCCTTCTTGCTGAAGTAATTGCCAGTAGGAAAGCAGTTTTCCAGGATAGGTGTTGAAGATCTGCTGGTTCGAATGGAGGGAGTGTCAATTTTTCTAGCACAGAGTTCAAGTCCCATGCTGGTAATGGTGGTTTCCAAGGAGGTTTTACATTCTTGATTCCTCTGAGGAACTGCCTGAGTAGAGGATGTGAGAAGACAGGGGGATCGAAGCTGTATTCTGCAGAAATAGCTGATGCATGTATCTTGATGGAGGAATAGGACAGGCCTGTATGGAGAAGCTCTGCCAAATACTCCAGGATGTTAGCAATATCTATCTTTGACACATCTTTCCCTCTTTCCGTACTCCAAATGACAAACCTTTTCAATTTTCCTGCATAGTTCCTTCTTGTTGAAGGTCTGCGGGCCTCAAGGATAATGTCTTTAACCCTTTGGGATAAATCTGGGTTAGTTGCTCCTATGTAATGTTCCAGGCAGTCAGTTGCAGAGTTTTCAGGTTTGGATGCAGGATGTTGTAGTCGCTCTGAGTTAACATCAAAGGAATCAGGGGTAGTGTCCACGTTCCCCGAGACATGCTCCTCAGCAATGGATACCAATGTTGTCTTGGCCAATTTGGAGCTATCAGAATTATCCTTGGAAGTTCCTCTTTGATTTTCAGTAGTACCTTGTGCATCAAAGGAAGAGGTGGAAATGCATATGCTGTCAGGCCTTTCCAACTGAAGGATAGAGAGTCCACCTTCCAAGCAAGTGGGTGGTATGTCCTTGTGCAGAATTTCTTGAGCTGGTGATTGAGTGGGGATGCGAATAGGTCTATTTGTGGCATTCCCCATTTCTTTGTGATGGCATTGAAGATGTCCGGGTGTAGCATCCATTCGTGAGCATCCGAGGTAGTTCTGCTTAACATGTCTGCTAGGATGTTTTCTTTTCCCGGTACAAATATTGCCTGTAACTGAATGTTGTAGCTCAGAGCCATATTCCATAGGTCCAGAGCCATTCGACATAGGGGGTATGAATGAGTGCCTCCCTGTTTGTTGATGTACCACATGACTGTGGTGTTGTCTGTCCTTATCATCAATTGGCCTTCTTTGAGGAATGGTCTGAAATTCTGGATTGCTAGTTTTACTGCCAGCATTTCTTTTTGATTTATGTGCAGGTGCAGCTGATCTGGAGTCCATAAGCATTGAATGCATTTGTCCAACATGTGGGCCCCCCAACCTAGGTCTGAGGCGTCCGTTGTGATGGTTTGGCTTGCTTGAATGTTGTGGAAGGACAAACCTGGGTTTGCCTGGCATGCTTGAGCCCACCATAGGAATTCTTGTTTCAGGCATGGGATTAGTGGTATTTCGGTTTCTAAGCTGTGCCTGTGTTGAGACCATAAATTCTTTAGGTACCACTGTAGCTTTCTCATATGCAGTCTGGCATGGGGGACCAGGATTATGCAGGATGCCATGAAGCCCAAGGCCTGCAGTACTTTCCTTGCTGTTAGTTTGTTCTGCTTTGTTAATGCCAAGAAGTAAAGAGGAAGTTGTTCTTGTTTTTCTGCAGTTAGGAATGCCATCTGTTTTAGTGTGTCCAATTCTGCACCCAAGAATGTTCTTGTTTGGGATGGTATCAGTCTTGACTTTTATAAATTGACTGTGTATCCCAGGGCTTGTAGTAAGCAAATGACTCTTTGTAAGTCTTGTGTCAGCTTGCTTTTGTTGTCCGCTTGTATCAGGCAGTCGTCCAGGTATGGGTAAATTTGGATTCCCTGTAGCCTGCAATGAGCGATTACTGATGCCAGGCATTTCGTGAACACTCTGGGCGCAGTAGATAAGCCAAAGGGCAATGCTGAGAATTGATAATGCTCTGATCCTGCAAGAAATCTGAGGTATCTTCTGCAATTTGGTCGTATGGGGACGTGCAGGTATGCCTCCTTGAGATCTAGAGTTACCAGCCAACACTCCTTGCCCAGCATGGGAAGAAGTTGCTGTAGGGTCAGCATTTTGAATTTTGGAACAATGATGAATGTGTTTAAAGCGGACAGGTCGAGAATAGGTCTCCAATTTTTCTCTTTTCTTGGTACTAGGAAAAGTCTGGAGTAAAATCCTTTGCCCTGTTCTGTAGGTGGTACCCTTTCCACAGCTCTCATCTTTGTTAATTGAGCTATTTGTTTTAGAGCTTCTGTCTTTTGATTTGGTGGTAGGTTTGGCATTCCACTTTTTACTGGTAAGGTGTGGAAATGAAACCTGTAGCCTTGGTCTATAGTTTGCAAAATCCACTTGTCTCGTGATATAGTGCCAATTTTTTGAAAATAAGGCTAACTTTCTGCCTAAGGGTGCTGCTATTTGTTCCCTGGTAGGTGGTGTCAGAGCCAAGTCACTGTGATTGTCCTGTTGCCATGGTAGTGGTTGTGTCTGTGCCTCGTTGGTTATTGCCTTGCCACTGACGTCCTCTGTAGGCACCTCCTCTGGATTGATTTCTGCCTCTGGAACGTCTATTCCTGCCTCTCTGAGATTTAGAGGAGTCTGGAAAGGACCAATTTTTGGAAGGCCAGTTCCTGCTAAACCTTGGGGGCTGAACCTGTAAGAAATCTTTAACTGTTTGTACAGATTTTGCCTTCTCTTCCATTTTCTTCATTACTTGTTGGGCAGGAGGACCAAATAGACTGACCTTATCCATAGGAGCATCTAATAGCTTTGTTTTAACATGATCCGGCAAGACCTGCTCTTTCAACCATGCATGCCTTCTTATAACTGTGCCAGTCATGGCTGATCTAAATGAAACCTCCAGTGCATCATAGCCACATTTTAAAGAATGGTTACTAACCTGCTGAATGTTATTCACCATTTCTAAAACATATTTCTTATCTAAGGAATCATCAGAGGACAGTTTCTTAGTTAACTGATCAAGCATAAACTCTTGGTATTGGATCATATGAAACTGACAGTTCAAAGCTCTAGCTGAGAGAGTAGCAGAGGTGTATACTTTTTACCCCATCTCTCTAAGGACCTGGATTCCCTTTCAGAAGGGAGAGGGTTTTTCGCTGAGGTCGAGGCTACTGCCTTAGGCCCCTGGGAGATAGTCTCAGGATCTGCAAGAGGAGCCTTGTATAAGTGGTGATGAGTGTCCGGTACCCTGTAAAACCTATCGGGCTTGGCAGGGGCTGGAGGTAAAGTATCAGGAGCAGTGCAAGCATCATTGAATGCATCATCCACAACAGGAAGAACTGGAGGTATAGCTAAGGGCCTATGTTGTGGTAAGTGTAGAAAGGTCCTAAGCCTTTTTCTTGAATCTGAGAAATCTTGTCCCTGCCATTGGAATTGCTCTCTCATGGCATGTAAGGTTTCCCCAAAGGAAAATTCCTCTGGTGGAGAGGCAGAAGGTATAGATTCTTTAGCATCGGAATCTTCATAGGTAGAAAAAGGAGCCTCTGGATGGTCTGTATTGTCTGAATCATCAGAAGAGTCATCTGAGGACACTGGCTCAGGGGGCTCTGCTCTAGGTCTTTTTTCTGGAGGTTGAGAGGCCCTGTCTGGGTGAGATTGGGATCCCCTTATTAAAGAGATGAGATCCTCTGCCAGAGTAAGCATTTGGGAACTGGAACTGGGCCTGTGAGAGGGGGGCTTAACAGGCACAGACTTAGCAGTTTTGGCTGCTTTAGCCCTGGCAAAGGCCTTTATAGACATGGCTGCAGGAGGCCTAGCAGCACCACGTGCTGGGGTAGACACATCCAAAGGGATGGTGTCCGATAATTCTAGAGAAACCACATTAGTAGGCAAAATTTCAGAGGCCGATTCAACTAGGGTAGCAGGGGCCTCGGTAGTAGTCATGGATTCGGCTGAAGATTGACCCGTTTGCTCGGTTTCGGCCGAAACAGAGACACTCGCGGTTTGCTTAACCGTGGTTTCGGCCGAAACCGCGGACCGCGAGTGTCGGTCTTTTTCTTTGCGTTTCTAAACAATTTGAGAAGTCGGAGGATCCGATGGCATAATGTACGCAAAATCTGAGCCGAAAAACTGTTCAGCAAACTCCGACCGATGCCTAAGCGTTCGTCGGTTGAAGGAAGCACAGGCTAAACAGGCTGCTACGTCGTGGTCTGGGCCTAAACAAGGTAAGCAGTAAGAGTGGAAATCTTTATGAGGTATTTGTTTCCCACAAGTTAAACAGTTATTCACTTTTTCTGACATCGGCTGAGGCAAGAAAGAGTCCCCAACGGGGTACTTAGCTTTTTAGAAGTCTTCGAAGTAGTATTCGATAGCAGTAATCGCTGGATCTGACCGACCGGCACTTGCGAACAGCTTCTGCTTCGGGCGCCACGCGGCAAGAAAGACTTAGGAAAATGGCGTCGGCTGATGCCTTTATACCCGAAGACCAGCAGAGATGACGTCGGGTGAAGTGCGACACCAGCCGAGGCCAGACCCAGACTTTGGAATCCGGCCGATCGAAGGGCTGCCTGACGACAGGGCAACCCATTTGTAAGGACTGCAGATGCATCCTTGAAGGACATCTTGGTTCAGCAATACACCATACTTATGGGAACATAACATGAAGAGTTTGAGTGTGGATTAAAATTGTTTGTTGTGGCAGCTAATGACACGTGGAAGAGACTAAACAAATACAAAAAAAAAAATGAAAAAACTGTAAGCTCTTGTTCATGGATATGAATAGTAAGGAGTTGTAGTGTACAGACCACCAAAGGCAAGTGCTGGTGACTTACAGGAATTCATATACTTCTTACATGAAACACAAGAGGAATGAATAATAGTGGCTGGGGACTTAAATTTACCAGAAACCGACTGGAATAATTTTGGTTGAACAATGTTACTAAGAAAGTTATTTATAATACATGTTCAGGAACAACAATCGCTTCAGATCATAAAAAACCTAGACTGGAATGGAATATACTGGACATTATATTCCTAAAGAAGTTACTGTTACTTCATGTCAAGTTTTACCACTGTTGATTTGCAGTGATCATGGGGTTACTGCGGTTAATTTGTTGCTAGATAATTCTGCCAATCTGAAATCTAAACCAGTGCACAGAAGATTAATAAATTATATGAAAGCAAAACGGTCACTATGCAAGACTGATTATTGTGATGCATTCATTGGAAAAACTGCAGAACAAATGGGGAAAATTTTGAGAGAAATTGTTTGAATGCAAAAAATCAAAAAAAATGTTTAACATCAGGATCTAGGTCAAGAGGATATTTTTCCATAAGAACAAAATACTCTATTACGGTGAGAGAGAAAAAATATGAGAAACAGAAAAGAGTTTGAAATACAACTTTGAAAACTGAAACAAACAAGCTGAACAAAAAAAGCAGAGCTTGAGAGAAGATCAAGAAAAAAAATTGAAGAAAATTTATAGAAAGATATTAAGCATAATAGCAAACCATCTTCTAGATGCATAAGATGTGGAAGGAGTAAAGACGCACAAACTGATAAACTGTGTGCAGATTGTAAAATTTATTCTCAGACATGACAGATTATAGATATATTTGCAAAATCTTCTGCAAAACAGTTTGACTTCACAAAGAGGTTGATAAGTTGTCCTAGTGACAACCAGGTAACCTCAGATTCTGAAATCAAATTGAAAAAGAACTATGTAAACTGGATCCATACAAAGCACAAAGTGTAGACAGAATTAGTAATAAGAACAAATAACTTTAAAGTACCATTATTTATTATTTGTTAGATCATACAAAAACGGGGGGGGGGGGGTCCTCAAAAAGACTGGATAAATGCTCTTATTAAACCTGCCTTCAAGGTAAAGGGCAGTAGGATAAACCCAGAGTCATGCAAACCCTTGAGTCTACTTCCATGTTGTGGAAAAAAAACGGAGAAGGTAATGATGGATCTGTTACTGTCAGAACTGGAAAGATTGAGGCCTGAAACCATAAATTAGCATGCATATGTTGAAAATAGATCTATTACAGCCTGCAACATTATGTTCTGTACAATATAGTAGCTGTGAATGAAAATATGTACTGTGGTGTAATCTGTATAGATTTAACTTCAGCATTTAGCAACTAGAGATCGATGTACTTAAGATGGATAGCTGCATGGCTTACAGATAGGACATGGCATGTACCATACAGCAGTTGGACAGGTGAAATTGTTGGTTACAGTCAGGGTGTCCCCACAGGACTCTCTTAGGCCCATACTTGTTTTGATTGTATCTTTCAGGTCTGTCTTTTTCATCTGAGGTGTTCTACAGTCTGTAAGCAGATGAAATTTAGTTGGTGCCAACAACATAATCAGCACCAATTGAGGACTAGTTGTTCTCTGGTCTCACAATATTTGAGAGATATCATATGGCCTGGTCTTATTCCCCTACCAAGTTTCATTCATTGGCCATTTCAGCATGTCTGTCCATACATCCTCCTCCTCTTCAATGCAGTCACATGTCAAAATGCTTTTGAAGGGGGTTTTGCACAAGATGCCTCCAAGTAATCTGGTGGCCCCTCCCAGAGATAGTAATTTTGTATTAGAGTAGCTAACACTTGCTCCATTTGAACTAGCTAACCTTACTGATTTAAGGTTCTTAAAGTGTAAAATAGTTTTACTGTTTGCTCGAACCTCTGCAAGAACAACATCTTGAGTTTTAAGTTGTTATGGTGAGTCAACCCTATCTCATTTTCAACAAGGATACTGTTTCTTTGAGAACTAAGCCTTTACTGGTTGAAGTGGTACCTGAGCTTACTTTAGGCCAAACTATTCATCTCCCCATTTTCTTTCCTGAACCTAACAATGAGCGGGAGAGGATACTTCATACTTTCGATGTCCACAGACAAATCTGGTGTTATCTTGACAGAACTAATCTTTCAGATCTTTGGCTCAATTGTTCATTTCTTGTTAATGTTAACAAGAAAGGGACAACATGGGTCAAAACAGACTATTTTCAAATGGTTGTCTAAGGCTATTACCTTTTGTTATACTGACCACAACAAAACTATTTCAAGCAGGGCCAGAGCCCACACTACCATGACCTTGGTTTCATCTAGTCCATTTTGGCAAGGCTGGATTCTAGATGTATTTTGAAAGTTGCTACTTGGTCCTCTGTACATGCTATTACAAAGCACTATAAGCTTGATTACTTTTCTATATCCAGGTCAGGCTTTGCTAGGAACATTTCCTTGGGCTACTGGACTCTTCTCCCTCCACCTCCCAAGTGTAGTAAGCTAGGATAATCTATCCATATAGCTGAGGCTACTGCAGCAGTAATCAATAAGATGAACATAGTGCAGTTTTGTAAGTAAACATACCATAACAGTAGATGTTCGAATGATCACTGCTGCAAGTAGCTGCTCCCCCCACCTCTGTTTTCTGGTGTATTTTTTATACTACGATGTGGACTTTTTTTTGCTGGCATTGTCCTTTCAGGGCTCAGCCTCCTCTGTTTTGGCAGGAAAGCTGCGAAGGGCTTGGCGTTTAGTCAGCTGAGCTCTAGCTACCTGACAGTTTGGGCATGTAGAAGGTGCCCTGAAGCTTTGGAAGTTGGTTGGCTATTATATTGTTGGCAGGATATAACCCATACAGCTAAGGCTACTGCAGCAGAAATCATTCGAACATCTACTGTTAAGTTTACTTACACAACTGTACTTTCTCAGGTAGCCAGACACTCCATGAAGTGTGGCTGTGATGCAACAGATTCATGTTTTACGACCATAGTGATGGGGTCTTTGGTGTGGAGGCACGCCTGGTTTGAATCGTTAGCCACCCTAAGTGGAACTTATTGATGCCCCTTTAGATAAGGAGATACACTTTGGGGCCCCCCTGCACAGGAATGTCCAAAAAGCTTGGGAAACCATGCAGCCCATTAAAGACCTCTTTCACTCCCCTCCACTTGAAGATATCAGGAGCTCACCCAGTAAATGTTGACCTTTTGCTATTAAACAGGGCAAGTGCAAATCACAGAAAGAGGGTATTCCCAAGGAAGTGGGCAAAATTACTCTAAAGGTATATTTGGAGGGTCCCCAAGACCAGGGCAATCCCAAGAAGCAACTATGACAGTCCTCAACATCTCTATCTCCCCCCAAGTCCACCCACCCCCACCCATCCCTCCTTTTTTTTTTTTATTACACCATCCTAGGACAGGTGGATTTTGCAGGTCAATGTTAGGCTACAGAGCTTGCAATTTCAAAGTACACTAAAGATTCCTCATTATTCCAACCATACCCAGAAAGCAGATGTTCTTCATGTTTCACTGTTGCAGTCATCACACTTGAGTTATCTGCCTGCAGGTAGCCATCAGTCGGCCCGAATACCAGAGTCTTGGGATTTCTGCGTCGGATGTTGTTGCCTCTTCCATGATGTCAGGTCGTCAGGGTACAAAAAGTACAGTTGTGTACCTACCATAAATGTAGATGTTCGAGTGTATTCACTGTTGCAGTCATTACACTTGGGTTATTCTGCTGCCAGGCTACCCGCAGTCGGCCTGAATTACAAAGTCCCGGTCTGGTGTCTGTTGCTGTAGCCTCTTCCCTGACGTCAGTGCGCCAGGGGTATAGAAGATGCAGCAGACGCCATTTTCTTCAGTTTTTCTTGCCTCAGATGTCAGGTGCCCCAAAGAAGGTAGGTAATACATATTGCTTATAAAAGCATACAGTAAAATAAAAACAATACCTTCAACTACAAGCAAATACACCACATAGGTTGTATAGGATAGAGAAGTATGGATAAGTCCCAGCAAAGAAAGGGGGATGGAGGGTGGGTAACCTGGACTGCAACAGTGAATACATTTGAACATCTACATTTATGGTAGGTACACAATTGTACTATATTCATCGTGTTTCACTGTTGCAGTCATTACACTTGGGTAGAATCCCAAAGCTGAGGTAGGGCGGTTGGGTCTAAATAGGATTAGGAGTGGCTATGAGGCCCTGCAGAACTGCAGTGGCAAAGCCTGCTCTGGATTTAGAGTAAAGAGGTAAGTGATAATGCTTGGTAAAAGTGTGCATTGAACTCCAAGTTGCAGCCTCCAACATTTCCTTGGTTGGTACTCCTCTGAGAAAGGCTGCTGAAGTGGCTGCTGCCCTGGTAGAATGTGGCCTAATATTCTTAGGCACTGAATTGCCAAGCTGTGCATAGCAGAAACCAATACAGTGTCTTATCCATTTTGAAATAGTCTGCTTTGAGATAGCCTTTCCTTGTGATCCTGCAGCATATGCTACAAACAGTTGCTCAGTTTTTCTGAAAGCTTTTGTTTTGTCCAAGTATAAGCGTAGCTGCCTGTGCATGTCCAAAGAGTGCAGAAGTCTCTCCCCTTTGTTCTGGGGATTTGGATAAAATGTTGGCAAATGAATGATTTGGTTAACAGCCACACTGGATACTACCTTTGGCATAAATGTTGGGTTTGTCCTTAGAGCAACCCTGTCCGGATGAAAAATTATAAAAGGTTCCACTGCCATAAATGCATGTAACTCTGAGACTCTTCTTGCTGAAGTTATTGCTAGGAGCAGAGCAGTTTTCCATGATAAGAATTTTATATCAGCTGTATTGGCTGGCTCAAAAGGAGGCAGAGTGAGCTTTTCTAAGACAAAGTTGAGGTCCCATATAGGTGTCGGTGCTCTCCTTGAGGGTCTTATGTTTTTGCCCCTCTGAGGTACTGTCTTAGCAGTGGATGAGAGAAAATAGGAGGTTCCGTATTGTAATGAACTGAAATAGCAGAGGCATGGATCTTAATTGATGAGAAGGATAGGCCTTTGTCCAGTATCTCAGTTAGGTATTGTAAAATCTGATGAATATTTGGAACAAGTGGTGCGAGTCCTTGTGCCTGGTTCCAAGCACAGAATCTTTTCCATTTTTCTGCATAAGATTTCTTGGTGCTGGGCCTCCTGGCTTCCAAAATGACATCCATAACAGCTTTAGAGAGAGGTGTGTTCTGAGTGGATATATTACCTGCCATGCAGCCAGATTTAAGGTTCTGAGTTGGCTGTGCAGGATATGATAGCTTTGTTGAGTCAGAAGATGAGGAATTTGAGGTGAAGTCCAGGCTGGGCCTTGAGACAAGTTTTTTTAGGATTGGGTACCAGTGCTGGCATGTACAGTCTGCGGCAATCAGAATCATTTTTGGCTTCTCTTGTCTGACTTTTAGGAGCACCTTGGGAAGGAGAGGCAGTGGTGGAAAGGCATAAACTGTTAGGGTTTTCCAGCTGAATGATAGAGCATCCACTTTCCATGCTTGTGAATGATAAGTCCTTGAGCAGAATCTCTGCAGCTGGCAGTTGTGAGGGGAGGCAAAAAGATCTATGTCTGGGCATCCCCATTTCCTTGTTATCATGCTGAAGACCTGTGGATTTAGTTTCCACTCGTGAGGGTCCATGAGGTTTCTGCTTAGTTCGTCCGCCAGAGTATTTTTCTTTCCTGGCAGGAATTGTGCCTGCAGATGTACTTGATAGGTTAGTGCTGTGTTCCACAAAGTCATGGCTTGCCTGCAGAGGGGGTAGGAATGTGTTCCCCCTTGCTTGTTTATGTACCACATAACTGTAGTATTGTCCGTCTTTAGTAATAGGTGTCCTGGATGTACTAGATCCTTGAAGGCTATCAGGGCATTCTGTACAGCTAGCATCTCTTTGTGATTGATGTGAAGATGCATTTGGCCCACGGGCCACGTGGCCTGAATATATTTTCCTGCCATGTGTCCCCCAGGCATAATCCGATGCATCTGTTGTTAGTGTCTGCCTGGCTGTGGGTAAAGAGAAAGGCTGTCCCTTGTTGTGGTGACAGGCCAGTGACCACCATCGAAACTCCTGTTGCAGGCAGGGAAAAAGAGTTATTGTTTCCAGGCTGTGGCAATGTTGAGTCCAAACACCTTTTAGATACCATTGTAGCTTCCTCATATGCAGTCTTGCATATGGAATTAGCAGGATGCAGGATGCCATGAAGCTCAAAGCCTGCAGAATTTTTCTTGCAGGTAGATTGGTCTTTGTTGCCATCATTTGAAAGTAATGAGTCAGCTGCCTTTGCTTGTCTGGCGTGAAAGCACTACACCCTCACAAACTCCCCTTGAGTACCTTGTTCCCCATTGGCCCTTTTTTAAATTATAAAGGAATTCCCAATACTATTCTAGCATGTCCAAAGGTCAGTTGTCAATCTCCTCTCCGGTCCAGCTGGTGAATCTGGGAATCTTGAGGCAATGTTACAACTGCCTCATGTACACAGACAATCCATCACATGAGAGAGATGCAACCATATAGCCAAACTGGAGGCTAAGCTCTCTCAACTCAGTACTGGCGTAACCAGTCAGGAGGAGAAGGAAACCACACTCACTACAATTCCAGTCTCACATAGACCTACCACGACAGCAAACCAAACACAAACACACAAAAACATACTCAGAGGCTCTAAATAAAAATCTGCCTAAGCAGCAGAGACCTCCAAAGCAGACACCCAAGCAACCGCTACCCCAAAACAAAACACGTGCAACACATAGCTCACAAAGCCAGTGTGACAAATGGTCACAGCCCTTAAGGCTAAACAACACACCGGATACACTTGTAATAAGGTGACTATCACCAGGCACACTGACGTCCCGCTCACCAGGCTGAACAAGGAGAAGGTCATGGTGAGCTGCCTGTCGGGCGCTAGGATCCGCAACATAACACAAGCACTCAGGTCACTCCAAGGCAAGTACAAATATGACTCAGTCATTGTCCATGCTGGTGTGAATGACCTGAGACGTACCTCCTTGGACTACATGAAGAGAGATAGAGGAGCTCTCTGAGCATGTAGGCCAGGCCGGTATGACCCTGACCTTGAGTAGCATCCTACCCTCACCAAGAATGATGCCACAATATGAAGACAAGATGATCAATTTCAAAAACTGGCTTAAGTATTGGTGTCATTCAAAGGGGATCCAATGCCTGTCAGCCTGGGATGACATGCTCGACAAGCCACGATGCTTTGCTAGGGACGGCTTGCACCTGTCACCCCTGGGCTTTCGGATATTGGCAAAGGCTCTTGCCACCCCCATAGTGCCTTTTTTAGGCAAGGCTCAAAAGACAAACCCACCTCCATAGGTATCACAAGGGATAAGAAACTAAGAGTAATACTACTCAATGCCAGAAGTCTAAACCTCAAGATGCATGCACTCGAAACTCTCCTTAGCATGGAGAACACAGATATCTGTGCAGTAACAGAAACCTGGTTCAAGGCTCCCGAGAGCACCCCAGCACTACCAGGTTATACCTCATACCATGCTTTTTGGCCCCAAAACTTGGACCGAACCACAAAAGGAGGGGGAGTATCAATATTCGTCAAAGATACCCACACACCACCAGACTGGTGGCACAGCACAAAGCATCAGAGACTATCCATGTGCAACTAACAGTGGGTAAAACTGCCTTCCAGTTTATAGCCTGCTACAGACCACTCTCCCAAACCCAGGAACCCCACTCGGCCTTCCTGAGAACACTGGAAAATATGAAGGTCTCTCCAAACACCATTATATTGGGCGACTTCAACTACCCAAACATAGACTGGGAGCATTACTCTAGCTCCAACACCCTAGCCCAAAGGTTCCTAGAATTTATAAACTCAAATGCTATGGAACAACTTGTTACCAGTCCCACAAGAGGGGAAAACAGACTGGACCTGATAATCACCAACATGGGGGCTCTATGCTCCAGACCAGAAGTGTATCCCTCACTGGTAAGATCAGACCATAAATGAATCTCACTGGATATTCACATCCCGACCCCACCCCCTGCCCAGAAAACCACAATGAAAAACTTCTCTAAAGCAAATTTCACACTCCTCAAAACAGAGGTGGAATCCTTCAAAGCCCCCGGGCCTGTGGAAAATATGGCCCAGACCGCAGAATCCTTTATAAACGCATTCTATGAACACCTTCAGGAATGCATGGATCATGCAATCCCAAATAAAACCAAGACCCAATCCTCCAAAGGCAGGCGTCCTATCTGGTGGACCCCAGCCATAAACAAACTAGACAATAGAAGGAGGAAGCTACTACATGATAGAGCAAAATCCCAAAAAGGGAAGGCATCTCTGATCAGTATTAGCAAAAAACTACAGGCACTCAAAATCGTCTAAGGCCAGCTTTGAGAGAAAAAATGCACAGGACACTAAGGATAATCACAAGGCTTTCTTTAGTTATGTTAGGAACCTGGGTGGGAATTCCCAGATATGCTCAGAATTAGTCCAAAATGACAAAAAAATACACAAAACCCACAGACATTGCCAACATCCTAGCTGACAGGTTCAGCGCAAACCTCCCCACCAAAAGGGCAAATATCTATCCCAGCAGAGTGCTGCCCCCCTGACATCTCAGATGTTCAAATAAAAGCCGCTCTCTCCAAAGCAAAAAACACAGCATCAATGGGACCAGACGGTGCCCCGGGCTGCGTACTACATGAACTCTAAGAAGAGCTAAACCCAAACATAACAATCTCAGCCTTACTACAGGATATGTACCCAAGGAGTGGCATACAGCAACAGTGGTCCCTCTCCACAAAGGTGGTGCCTCAACAGATCCTGGAAACTATCGCCCCATAAGCCTGACTAGCTTGGTCTGCAAAGCTATGGAAAGGATCATCATGGACCTCATAAATAAAGATATTGGGGGACCTACAGACACTGGATCCTACCCATTTCGGCTTTGTTAAGGGCAGATCCTGCCTCTTAAATCTGGTCGATTTCTTTGAAACAGTCACCAAGGCCATTGACGAGGGGAAGGTGGTCCACACAGCCTACCTGGACCTCGCAAAAGCCTTCGATACAATACCCCACTCGGGCATTATAGATAAACTCACCAGCTTAAATATAAACCCATATGTCACTAGATGGGTTGCAAACTGGCTCATGGACAGAACCCACATGGTTAGAATTGCTGGAGCCATGTCAGACTCCAAACCATTTACAAGTGGCATCCCACAAGGCTCAGTCCTGGGACCTCTCTTGTTCGGTATATATTTCTCAGAGGTACAGGCCAACACAGAAGGACTGTGGCTGACCAAGTTCGCAGATGACTGCAAACTAGGTGCCATAATCGACTCTCCAGCAGACACAAGCATCCTACAAAAGGGCGTCATAGAAACAGACAACTGGTGTGAGAGCCATGGCCTCAAGCTAAATGCCAAAAAGTGTATAGTCATTCCCTTTGGCAAAAACAAACTGCCCACAAATTACCACATAGGTGGTAATCCATTAAGTACGGAAGAAGTAATTAGGGACCTGGGAACCCAAGTTGATAGCAATCTCTCATTTGAAAACCACGTGGCCAAAGTGGTTAGAAAAACATTTTATATAGCCCACCTAATCATGAAGGGATTCACATCTAGATCAGGGGAGGTCATCGTGCCTCTTTACTCATCCCTCATCAGGCCCATAATTGAGTACAATTCCCCTTTTGGGATGTACCTTACCAGACACCTGCAGCAACTGGAAAGACCCCAAGAGTACCTCACCAAGAGGATCAAAGGGCTCAAACAGATGCCATATGCTGCCCGGTTAAGGAAACTCCAGCTCTACTCAGTGGCATACTGCCTGCTCAGAGGCGATCTGTGCCTGACGTATAAAGCCATGTCCAACCCGGAATTAATGGACATGCTGCACCTCAGAAAATCCAAATCCCATCGAGCTAAGCGCTCGAGAGACTTGAACCTCAGCATTGAAATAAATAGGACATGCTGGAGGGACAGATTCATAACCCAGAGGCTCCCTTCACTCTGGAATAAAATCCCAGTCCAGGTTAGGCAGAGTCCCTCACTGACTCTCTTCAAGAGGAATCTTGATGAGTGGATGGGAGATCGTAGGTTTACCCCGGGCATCACTTCTGTGTCACTGTTAGACAGAGGCACAGTATACTAACCTCGAAAAAGGGCATAGCAAAATTCATTTAAAATGGGTAGTGAAAGCCAAACACACTCTGGCTAGGCTTATAAATGCCCTAGGGCAGATAGCCTAGTATGAACCTATGAACCTATAAGCCATCTGGGCAGTTGTATTTAAGCTTGCACCCAGGAATATTACCTCTTGAGAGGGCACTAGTTTTGATTTCTTTTCGTTTACTGGGTACCCTCGGCAAATTAGTAATCTTTTTACAAACGCCAGATGCTTTAGTAGAATGTCCTTGCTCTCTGCCTGAATAAGGCAGTCATCCAAGTAGGGATATATTTGAATTCCTTTTTGTCTGCAAAATGCAATTACTGGTGCCAGGCATTTGTGAAGACCCTGGGCGCAGTAGATAAGCTAAAGGGCAGTGCAGAGAATAGGTAATGCATTGAGCCTGCTATGAATCTGAGGTATCTTCTGCAAGATTGTCTGATTGGGACATGCAGGTATGCCTCTTTGAGGTCCAAAGTAACTAGCCAAACCTTCTTGCCCAGCATGGGTAGAAGTTGCTGCAGTGTCAACATTTTGAATTTTGGAACATCCAGGAAAGTATTTAGAATTGACAGGTCCAGTATTGGTCTCCAGGCTTTGTCCTTTCTGGGTACCAAGAAAAGTCTTGAGTAAAATCCTTGTCCCTGTTCTTGCTGTGGTACGTTCTGAATAGCTCTCATGTCCATGAGAGCAGACATTTGTTTTTGTGTCTCTGCCCATTGATTTTGTGGTAGGTCTGGCATACCTTTTGACCTTGGTAGGGTGTGAAAGTGGAACCTGTAACCCTGAGAAACAATATTCAGTACCCATTTGTCCTGGGTGATCATGTGCCAATTTTGTGAGAAAAGTGCTAGTTTTCCCCCTAAGGGTGCTGCCAAAAGGTAAGTGCTTGGCCTTTGTAGAGGGAAGTCATTGGGACTGTTTCCTATAAGGTCGTGATTTGTCTTCTCTGCCTTTGGGGGCTGAAGCACCCCATTGTTTAGGTCTGTATGAGCCTTGGGGCTGAGATCTGCCTCTTGGGTGTCTGCATCTGCCTCTTTGGACACTGGAAAAGACCAACTTTTAGAAGGCCAGTTCCTGCTAAATCTAGGTGGCTGAACCTGTAAGAAATCCTTTACTGTCTGCATTGATTTTGCTTTATTCTCCATTTTCTTTAACACCTCTTCTGCCTTAACATCAAACAAAGTTTCATGCTGTAATGGAGCATCCAATAATTTTGCTTTAACATGATCAGGTAAACTTTGTTCTTTTAACCAAGCATGCCTTCGAATGACGGAACCTGTAACTGCAGCTCTGCAAGAAGCCTCTAATGAATCAAAACCACATAGCAGAGTATGCTTTCCCACTTGTTCAGCTGCATGCAATAAATCCTGCATTTCCTTATTGTCAGGACATTCTGAGATTGTAAGCCTTTTCTGTTTTAGCCAAGACATTAGTTATTGTTGATATTTAAGCATATGAAACTGGCAGTTTAAAGCCCTTACAGCTAAAGTAGCAGAAGTGTAAACTTTTTCCCCCCATCTATCCAGTGCTCTAGAATCCCTATCGGAGGGAACAGGGTTTTCTGCAGTGGAAGACTTGACCCCTTTAGGACCCTGAGAAATTGTTTCTGGGTCAGCAGCAGGGTTTTTATAAAGAAATGTATGAGAGTCTGGGACCCTGTAGTACCTATCTGACTTGACTGGTGCAGGGGGTAAAGAATCTTGAGACAAACTGGATTCAGAAAAAACATCAACAACAATATCTGGTACAGGGGGGATAGCAAGGGGCCTGTGCTGAGGCAGTAAAAGAAAGTCTCTGAGCCTTTTCTTGGATTCTGAGTAATCCTGGCTCTCCCAATGGAAATGCTCCCTCATGGTGTGCAAGGTTTCCCCAAAACAGAAATCCTTAGGAGGAGAGGCTGAAGGGATAGATTCTTCAGCATCAGAGTCCTCATAGGGAGTAAAAGAACATCCCTGTTCTGAAGAGGAATCAGAGGAAATAGAAACCTGGTCAGAGGAGTCAGCACCCCTGATCAAAATAATTAGGTCCTCTGTCATTTTAAGCATCTGTTTCTTTGGCATGGATGACTGCCCAGGAGAATGCTGTACTTATTTCTTTGTCTTTAATGGTGTTTTAGACTTTGCCTTGGCTGCTGAAGTGAAGTGGACTTGACAGTAAGCTGTGTAGGTCTGACAACACCCTCAGAAGCAGATGCCTGCTCAGCGGCTCCAGACCCATCTGAGGGAATAGTTTCCGTAGGCCCAATACCTTGAGTTTCCAGAGGCCTAGTTGTCTCCACGTGGGAGTTGGAGGCGGCCTGTGGCTCTGAGGTAGCAGGTGTCAGGGGCTGAGAAAGCGCCTCACTGAGAACCGGCGACTAGCCTAGAAGAGGCTTCGTCATCAGTTTTGGACCTCGGATGCCTGTCCTTTTCTTTGTCTTTGCGTTTTTTATGAATCCCGGTCGTCGGTTGTTCCGACGGCATTATGTAGTTAAACCTTCGGCCAAAGTAATGTAAAGTAAAATCAAACCGACGCTTAATAGTGCGTTGGTTGAATCAAGCACAAAACCAACAACTAGCAACGTCGTGGTCAGGGCCTAGGCAAGGAATATAGTAAGAGTGAAAATCCTTATGAGGTATTTGCTTCCCACAATAAATACAATTGTTAACTTTTACTGACATCGGTCTGGAGCAAGAAAAAGTTTCCCCAACGGGGTACTTAGCTTTATTGAAGACTTCGGTTCTGAAATTCAATTTCGAAAATCTCAGGAGTCGGCCGACCGGCACTTGCGAAAGTACAGTTTTGTACCTACCATAAATGTAGATGTCCGATAGGTATGCATCTGCAGTCATCACATATGGGTTGTCCTGCCTCAGGCAGCCCTTCGGTCGGCCAGATTCCAAAGTCTGGGTCTGGCCTCGGCTGATGTCGCACTTTCCCCGACGTCAGAGAGTCTGGGGTATAAAAGAATCAGCCGACGCCATTTTCCTCAGTTCTTCTTGCCCCAGATGCCAAGTGCCCTCTAAGGAAGGCTAAAATTTGGAGAGATGCATTTTAAAAAACAAATCCAAACATGCACAGTACTATAAAAACAAATGCACCATAATAGATCCCCCCAGCTAGCTATAAGAGGGGTAAGTACCAAAGAAATGCCACTATAAAAGGGGTAAGCACCCAAAAAAAATACCACAGAGGGGAAGGAGGGAGGGTAAACCTGACTGCAGATGCATACCTATCGGACATCTACATTTATGGTAGGTACAAAACTGTACTATGTCCTTCAAGGATGCATCTGCAGTCATCACATATGGGTAGAATACCATAGCCAATCTGGGGGTGGAGGTACTAAGTAAAGGATGGTGTAGCTAAAATACCCTGCAGGACTGCCATAGCAAAGCCTGCTCTGGATCTGGAATATAAAGGTAAATTGTAATGCTTGGCAAATGTATGCACGGAGCTCCATGTAGCAGCTTCTAAAATGTCCTTGGTAGCCACCCCTCTTAGGAAGGCTGTGGAGGTGGCTGTGGCTCTCGTGGAATGAGGCCTAATATTAGCTGGCACAGTTTTTCCATGAAAGGAGTAACAAAAACGAATGCAATTTCCTATCCATTTTGAAATTGTCTGTTCGGAAATTGCTTTTCCTAGTGCCCCAGCAGCATATGCTACAAACAGCTGGTCAGTCTTTCTGTAACTTTTAGTTCTGTCCAAGTAGTAGCGCAACTGTCTATGTATGTCCAGGGTGTGCAGAAGTTTCTCCCCTTTATTTTGTGGTTGTGGGAAGAATGTAGGCAAGTGAATAGCTTGGTTCAAAGATACCCTGGATACCACCTTTGGCATAAATGTAGGATTGGTTCTCAATGAAACTCTGTCCTGATGAAAAATAAGAAATGGCTGTACTGCCATTAGAGCTTGTAACTCAGATACTCTTCTTGCTGAGGTTATGGCCAGAAGGAAGGCAGTTTTCCAAGACAGAAACTGTAGATCTGCAGATGCTGCTGGTTCAAAGGGAGGAAGTGTTAGTTTTTCCAACACGAAGTTAAGGTCCCAAGTAGGTAGAGGTGGTTTCCTTGGAGGATTGATGTTTTTGATTCCTCTTAGAAACTGTCTCAGGAGAGGATGAGAGAAGACAGGTGGATCAACATTGTATTCTGCTGAAATTGCTGAGGCATGTATCTTAATGGAAGAGTAAGACAGGCCGTTGTGGAGCAATTCTGCCAAATATTCCAGTATATGTGCCATGTTCATCACTGTCGCATCTAGGCCCTTTGTTGTGTTCCAAGTGTGAAATCTTTTCCATTTTGCTGTATATGCCTTCCTTGTGGAAGGCCGGCGAGCTTTCATAATAATATCCTTCACTCTCTGGGATAGCTTATCCTGAGGAGGAGTCAAGGTATTTTCCAGGCAGTTAGTTGCAAGGTTTTCAGATTGGAATGAAGAGTCTTGAAATTTTGCTGTGTCAGTAGAAGTGGCCATAGGGGGAGAGGCCACAGTTTCGTCTGTGACATGCTCTTTAACAGTGGGTACCAGTGCTGTCTTGGCCAGTTTGGAGCTATCAGAATCACTCTGGGCTGCTCTGTTCTGATCTTCAGTAAGACCTTGGTAATTAATGGGAGAGGTGGAAAAGCATACACTGTTAGAGCTTTCCAGCTGAAAGAGAGAGCGTCCACTTTCCATGCTTGTGGGTGGTATGTCCTTGAGCAGAATTTCTTCAGTTGATGATTGTGGGGGGAGGCGAACAGATCTATTTCCGGCCTTCCCCATGATTGTGTTATGAGTAAGAAGATGTCTGAGTGCAGCATCCATTCGTATGCATCCATGATATTTCTGCTTAAGCTGTCTGCCAGTATACTGTCTTTCCCTGGCACGAACTGGGACTGCAGCTGTATATTGAGTTTCAAGGAAAGTTCCCATAGATTCATTGCCAGTCTGCAAAGAGGGTAGGAATGGGTGCCTCCTTGCTTGTTTATGTACCACATAACTGTGGTGTTGTCTGTCCTTATGAGTAGGTGGCCTTGATGAATAAAAAGTTTGAAGGCCTCGATTGCGTGTATCACTGCCAGCATTTCCTTTTGGTTTATGTGCATGCGTAGCTCTCTTTGTGACCATAGCCCTTGGATACATCTGCCCTCCATGTGTGCTCCCCAACCTTGGTCTGAAGCGTCCGTAGTGATGATTTGGTTGGCTCTTGGCTTGCTGAAGGGCAACCCACTGTTCGACTGGCAGGCTTGAGCCCACCACAGAAATTCCTTTTGGAGGCATGGAATGAGTGGGATCAAAGTTTCTAAACTGTGACTGTGCTGAGTCCATAAACTCCTTAGGTACCATTGTAATTTTCTCATATGCAGCCTTGCTTGTGGAATCAGAAGAATGCAAGATGCCATGTAACCCAGGGCCTGCAGGATTTTCCTTGCAGTCAGCTGAGTTTGTCTTGTCAGATTCTTGAAGTAATCCGGTAGTTGTTTTTGTTTTTCTTCTGTGAGAAAGGCCATTTGGGTGGTTGTGTCTAGATCCGCACCCAGTAAAGTTATTCTTTGGGATGGAACAAGTCTGGGTTTGTGGATGTTGACTGTATATCCCAAGGCCTGCAGTAGGTGGATGGCATAATCCAAGTCCTTTAACAAAGTTTGCTTGCTGTCCGCTTGTATAAGGCAGTCGTCCAGATATGGGTAAATTTGAATCCCCTGAAGTCTGCAGTGTGCAATTACTGATGCCAGGCATTTCGTGAATACTCTGGGCGCAGTAGATAAGCCAAAGGGCAATGCTGAGAATTGATAATGCTCTGACCCTGCAAGAAATCTGAGGTGTCTTCTGCAACCTTGTCTGACAGGGACATGCAGGTATGCCTCCTTGAGGTTTAGAGTCACCAGCCAAGACCCCTTGCCCAGCATGGGAAGGAGTTGCTGTAGAGTCAGCATTTTGAATTTTGGCACAATGAGGTAAGTATTCAGTGCGGACAAGTCGAGAATAGGCCTCCATTGATTTTCTTTTCTTGGAACAAGGAATAATCTGGAGTAAAATCCTTGGCCTTGTTCTGAAAGAGGAACCTTTTCTATAGCTTTCATTTGTATTAAGTTGGAAATTTGTTTCAAAGCCTCTGCCCTCTGATTTGGTGGCAGGTCTGGCATGCCTTTTCTTTTTGGCAATGTGTGGAAATGGAACCTGTATCCTTTGTCTATTATTTGCAGTGTCCATGTGTTCCTTGTAATGCTGTGCCAATTTTTTAAAAATAAAGAAAGCTTTCCGCCCAAAGGTGCTTCTAATTGAGCCCTGGTCGGAGTCAAAACAAAGTCATTGAGTCTGTCCTGGTGTAGCAGTTGTAGTTCCTGCACTACCTCTCTGGTTGGGAGGCTGCCATTGACTGCCTCTGTAGGAGCCTCTAGCTTGCCCTCTACCTCTGGCACGCCTATTCCTGCCTCTCTGAGATCTGTCTGAGTCCGGAAAGGACCAATTCTTAGTAGGCCAATTTCTGCTGAATCTCGGTGGTTGGACTTGCAGAAAGTCTTTGACTGTTTGCACAGATTTTGCCTTTTCTTCAAATTTCTTTAAGACCTCTTGAGTCGTGGAACCAAATAATTTTTGCTTTTCCAAAGGAGCATCCAAAAGCTTAACTTTAACATGGTCTGGCAGAGATTGTTCCTTCAGCCAGGCATGCCTACATATGACTGCACCTGTCATAGCTGACCTACATGAAGCTTCCAATGCATCATAACCACACTGCAAGAAATGGTTACTAACCTGCTGGGAGTTATGTACCAGATCCTGAAGGGATTTGCGATCAAGGGGTTCAGAAGAAGACAGTTTCTTATGCAATTCATCTAACAAATACTCTTGGTACTGTATCGTATGAATTTGACAATTTAATGCCCTCATGGAAAGAGATGCAGAAGTATACACTTTTTTACCCCATCTCTCTAAAGCTCTGGACTCCCTTTCAGAGGGTAGAGGATTTCTAGCAGTGGCAGCTGCAACCCCTTTTGGGCCCTGGGAAATGGTTTCTGGATCAGCAGAGTGGGCCTTGTACAGGTGAAGATGAGAGTCCGGGACCCTGTAGTACCTATTAGGTTTGGCAGGAGCCGGAGGGAGAGAGTCAGGGGCTGTACTAGCATCAGAGTACACATCATCAATTACATTCAAAACAGGAGGTATAGCTAAAGGCCTATGCTGAGGTAAATGTAAAAAGGTCCTTAATCTCTTTCTAGAATCAGAGAATTCCTGACCCTGCCATTGAAAATGTTCTCTCATAGAGTGTAATGTCTCTCCAAAGGAAAACTCTTCAGGAGGGAGGCCGAGGAATAGATTCTTCAGCATCAGAATCCTCGGAGGCCGAATAAGCCTCCTCCTGGTGGTCTGACAGAGTAGAGCCATCAGAGGACTCATCTGAGGAGTGGGGGTCAGAGGGCTCAACCCTGGGCCTTTTGTCTGGAGGTGGTTGCGAGCCCCTGTCCGGATGAGGTTGAGAACCTCTAATTAAGGAGATAAGATCCTCTGCTAAGCTAAGAATCTGTGAGCCAGTAGAGGGTCTCTGAGAGGTAACCTTGGGAGGCAAAGCTTTAGAAAGTTTAGCAGCTTTAGTCCTAGAGAAAGCCTTAATGGACATGGATGCAGGAGGTCTGGCTGCAACACGTGCAGGAGTATATTTGTCTAAAGGAATGGTGTCGGAAGGTTCCTGGACACCAGTTTCAGTAGGTAATTCAATAACCGACTCGGCCGGGGCCGAGGTAGTCGGTTGCGCGGTTTCGGTAATCGGAAGTACCAAGGACTCTGTTTCAGCCGAGACCGAGACACTCGCGGTAGGCCTGACCGTGGTTTCAGCCGAAACCGCGGCCCGCGTGTGTCGGTCCTTGTCCTTCCGTTTCTTAACTAAATGCAAAGTTGGAGTCTCCGACGGCATCTTGTAAGCAAAACTAGCCCCAAAGAATTCCTCTGCAAACTCCGAACGACGTCTAAGAGTTCGTCGGTTGAAGGAAGCACAGGCTGAACAGGCAGAGACGTTGTGGTCTGGGCCTAGGCAGGGGAGGCAGTAAGAGTGGAAATCCTTATGAAGTATTTGTTTCCCACAAGATAAACAATTATTAACTTTATCTGGCATCGGCTGAGGCAAGAAAGAGTCCCCAACGGGGTACTTAGCTTTTTCGAAGTCTTCGGTAGCTGAATCACAGGAGCTGGCCGACCGGCACTTGCGAACTGCTTCTGCTTCGGGCACCACGCGGCAAGAAAGACTGAGGAAAATGGCGTCGGCTGATGCTTTTATACCCAGACGCTCTGACGTCGGGGAAAGTGCGACATCAGCCGAGGCCAGACCCAGACTTTGGAATCCGGCCGACCGAAGGGCTGCCTGAGGCAGGACAACCCATATGTGATGACTGCAGATGCATCCTTGAAGGACATCAGCTTTTGCTTCGGGCACCGCGCGGCAAGAAAGACTGAAGAAAATGGAGTCAGCTGCATCTTATATACCCCTGGCGCACTGACGTCAGGGAAGAGGCGACAGCAACAGACGCCGGACCAAGACTTTGGAATTCAGGCAGACTGTGGGCAGCCTGTCAGCAGGATAACCCAAGTGTAATGACTGCAACAGTGAAACATGATGAACATCATGCAGCCAACGCCACTGCATCAGCTTTTCTTGCCGTGCGAGAGCCCGAAGCAGAAGCAGTTTGCAAGTGCTGGTCGGCCGCAATCTGAAATTTTTGTTTTTCGAGTTTCAAACCTGAAGTATTCTAAAGCTAAGTACCCTGTTGGGGATCCTTTTTTCTTGCTCTAACCGATGTCAGAGAAAGTTAACAATTGTCTTGCCTGTGGAAAGCAAACACCTCAGAGATTTTCATCCTTACTACGTCACCTGTTTAGGCCCAGACCATGATGTCCCTCACTGTCGGTTTTGCACCTTGTTCAACGCCCAAACTATTCATCGCCGGGCTATTTCTCTCTCTAAATTTTTGCTCTCCTCCGTATTCCGAAATGGCTTCGATAAGCCATCCGACTACCGATCTTCTGAAAAAAACACAAGGGTAAAGACAGACACAGACCGCACAGGTCCAAAGCTGCTGATGATGCTTCCGTTAAGCTAGTCGTCAGTCTGCTGGTACTCAGTGAGGTGCTTCCACAGCCCGTTTCTCGCTTCTACAGATTCGCAGGCCTCTACTGAGAACCATTCGAAGTCTGGCATGCTGCGAGATGCTTCTTCGACTATGGAACCTGCGGATGTCTCTACCCTGGATGGGTCTGAAGCCGCTGTGCAGGCACCAGCTTCTGAGGGTGTATTCAGACCTTCCAATGTTCGTATTAAACAGACTACTTCATTAATGACAAATTACCGAATTTCTTATTCCGGAGTTCGCACTACGCCTAGGAAACTGAAGACCAAAGCGCATTCTCAAGCTTCCATGCTACAGAAACAAATGCTTAGAATGGCTGAAGACCTTATTACTTTAATTAGGGGAAGCCAGCCTTCCCCCTCTAAAAGACAATGAATTGATTTTCCTTCTGATTCTACAGACCATGAGTCCGATGACTCTGACCCCTACGATTACAAGGGCATACCATTATCTACCTATGAGGATTCAGATGCAGAGGATTCCATTCCCTCTGCTTTCCCCCCAGAGGACTTTTCTTTCGGTGAAACCTTGCATACCCTAAGAGAGCATTTCCGCTGGGAATGCTAGGACTACCCACAGTCCAAAGAGACTGAGGGAATTTTTAGACTTGCTTCAGCATAGGCCTCAAGCTATACCACCTGTTCTAGATATTGTAGATGATGTTTTCATGGAATCCAGTCTTACCCCTGATAATTTACCACCAGCTCCTAGAAAGCCTGACATGTACTACAGAGTACCTGACTCTCTCAAATTTCTCTTCAAAAATCCCACTGCAGATTCAGAGACCATTTCCCAGGGACCTAAAGGTATTAAGGCTACTACAGCCAAAACCCTACTCCTTCGGACAGGGATTCTAGGGCAATATACAGATGGGGTAAGGAGGTATATACCTCTGCAACTCTTGCCATCAGGCCTTTAAATTGCCAGTTTCACATGTTGCAGTACCAGCAGCATATTATGGAACTAATTAAACAAAAATGTTGATGATTCCTGATTGTGCCGAAAATAAAGACTTAGTTAATGCATTCTGCAAACCAAGTTGGTAAACATACTTTGCAGTGTGGTTTAGATGTCTTAGAAGCATCTTGCAGGGCTGTGGTCACTGGGTCTGTTCTGAGAACACATGCTTGGCTGAAGGAGCAAATCTTGCCAGACCAGGTCAAAACAAAATTACTAGATGCTCCATTAAACCAAGAATGTTTGCTTGGCTCAAAAGCATAAGTAGTTCTTAAAAAGATGGAGGAAAAAGCTAAATCTATGCAAACTGTTAAATATTTCTTCCAGGTACAGCCACCTAGATTTAGTAGGCATTGGCCTTCAAAAAACTGGTCCTTTCTAGACCTTCTCAGTGCAAACCTAGGGCAACAGACCACAAAGACTACAGTCTCAGGGTATGCACAGATCTAAACAATGGCGTGCTCCCTCCTCAAAAACAGGGAGTAGTTCATAGGTAGGTACTAGGCTATTGGCCCTAGGGCCTACACAAGCCTAGCCAAAAAGGTACCCTGGCTTTCGCCACCCAAGAAAATTATTTTCCTGTGCCCCTGTCAAGCAGAACCACAGAAGTGATCCCTGGGGAAAATTTCCCATTACCCATCCAATCATCAAGCTTTTTCTTGAAGAGTGCTAATGAGGAGCTCTGTTTGACAGACAGGTAGTCTTTTCGAGTATGGGAATTCTCTGGGACAGAACTCTATCCCTCCAGCATGTTCCGTTTATTGTGGTGACAAGGTTTAGGTCCCTAGAGCGTGTAGCTCAGAGGGATTGGAATTTCTTTAAGTGGATCATGTCCAACAGCTCTGGGTTTGACATAGCTTTGCATGTTAGGCAGAGATCGCCTCTGAGTAGGTGATATGTGATGGAGTAAAGCCGGAGTTTTTTGAGTCGGTCTGCGTAAGGCAACTGTTTGAGGCCATCCCCTTATGGAAAAAGTTCACAATGACTTGTCCATCCTTCCCAGCCATGCCCAAGTACTTGCATCCCTAGGAGGAAAACTCGCCCTGCATGCAAAAAAATGGGAGTACATTACCCATGACCGATGGGTCTTGAACACTGTATCCCAGAGATACAGATTCTACTTCTGCTCACTGGCAACCCCAAGCGGATCGCCAGACCTTCCTCCAAACCAGTGGGCAGAGGCGCAAAAGCAAGTACTGTCTCTTCTCAGTATCAGGGCTATTCAACCTGTTCCAACAGAGCAAAGGGGAGAGGGTTTCTTCAGAAAAGAGAACTCTTGGCGCCCTATTCTGGATCTGTCAACTCTCAACACCTTCCTGGTGGTACCAAAATTCAAAATGCTTACTCTCCAGCAGCTGCTTCCTATGCTAGCCAAGGACTCCTGGCTAGTCACCCTAGACTTAAAAGAAGCTTATCTGCACATCCGCATAAGGGGATCTTGCAGGAAATATCTACGTTTCAGGGCAGGCTCTATCCACTATCAGTTCTCTGCACTTCCCTTTTGCTTATCTACTAGCCCAAGGTATTCACAAAGTGCCTGGCTCCAGCCATTGCATACTGCAGGCAGAGAAATATTCAAATTTACCCAAACCTGGATGACTGCCTGATTCAGACGGACAGTCAGGAATTGCTACTTCAGCACCTGACATTTGTAAAGAGACTCCTAACTTCTCTGGGGTATACCATCAACAAAAAGAAATCACATCTGGTACCCAGCCAAAAGATTGTATTCCTGGAAGCAAGCTTGAACACAACTTCCCAGATGGCATTCCTCACTACAGAAAAGCAGGTTTATTAGACAAACTTTAAGCTACTGGCCACCCAAACTCAGCTATCTGCAAGAAAAATACTGCAAGCCCTAGGGTTCATGGCCTCATGCATTCTACTAATTCCATATGCAAGACTGCATATGAGGAAACTTCAACGGTACTTAAAAAGTCTCTGGTGTCAACATTCTCAGGACCTGGAAACAGTGATTCCTATCATTCCTTGCCTAAGGACAGAGTTCCTTTGGTGAGCAGAGGCTTGCAACCACAACAAGGGACTACTCCCCCTTTCACTCAACATCCCCCGACACCCAAACCCTGACAACAGACGCATCAGACTATGCATGGGGGGCTCACATGGCAGGCAAATGCATTCAAGGCAAATGGAGCCCAGGACAAATTCACCTACATATCAATCAAAAAGAAATGTTAGCTGTACAGAATGCACTGACAGCCTTCAAATACCGTATCCTGCCAGGACAACTCTTGATAAAGACAGACAACACCACAGTTATGTGGTACATAAGCAAGTGGGGGGGGGGGACTCATTCCCTCCCACTCTGCAGGTTAGCCATGGCTCTGTGGAACACAGCTTTGAGCAATCAAGTGCACCTGCAAGCTCAATTCCTGCCAGGCAAACAAAATTCACTGGCAGACTACTTAAGCAGAAATCGAATGGACCAACACGAGTGGAAACTGGAATCCAACTCATTCAGACTTCCAACACACAGGTGGGGAATACCCGAGGTGGACCTCTTTGCTTCCCCCAAAACCATCAACTGAGCAAATTTTGCACCAGAGATCCCCACAGCCAAGCATGGAAAGTGTATGCCCTATCCTTTACATGGGAAAACCTCTCAATCTATGCCTTCCCCCCTCTGCCCCTCCTTTCAAAAGTACTACTCAAGAACAAACAGGACAGGCCAAGGGCAATCCTTACTGCACCAGGCTGGCCATGCTAGCAATGGTACCCACTCCTCTGCAGTCAGACAGCAGTGCCCCCCTGGCACCTACATCAGACCCCCTTTCTCTACTGTCTCAGCAGGAGGGACAGATTTTGCATCCTCAGCTGCAAACCCTGAACCTGGCAGCCTGGCTTATTCCCTGAATACATCACCAGCAACCCTCATCAAACAGGTGCTGGATGTTATCCTTGAGGCCAGGAGGCCTAGTACTAGGAAACCCTATTCAGAAAAAAGGAAAAGATACTGTTCTTGGAGCCAGTCTCAAGGAAAGGACACAGCCTCAAATCCTAGATTATCTAGCAGAGCTACTCCACAAACGCATATCTTTCTCATCAATAAAGATTCATGCCTCTGCCATCTCAGCTCATCACAATACTGAGCCACCCCCTCTTCTCTCACTATCTGATCAAACAGTTCTTGAGAGGAGCTAACAATTTAAGACCCCCAAGGAGAGCTCCCACTCCTGCCTGGGACCTTAACTTTGTACTGGAGAAGCTCACGCTCCCCTGTTTTGAGCCTGCTGCTACAGCAGAGTTAAAATTCCACTCTTGGAAAACAGCTTTACTTCTAGCCATCACTTCAGCAAGAAGAATGTCTAAGTTACAGGCCCTTATGGCTGTGGAACCCTTCATTATTTTCCATGCGGACAGGGTTTCCCTCAAGACTAACCCATAATTTATGTCCAAAGTGATATCCAGTGTAGCTTTAAACCAATCCATCCATTTACCAACCTTTTTTCCTAAGCCTCAAAATAAAGGGAAAAGGATCCTGCACTCCTTGGATGTGCACAGACGGGACTAAACCTTTCAGAAAATCTGACCAGCTGCTAGTCAGCTTTGTTACAGGGGCAGAGGGCAAGGCCATTTCAAAGCAAATCATTTCTAAATTGATAGCACACTGCATCCATTTCTGCTACAAACACCATGGAAAACCTACCCCACAGGGGATCAGACCTCATTCCACTAGGGCTACCTCAACCTCTGCAGCATTTCTCAGGGGAGTCCCTACCAGGGACATCCTGGAAGTTGCAACCTGGAGTTCTGTACACGCCTTCAAGCATTACCACTTACTTATCTTTTCTAAATCCAGAGCTGGATTTGCCACAGCAGTCTTACAAGGCCTGCTAGCCAGCCCTAATACTTCTTGACTGCCTCCACCCTTCCTCAGCTTTGGGAATCAACCCAAGTGTGATGACTGCAACAGTGAAACACGAAGAACATAGTACAGTTGTGTACACTTACCATAAATGTAGATGTTCTAGTGTATTCACGGTTGCAGTCCTGGTTACACTCCCTTCAGCCCCCTATCTTTTCTATACCTTCTACCCATCCTCTTTTTTGGCTATATCTTATGGAAATTTTACTTTTTACTGGAGATGTTCCACACCATGTGATTGCTTCCTATTTTGGGGGCTCCTGACATCTGGAGCAAGAAAAACTAATGTAATGGCATCGGCTGCATGCTTTATACCCATGACGACCTGATGTCATGGAAGAGGCAACAGCATCCGACACAGAAATTCCAAGACTCTGGTATTCGGGCCAACTGAGGGCTACCTGCAGGCAGATTACTGCAACAGTGAATGCACTCGAACATCTACATTTATGGTAAGTGTACACAACTGCACTTTGCACCTAGTGCCTCAACAAGTGGATGGTTTTCTGCCAAAGGTTGATGTAGGACGTGTGTCAAGAGGAGATAGCAGCAGGATTTTATTGAGGACTTTTCCAAAGAAAAGGATCTTGAAGATCCATACTAGATTTTTCATCGCTGAATAGGTGCTTGCTTGTCACAAAATTCAAAATGCTGACCCTACAAAGACTTTTGCCCTTGATTTTGCTTAAAGCTGTAATGGTTACGCTAGATCTGAAAGATGCTAAACAGCATTTCCCAACAGCACAGGAGGGTTAGCCAGTTCAGCGCAGGAGGTTCCCACTTTGTTTCCATTCTCATCCTTTGGCTTTGTCTACTGCATACAAAGTTTTTACAAAGTGCCTAGCTCCAGTAACTGTTTGTGCAGGACAAAGGACATCCATATATCCATACCTAGGCGACTGTCTTAATGAGACTTCTTCCTTCTCAGAGATTCACAGGGCTCTGGAAATCACTATAAGCTATGCTATGCTTCCAGACAGTAGAACCGTATCTGAACATACAAAAGTCACAGCTTTCTCAGTAAACTAGGTTACCTTCCTGGAGGCTGCCCTTGACTTGGACAAGCAAGAAGCATCACTCCTGGTAGAAAAGAAAGCATATCCTTCTATTCTCATGTTGCAGTATTCATAATAGAAGGGAGGTTGCTGCCCGCAGCGCCGACATCTGGCCAGTATACCAAAGTCTTGCTTCAGGTGAGTACGTGTGATGTCCTGCACCAAGGCCATAAAGCGACGTAGGGTATAAAAGTGACGTCTGCACATACCCTCTTCAGAATTTTTAGGCCGCAGTGAACATTGGACTTCAGTTCACCAGTTCGGAAAGGAGTTTGCTAATTCAGATGACCACTGCAAACAACCGCTACAGATAAGTACCCTGTGGGGTTGTCGTTATTTTTTGGTTATTGCTAATACATACTTGTCCACTAGAAAGGGGAAGTGTGCTTGTGGGAGACAAATTCCTCACCAGGACTCGCACGATAAGTGCGTATTCTGTTTAGGTGAGGCCCACGACCATACATCCTGCCCCATTTGCAAATCATTTGTCCCCAAAAACGCTTTGCAGCTGTCTGGCCACGCTTAAACTGTACTTGGAAAATCAGAGGCTCCAATGTCTCGTGCTCTGTATGGAGGGAGGAGCCCATCTGAAGAGCTGCCGTGGAAGGCCAAGAAAATGAGGCCTGATTCCCATGCTGCACCTCAGGCATCAGTGGAGCTTAAAACTGATGAAAGCCCAGGATCTCTTCAGACCTCTGTTTCCTTACTAGGTTCAGGAACCGCAATGGATGCCGTTCTACCGGAAACCTCTAGTACGTCCGCTGAGGCACACCAGCCATAAGATCCTGATGACGGAGGGGAACCATGACTCACATTCAGTCAGAGGGCCCTGCTGTTGCTCTTCTATCCATCCAGACATTGTCCCCCTCTTTTTCTCTGCCACCTACCCCAATGAAGAGAAAACAACAAGTAAAGCACACAGAAACACATCCAATCCCAGGATGGGAAGTTTTCTCACAGACTGTTTAAGGCATTCCAGGCCCTACAGACGCAACAGCAACCTACTGTTTCTCCTACAGAGCCCCCTTCACTTGTATCAGAGGAAGATCTCTCCTCAGATGAAGATTCTGTGACCTATGAATCTCAAATTGATTCACCCAGGGATTTCATTACCTCCAGAGGAAGAGGATCCCATCATCCAAGAGTCTCCTGGTGAAGAATTCAACTTTGGAGATACCGTCTCCCTCATGAGGGAACATTTTAAGTGGCAGGCCTCAGATAGTAAGAAAAGATATTTTAACCTGCTTCAAATGGAACAGCATTCCCTTCAGCGGTGCCTGCCTTGCTCTCTGCCTTCCAGGATGCTTTTTTAGCCGCCTCTCTGACACCAGACTCACATCCCCCAGCCTCTAAACGTCCTGATTGTTTTTATAAGGTCCCACAGGGCACCCAGTTCCTTTTAAGAAACCCACCAGCAGACCCTGCTGTTATTGCAGTCTCTACAGATAAAACATTCAGACAGTTACCTTCTACTGCCCTCTATCCTACTGATAAAGATAGTAAATTTATGAACAGATTAGGGAAAAAGGTGTATACCTCCCTCTACTCTTGCTATAAGAGCCTTGAACTCCCAAACCCACATGGCTAAGTATGTCCTGGACACACTTGCCAAGGCTTCTACCCTACTCTGAGGCCCCCAAAACCAATATTAAAACTTAGCTTAAACAACCTACTCTCAACAGCATCCCGAGTAACTAGGCACTCCTTCAAGTGCACTTATGATGCTGTGGAATCATCATTCAAATCTGCTGCTTCTGGCTCAGTACTAAGGCGCTACTCCTGGCTAAGAATTCAGCCTCTGCCCTTAGATGTACAAACAAAACTTCTGGATGCCCGCTTGGACAGTAATGGCCAGGCCTCAGATGAACTTTTTAAATCCCTTCAAGAGAAGGGAGAACAGTAAAACCTAAAAAACTTGCTGGTATCTCCCATTCCCAGATACCACAGAAACTACCCACAAAGAACTTCCTTTGTCAGTAGGCAATCCTCCCACACAGCTCTTTAGACAAAGGGATGCAGGCAACAGATGAAAACCTCTGCCCCCAAGGTTTCCCTCCACTTCTTCCACTCCCTCCCTTTTGGAGACAGTCTGGTCAAGGCAAACCACCTCCTCTGTGACTTAACATTGCAAAATCAAAACACCCCATTGTCCCTTCGCCTCACCCACCCACTGCGCTCCTGGTGGAAAATTACAACAGAAAAATGGGTACTTTCCATCATTCAAAGGGGTTATTTTATAACTTGGTGAATGCTACCCCCCTTCCAGGGAATTCCTCAACCCCCAGCAAACCAAGTCCACCTCCTTCCCCATGACCATTCAAACAACTTCTAGCTAAGGGCACAATAGAACAAATAGCACCCACCCAAAGAAACAAAGGATTTTTTCAAGAATGTTTTTGGTACCAAGGAAAGACGGTCCATGGAGATCAGTTGTAGATTTATCTTTCCTAAACCTGTTTTTCAAGGTGCCCAGATTCAAAATGATCACCTTACCTCTGCTCCTACCTCTCATTCCCACTCAAGCCTTCATGGTAGCCCTAGATTTGAAGGATGCCTACTTCCACATGCCAATCCACCCAGATTACTGGAAATTCCTTTGTTGTGAAGTAGTTTTCTGGCATTTTCAATTCTCTGTCTTGCCCTTTTGCCTCTCCACAGCCCCGTGAGTGTTCACAAATGTCTGGCGCCTTTCATTGCTCACTGCAGAACACAGGGTATACAAATATACCCATATCTAGATGACTTGATGGTTCTTCATCAAGACCACCAACTACTCCAAAAGCACCCAAGACAGGTGATCTACACCTTGACCCACCTAGGGTTCACTATAAACAACGAAAGGTTTCATGTGCAACCCACACAAGAATCAGAACAGACCTAATGAAAGCCTTTATCCCAGATCAAGGAATCCTGGATTTTGGCACATACTTCAACAATCTCACCAATCTCACTTCATTGCCAGCACGAGAATTCCTAAGGGTGCTAAGACACGTGGCTTCCCTAATACCCATGCTGCCCCTAGCAAGACTCCACATGAGAAAGACCCAGTGGGTTTTAAAGAACTTATGAAGCCAACATGCCCATTCCTTGGACACTCCTCTTCCCCTACTCCAATGTGTGAAGAGAGAAATCCAGTGGTGGATTTCTGCCATCCATCACAAACAGGGAATCCCATTACAGGTACCTGCCCACCTGCAAGAACTCACCACAGACGCATCAGACTTGGGTTGGGGTGCAGTGCTACAGCACAACCAAAGGCAGATCACTGCGCAGGGAAAATGGTCCACACTAAGACTAAAGGACCACATCAATGTCAAAGAAATGAGGGCACTCCACCTAGCCCTACAAACTTTCAAAACAGCCGTACTTCCAGGGACTCTCACAGTGATCACGGACAACATGATTGTCATGTGGTACATAAACAGGGGCGGACCAGATCCTACCCTCTTTGCAGCTTAGCCATCCAAGTCTGGACTTCAGCAACAACTCTCAACATCCATCTACTATCAGTTTACAGTCTCTCTACAGAGAATGTCATGACAGACTCTCTAAGCAGAACTTCAGCTCCCTCTCACAAATGGATGCTTCACAGAGAGGTATTCCTAGGTCTTATACACAGGAGAGGTATTTCACAACTAGATCTGTTTGCCTCCTCCCAGAACAAACAGATGCCCAGGTTTTGCACAAGGGTCCCACATCCACAAGCCTGGAAAGTGGACGCCTTCTCCTTTCTTTGGGGGGGGGGTGTATCTCTGTGCCTTCCCACCCTTCACACTGATTCAGAAAGTTGTCCTCTAAATCCAGGGCAAGCCAAAAAATCCTGTTGGTGACCCCCTACTGGCCAATACAGCATTGGTTTCCCCTTCACTACCTACTACCCAAGGGCAATCATCACAGGTTACCCCGCCAAATAGACTTGCTCACACAGAACAGGGGATCCCCACTACACCCTCAAGTGAACTTAAAGCTGACCTTATGGGTGATGGGATTCTAATCTCCTTCAGACACCTGTATTCAAAGGACGACCTCAATGTCCTGCAGGAGGCCAGGAAATAGCACCAGGAAAAATTACATTTCTAAGTGAAAAAGATTCTCCTGGTGGCGTCAGAGGAAAAGACAGGACCCTACGACTATTCCTGTTCCCTTGGTCCTTTACTATTTGTGTGAGCTCCTTCACTCAGGACTAACCTACTCATCAATCAAAGTCCATTTATCTGCCATCTCTGCCTGTCTGCCCCTGTTACCACCGGTGGCTTCCAAATTGGAGGTCAAGCTGTTCCTGAATGGAGTTTTTCATATCAGGCCCCCCAGGAAAACTTTCCAGCCACCTTGGGACCTGAATTTTGTACTAGAAAAACTAACTCTGCCACCTTTTGAACCAGCACATTCAGTAGCCCTAAAACTGTGCACCCTTAAAATGGTCCTACTAGTGGCCCTTACCTCTGCCAGAAGGGTATCAGAGATACAAGCCCTTAAGGCCATCCCTCCTTACCTCATTCTCCACAAGGACAGAGTTGCCCTCTGAACTAATCCCTCCTTCACGCCTAAGGTGGTTAATGAACTTTCATTAAACCAAACCATCAACCTTCCTATTTATTATCCTAACCCCCAAAATGCCTCTGAGAGAACACTACACTCTGTAAGATGTACACAGACAATTGAGGTATTACTTAGACAAGACAAAAACTATTAGAAAATCTGATCAGCTTTTCATCTCCTTCCATCCTAGAGTTGTAGGGAAGGCAGTCACCAAACAAACCATTTCCTTGTGGATCTCAAAATCCATTGGAAAGTGTTATTCCACTCATGGTAAAACCTTACAGGGCAATGTCAAATCACACTACACCAGGGCAGCTGCTTCCTCAGCTGCCTTTTTCAAGGGGGTTGACTATGCCTCAATTCTAGAAGCTCTCAATTGGGCATTGGTACACACCTTTACCAAACATTACAAACTGGATATAGCCTCTAGGGCTAGAGCTGGATTCGCCAGGTCTATTCTCCAGGGTCTCAGTGACCAAGGACCCCAACCCTCCTCCCAGGTTCATATCTAAAAGCTTTGGCACTCTCCCTACTGTTATGAATACTGCAACATGAGAATAGAAGGACATAGAACAGTTGTGTAAGAACATACAATACCGTTAGATGTCCTCCTCTTCCATGCTGCAGTATTCAGTCCCTCCCTACCTGCCCCCTCTGGCTCACCTGCCCATTACATTCTACGTGGCTACATTACCTTCCCTTCCTCTTTGACTTCTCCACTAATCACAGCCTAACAAGTACCCTTATTCTAGTCCACATGCGAGTCTCTAGGGTTTACCAACCTTGACCCTCCTTAAACCTCCAGGAGTACTAGTGTATGCGGCAGTCCATTCTAAAGAGGGTACGTGCAGACGTCACTTTTATACCCTACGTCGCTTTATGGCCCTGGTGCAGGATGTCACACGTACCCTCCTGGATCAAGACTTAGGTATACTGGCCAGATGTCGGCGCTGCAGGCAGTAACCTCCCTACTGTTATGAATACTGCAACATGGAAGAGAAGGACATCTAAGGTTATGATAAGTTCTTACACAACTGTTCTTTCTGTTCCTTTCTCAGTATTTCATAAAGGTAGCCTACCTTTCCAGCAACTCGGCCAGGGAGTTCCTCATATACTGTTGGTATGCATGACATCTTACACTGATGGTATCCTTAGCTAGGTAGCACATATAGAAACTACAGTGGTATCTCAGAGATTGGATGGTACACAGAGAACACCCACTTGAACAAAGGAGTTCCCTTCAAACTTCTATCAGGTTCTCTGATTCTGACCAAATAGTTCTCAGACATGACTTGGTGACACTGTAATGGGACCTGAGAATCTAAGGGACATGTGACAAACCATTCAGGAGGAAGCATAAAGGAAATGTCAGTCCTTTCTTCCTCTCAGAGAACTAGGGGTATTTGATAGCTGGGTCCATTTTTTTCTCAGGATATTCAACACCACATTTATGTGGTATGTACCAAAAAAAAAAAAAAAAAAGTCTAAACTCAGTCTTACTAACAGTGCAGGCTGGTCATGCAGGTTTGCGGAGTAGCCCAAAAGGCAGGAATGATGCCCATGGTGCAAGTACATCCCTAGTTAAAGCAGCAACTTGAAATACAAATTAAGCAGTACAGCACCAGTCCCAAAGAATGGATGCCAAAGAGGGAGATGTTTTTCTATTAAATTCTCATTTGGGGTGTGCCAAAGGGAGACATTTTTTTCTTCTGCAGAAAACAGACATTTGAGGAAGTATTGCAGCAAGGTTCACAGGCAAAAAGCCTGGAAAGCTAAAGTATTCTCCATTTCTTAAGCAGGTGCATTTCTGAATGATTTTCTTTTCATTCTCCTTATCCCAAGTGTATCACAAAAGACAGAGGAGGATAGGCCAATGACTTTTTATTTGGACAAGACAGCATTGTTTCTCACCCTTTATAAGCATGCCAAGGAGGAGCATGTTTTGCTGCCACAGAAGGTAGATAACCTGTACAAGAGCAGAGGGCACTGATGCATCCTGGCTTGAGACTTTGAGATAAGACAGTATGGATGATCCACCAGGCACGTATTTTCAGAGGACGAACTCCACATAGCTAAAGGAGATTAAAAAAAGTATAGTTGTGTACACTTACCATAAATGTAGATGTTAGAGTGTATTCACTGTTGCAGTCATTACATTTGGGTTATCTGCTTGCAGGTAGCCCTCAGTCGGCCTGATTAAAGTCTTGAGTCCTGCGTCAGTTGCTGTCCCTTATTCTATGACGTCAGGTCGTCAGGGGTATAAAACATGCAGCCGACACCATTACATCAGTTTTTCTTGCCCCAGATGTCAGGTGCCCTCATAATGGGGAGCAATTAAACATAAAAGCACAAATGTATACCTCCAGCAAAAAAGCAAATACACCAAAAAGGCTTTTAAGCATAGTAAAGGAAAGTAGAGGTTATAGCCAAAATAAGTTAGGGGGCTGGAGGGAGGGTAAAGTACATTTGTGTACACTTACCATGAATGTAGATGTTGAGTGTATTCACGGTTGCAGTCATTACATTTGGGTAACCTGGTGGCAGGTTGCCCTCAGTCGGCCTGAATAACAAACTCGTGGGTCCTGGGGTTTGGTTGCTGTCTCCTCTTCCATGACATCAGGTCATCAGGGGTTAAAAACATGCAGACGACACCATTTTAATCAGTTTTTCGTGCCCCAGATGTCAGGTGCCCCCCAAATGGGGAGCAAAAAAATATATATATATATATATATATATATATATATATATATATATATATATATATATAACTATAAATATATACATGCACTTTAGAACACATAAAATTTACCTTCAACTAAAAGCAAATACACCACAAAGGCTTTTGAGCATAGTGAAGGAAAGAAGAGGTATAGAAAAGGGGCTGGCGGGTGGGTAATCCGGACTGCAACAGTGAATACACTCGAACATCTACATTTATGGTAAGTGTACACAACTGCACTATGTTCTTCGTGTTTCACTGTTGCAGTCATTACATTTGGGTAGAATCCCAAAGCTATGGATGGGAGGGATGGAACTAAACAGCATTAGGAGTGGCTATAAGGCCCTGCAGAACTGCTGTGGAAAAGCCTGCCCTGGATTTGGAGAAGAGAGGCAAATGATAATGCTTTGTGAAGGTATGAACAGAGCTCCAAGTAGCAGCTTCTAGAATGTCTTTGGTTGGAACCCCTCTGAGAAAAGCTGCTGAAGTAAAGGCAGCCCTGGTGGAATGTGATGGGATCCCCTTGGGCACAGGATTACCATGGTGCAAGTAGCAGAAATTAATGCAGTGGCTTATCCACCTAGAAATAGTCTACTTTGATATAGCCTTCCCCTCTGACCCTGCAGCAAATGCTACCAGTAGTTACTCAGACTTTCTTAGAGATTTGGACCTGTTTAAGTAGAATCTTAGTTGTTTGTGTACATCCAATGAATGCAGAATCTGCTCCCCCTTGTTCTGTGGATTTGGGTAAAATGTTGGCAGGTGAATGGTCTGGTTAAGAGCACACTGGATACCACCTTAGGCATAAAAGGAGGATTGGTCCTGAGGGACACCTTGTCCGGGTAAAATATAATAAAAGGCTCCACTGCCATGACAGCCTGCAGTTCTGAAACCCTTCTTGCTGAAGTGACTGCCAAGAGAAAAGCTGTTTTCCAAGATAGAAATTTTATATCCGCAGTAGCTGCTGGTTCAAAAGGAGGCAGGGTGAGTTTTTCCAGCACAAAACAAAATTGAGGTCCCATGCAGGAGTTGGTGATCTTCTGGGAGGCCTTAAATTTTTGGCCCCTCTGAGATACTGTTTAAGCAGAGGATTAGAAAAGAGGGGAGGCTCTGTGTTGTAATGAGCCGAGATGGCAGAGGCATGGATTTTTAATGAAGAAAAAGATAGGCCCTTGTCAAGCATCTCAGTCAAACATTGTAAAAGCTGAGGAATATTGGGCTTTGCTGTGTCTGTTCCTTGTGCCTGGTTCCAAGCACAGAATCTCTTCCATTTATCAGCATAAGATTTTCTAGTAGTAGGCCTTCTGGCTTACAAAATGACATCCATCACAGATTTACTGAGAGGTGTTGTTTGAATAATTAGTTGATCAGCCATGCGGCAAGATTCACAGTTTGGAGCGGAGTGTGCAGAATTTGATAGTTCTGCTGAGACAGTAGATGAGGTATTTGAGGTACGTACCAAGGAGGAAGCTGAGACATAATCCTCAGAAGTGGGTACCAGTGCTGGCGAGGCCAGTCCGGAGCAACTAGGATCATTTTTGGTTTTTCCTGTCTGACTTTTAGCAAGACCTTGGAGAGTAGAGGCAGAGGGGGAAAAGCATAGACTGATAGGTTTTTCCAGCTGAAGGATAGGGCATCCACTTTCCATGCTTTTTTGTGATGAGTTCTTGTGCAGAATTTGTCCAACTGATAATTTTGGGGAGAGGCAAATAGATCCATGCCTGAGCTCCCCCATTTTTGTGTTAACATGCTAAAGATTTGTGGATCCAGTTTCCGTTCGTGCGGGTCCATAAGATTTCTGCTTAGGTCATCTGCCAGAGTATTTTGCTTTCCTGGCAGGAATTGAGCTTGATGTATTTGGTAAGTCAAGGCTGTGTTCCACAAAGCCATGGCTAGTCTGCAAAGGGGGAAGGGATGTGTACCCCCCTGCTTGTTTATGTACCATGTAACTGTGGTGTTGTCCGTCTTTATCAGTAGTTATCCTGGGTGAAGTAAGTCCTTGAAGGCTGTTAGAGCATTCTGAACAGCTAGCATCTGTCTGGTTGATATGAGATGCATTTGGTTTGGGCTCCATTTGCCCTGAAGGCATCTCCCTGCCAGGTGGGCCCCCCCCCAAGCATAGTCTGATGCATCTGTAGTTAGGGTTTGGGTGGCAGGGGGTAGAGTGAATGACAGTCCCTTGTTTTGGTAACATGTCTCTGCCCACCAAAGAAACTCCTGTTGTATGCAGGGAATGAAAGGAATCAATGTTTCCAGGCAGTGACAATGTCGACTCCATAAACTTTTTAGGTACCATTGAAGTTTCCTCATATGCAGTCTCGCATATGGAATTAGTAGAATGCAGGATGCCATGAACCCCAAAGCCTGCAGAATTTGTCTTGCAGATATCTGGGTTTTTGTTGCCATTTGTTTAAAGTACGCTGTCAGTTGCCTTTGTTTGTCTGGCGTGAGGTTAGCCATCTGAGCAGTTGTATTCAAGCATGCACCCAGGAATGTAATTATTTGAGAGGGTACCAGTTGTGATTTCTTTTAGTTTATGGTGTACCCTAGGCATGCTAGAAGCCTTTCTACAAACGCCAGATGTTGAAGAAGGATGTCCTTGTCCTCTGCTTGAATGAGATAGTCGTCCAGATAAGGTTAAATTTGAATGCTTCTTTGTCTGCAGAATGCAATTACTGGTGCCAGGCACTTTGTAAAGACCCTGGGCGGAGTAGATAAGCCAAAGGGCAGTACAGAGAACTGGTAATCCAAAAAACCTGCTTTGAAGCAGAAGTATCTTCTGCATGATTCCCTTATTGGTATATTCAGGTATGCCTCTTTTAAGTCTAGAGTTACTAACCAAGCATTCCTGCCTAGCATAGGCAGTAGCTGTTGTAAAGTCAGGATTTTGGAATGTCCAGGAACGTGTTCAAAATCAATAAGTCCAGTATTGGACGCCATGAATCGTCTTTTCTGGGTACCAGGAAAAGTCTTGAATAAAAACCTTGTCCTTTTTCCTTTTCTGGTACCGGTTGAATAGCCCCCATATCCATGAGGGACATGACTTGTTTCTGGGCCTCTCCCCACTGGTTTTGTGGCAGATCCGACCATCCGTTTGGAAATGGCAAAGTATGGAAATTAAATCTGTACCCCTGGGATACTATGTTTAATACCAACTTGTCCTGGGTAATTAACTGCCAATTTTGAGCATGAAGTGCTAGTTTTCCCCCCTAGGGGGCTGCCAAAAGATAAGTGCTTGGTGATGGTAGAGGAAAGTCATTGAGACTGTTTACTGTAGGGTTGTGCTTTGTTTCCTCCAGATTTGGAGGTGGAGGCACCCCATTGCTTTGACCTGTAAGAACCCTGTGATTGGTATCTGGAGCCTTTTGAGCGCCTGGATTTGCCCCGAGTGGCTCTGTTGAATACAGGAAAGGATCAGTTTTTAGTAGGCCAGTGTCTACTGAACCTGGGTGGCTGCACTTGCAAGAAATCTTTTACAGTTTGCATAGATTTAGCTTTGTCTTCCATTTTCTTTAAAACCTCTTCTGCCTTATTACCAAACAGAGTATCATGCTGCAAAGGGGCATCCAACAATTTAGCTTTAACATGATCACGCAGATTTTGCTCCTTGAGCCAGGCATGCCTTCTAATCACAGATCCAGTAATGGCGGCCCTACAAGAGGCCTCCAAGGAATCAAAACCACATTGCAAAGTATGCTTTCCAACTTGTTCTGCTGAATGCAATAATTCATGTAACTCTATTTTCCACTCAATCAGAAACCAACATAATTTTCTTTTTCAGTAAGCCCATAACATGCTGTTGATATTTAAGCATATGAAATGGGCAGTTTAAAGCCCTGATTGCCAAGGTTGCAGACGTACAAACCTTCTTACCCAATCTATCCAGCGCAATGGAATCTCTATCAGAAGGGGTAGGATTCTTGGGTGTAGAGGCCTTTACACCCTTGGGACCCTGAGAAATAGTTTCAGGATCAGCAGGATTTTTTTTAAAAGAAATTTGTGGGAGTCAGGAACCCTGTAATATCGGTCTCTGTCTTACTAGGAGCCGGTCGACAGGGAATCAGGAGCCACGCTTGATTCCGAAAACACATCATCACAATGTCTAATACAGGAGGTATTGCCAAAGGCCTATGCTGAGGAAGGAGGAAATCCCCAAGCCTCTTTATTTGATTCTGAGAAGTCCTGACTCTCCCAGTGAAAATGTTCCCTTCAAGTATGCAAAGTCTCTCCAAAAGAGAAAAAATGGAAACCTGATCTGATGATTCATAATCAGTGCCTTGCTTAGGCCTCTTAGCAGGGGGTGGTTGGGAACCCCTGATCAAGGTAATTAAGTCCTCAGCCATTTTGATCATCTGTTTTTGATCATCTGTTTTTTAGGCATAGGGGCCTGAGCATGTGGCTCATGCATCGGTTTTTTAGACATAGAAGTTGTTTTTGACCTTGTTTTTGTTGCTGGTGTCGGTTTAATATAAAAATGTTGAGGCCTGAAAAAGTACAGTTTTATACCTACCATAAATGTAGATGTTCGAGTGTTCACCCAGCTGCAGTCATCACTCTTGGGTTATCCTGCCGTCAGGCGGTCCCGCAGTCGGCTCGAATTCCAAAGTCTTGGTCCGGCGTCGGTTGCTGTCGCTTCTTCCCCGACGTCAGTGCGCCAGGGGTACTTAAGAGACATCCAATGCCATTTTCTTCAGTTTTCCTTGCCCCAGATGTCAGGTGCCCCCAATAGGTAGGCAAAATATATATGGTTATATAAAAATCAAACAAAACCCTTAGGCACAAGCAAATACACCACAGAGGTAGTATAGGAAAAAGTGGTAGAGATAAGTTCAGCTAGTTCAGAGGGGATGGAGGGAGGGTAACCTGGACTGCAGCAGGGTGAACACTCAAACATCTACATTTATGTTAGGTACAAACCTGTACTATGTTCATCGTGTTACCCTGCTGCAGTCATCACACTTGGGTTAAATCCCAAAGCTAAGGAGGGGAGGTGGAGTCAAACAGAGTTAGAAGAGGCTAGTAGGCCCTGCAAAACTGCAGTGGCAAAACCAGCTCTAGGAGTAAAGAGGTAAGTGATAGTGTTTGGTGAAGGTGTGCACTGAACTCCAAGTTGCAGCTTCCAGAATATCCTTGGTTGGCACTCCCCTGAGAAAGGCTGCTGATGTAGCTGTAGCCCTGGTGGAGTGGGACCTAATGTTAGCAGGTACTGGTTTCCCATGATGTGTGTAGCAGAAACGTATGCAATGTCCTATCCATTTTGAAATGGTCTGTTTTGAGATGGCTTTTCCTTGTGATCCTGTAGCATAGGCTACAAAAAGCTGGTCAGTTTTTCTGAAAGCCTTAGTTTTATCCAAGTAGTAACGTAATTGCCTGCGAATGTCCAAAGAGTGCAGGAGTCTTTCTCCTTTATTCTGGGGATTTGGGAAGAAGGTGGGCAAGTGAATGGTTTGGTTTAGGGCCACACTGGATACCACCTTTGGCATAAAGGAAGGATTAGTTCATAGAGAAACTGTCTTAATGAAAAATGATGAAAGGTTCCACTGCCATTAGTGCCTGTAGCTCTGAGACTCTTCTAGCTGAGGTTATTGCTAGTAGTAGGGCAGTTTTCCATGAAAGAAATTTTAAATCAGCTGAAAAAGCTGGTTCAAAGGGCGGCAGTGTAAGCTTTTCCAGATCAAAGTTGAGATCCCAAGTAGGTGTTGGAGCTCTCCTTGGTGGTCTTAAGTTCTTAGCCCCTCTGAGGAACTGTTTTAGGAGTGGATGTGAAAATAAAGGAGGATCCGTGCTGAAATTGCTGAGGCGTGGATCTTAATAGATGAAAAGGAAAGTCCTTTGTGTAACATCTCAGTCAAATATTGTAGAATCTGAGGGATGTTTGGATCAAGGGGGTTTAGGCCTTTAGCCTGGTTCCAGGCGCAAAATCTTTTCCATTTGTCTGAATAGGTTTTCCTGGTGCTGGGCCTCCTGGCCTCCAGAACGACATCCATAACAGCTTTGGATAAAGACGTTGGTTGGTTGTTTAGGTAATTTGCCATGCAGCCAGTCTTGAGCTGGCTGTGTAGAATCTGATGGTCTTGCTGGGTGAGCAGGTGAGGAATTTGTGGCAAAATCCATGGTGGGCCGTGGGCCATATTCCTTAAAATTGGATACCAATGTTGGCGTGGCCAGTCTGGTGCAACAAGTATCATTTGTGGCCTCTCTAATCTGACTTTCAGCAGTACCTTTGCTAGAAGAGGCAGTGGAGGGAAGGCATGAACTGTTAATGTTTTCCAACTGAATGAGAGGGCGTCCACTTTCCAAGCTAGTGGATGGAAGGTCCTTGTGCAAAATTTTTGAAGTTGGTGGTTGTGGGGGCTTGCAAACAGATCTAAGTCTAGGCGTCCCCATTTTTGAACGATCATTGCAAATACTTGTGGATCTAGTTTCCATTCATGTGGATCCATGATGTTTCTGCTTAGGTCATCTGCCAATGTGTTTTTCTTTCCTGGCAAGAATTGTGCTTGTAATTGCACCTGGTAAGAGAGTACAGTGTTCCACAAGGTCATTCCTTGCCTGCATAGAGGGTAGGAATGTATGCCCCCCCTTGCTTGTTTATGTACCACATAACTGTGGTATTGTCCATCTTTATTAGTAGTTGTCCTGGGTGTAGAAAGTCCTTGAAAACTCTTAGGGCATTCTGCACTGCTAGCATTTCTTTTTGATTGATATGCAGGTGTCTCTGATCTGTAGTCCATTTGCCCTGAATGCACTGCCCTGCCATGTGTGCTCCCCAGGCATAGTCTGATGCATCTGTTGTCATAGTTTGCCTGGCTGTGGGTAAGGTGAAAGGCTGACCCTTGTTGAGGTGAGACATGCCTGTGCCCACTATAGAAACTCCTGCTGAAGGCAGGGAATGAGTGGTATCATTGTTTCCAAGCTGTGGCTGTGCTGAGTCCATACACTTTTCAGGTACCATTGTAATTTCCTCATATGCAGTTTTGCAAATGGTATTAGAAGAATGCAAGATGCCATGAATCCCAAGGCCTGCAGAATTTTTCTTGCAGGGAGTTGGGTCTTTGTTGCCATTATTTTGAAATATTGAAACAGCTGTCGTTGCTTGTCTGGCGTGAGGAAAGCCATCTGGGCCGTTGTATTCAAGCTGGCACCCAGGAATATTATGTTTTGTGAGGGTACTAGTTTTGATTTCTTTTTGTTTACTGTGTACCCTAGGCAACTTAGAAGGTGTTTGACAAATGCCAGATGCTTTAAAAGAATGTCCTTGCTTTCTGCTTGAATAAGGCAGTCGTCCAGGTATGGGTATATTTGAATTCCTCTTTGTCTGCAGTATGCAATGACTGGTGCCAGGCATTTTGTGAAGACCCTGGGCGCAGTAGATAAGCCAAAGGGCAGTGCAGAGAATGGATAATGCGTTGAACCTGCAATGAAGCGGAGGTATCTTCTGCAATTTTGTCTGATAGGGACATGCAGGTATGCCTCCTTGAGGTCCAAAGTGACTAGCCAAGCATTCTTGCCCAGCATGGGAAGAAGCTGCTGTAGTGTAAGCATCTTGAATTTTGGTACTTGCAGATAGGTGTTCAGAATTGCATGATCCAGAATGGGTCTCCATGCTTTGTCCTTTCTTGGGACTAGGAAGAGTCTTGAGTAAAATCCTTGCCCTTGCTCCTGTGCAGGTACCTGTTGAATGGCTTTCATGTTCATGAGAGCTGTAATTTGTTTTTGTGCCTCTGCCCATTGATTTGGTTGCAGGTTTGGCATTCCTTTGATCCTGGGTAAGGTATGAAAGTGGAATCTGTATCCTTGGGAGACAATGTTTAGAACCCATTTGTCTTTTGTGATGATGTGCCAGTTGTCTGCAAAAAATGCTAGTTTTCCTCCCAAGGGAGTTGCCAGGAGAGATTTGCTTGGTAGTTTGAGGATAGAGTCATTGTGTTTGTCTTCTGCTAGCCTGGGGCCTGTCTTCTCCTCCTTTCTGGGTAACAGAAACCCATCTGCGATGTTTGTAAGGGCCCTGTGACTGACCTCTGCCCCTTGGGCATCTGTATTTGCCCCTCTGTGATCTGTCTGAAGCTGGAAAGGACCAGTATTTTGTTGGCCAATTTCTGCTGAAACGAGGGGGTCGTACCTGCAAAAAATCCTTGACCATTTGCATAGACTTTGTCTTATCCTCCATTTTCTTTAAAACCACTTCTGCTTTGACATCAAATAATACATCCTGTTGTAAAGGTGCATCCAATAATTTTGCTTTAACATGGTCAGGGTACGTAAGAATGTAAGCGAGATGGATCACATGCATCTATCGTTATGGTAAGTACATAACTAAAAGATGTAATGTGATCCTATCTCGCCTACATTCATTACTGACGGGACAGCGTCCCTAGCACCTAAATCCCGGGAGGCTCACTGGAAAACGCTCTTCAGCACTGTGGAACCAAAGGAAGCCTGACCTCTAGAGGCCACGTCCAGTTTGTAATGAGAAATAAAGGTATGTGGAGAAGTCCAAGTAGCCGCTGCACATATCTCATCTATGGATAGTCTAGCAAGAAAGGCCACTGAAGTTGACACAGCCCTGCTAGAATGCGCCTTAACTGGAAAGAGAAGATCCTTACCCGCTAATACATAAATAAAAGAGATGCATTCTCTGATCCACTTAGCTATGGTGCCCTTAGTTACAGATCTGCCAATTCTATTGTCCGAAAAGGACACAAACAACTGATCTGATTTCCTCTCGTGTTGTGTCCTATTTAAATAAAACCTCAGTTGTCTATGCATATCCAACTGGTGAAATCTGTATTCCGCTTTGTTGGAAAACTGTGGAAAAAAGACTGGAAGCTCAATAGACTGGTGAAGACAAAGGGCAGAAGAGACCTTAGGGAGAAAAGAAGGATTAAGTCTCAGAGATACTCTGTCCTTATGAAAAATTAAATAAGGAGGTTTAACAGAAAGGGCTTGAAGCTCCGATACTCTTCTGGCTGAAGTTATGGCTACCAAGAAGGCAGTCTTCCATAACAGAAATTTCAATTCGCAGGAGGCTGCCGGCTCAAAGGGAGAAGACGTCAAAGCTCTGAGCATCAAATCTAAATACCATAGCAAGACGGGTTGCGAAACCGGAGGGCGAAGCAACCAGGCTCCTTTCAGAAAGGCTTTACACAGCTTATGACCCATGAGGGAAGGCTCATGTGCAACATGATAATTGGAGATTGCTGCCAACTGAACTTTTACAGTAGAGGCAGCCGAGCCCTGTCTAAAGAGTGTTGCTAAGAAATCTAACACCGCCGACACCGGGGCTGTAAGGGGATCAAGATCACGTTGCTGAACCCAAATTGCAAATCTCTTCCATTTACTAGAGTATATTTTCCTAGTAGAAAACTTGTGGGAGGAAGACAGAATATGTACTACTTCCGGGGTAAAGTTATGCTGTCTGATTAAGGTCGGAAGTGGAGGAGCCAGGCAGCGAGCTTGAGTGTTCATAGGGATGGATGGAGCTGTCCTGACTGATGAGTCAATAGGTCTGGAGCTGGGTCCAGAATCCAAGGACCATCCATCGCATACTTCCGAAGGAAGGGGAACCAAACTTGACAGGGCCAGTGTGGTGCGATCAAAATCATCTTGCTTCCCAAGCAGGTAGCCTTCTGAATCACTCTTGGTAGAAGAGGGACCGGCGGGAAGGCATAGAGCAGACCAGAGGGCCAATTGTGGACTAGAGCATCCCTGGGTGACTCCCCCCTGTGGGGGGACCAGAGTGAAAAAATTGCTGCACTTTGCATTCTGGGGGCTGGCAAAGAGGTCGCAGCAGGGAAGGCCCCACTTGGAGAAGATCTGAGTAGCCACTCTGTCGTTCAGGGACCACTCGTGAGGCATCAGAATAGCTCTGCTCAGCCTGTCTGCTATCACACTGGACTTCCCCGGAATGTGCATTGCTACTAGAAAGCGCTGGGAAGCGATCGCCCAATTCCACACTCTCATGGCCTCCCTGCAAAGGGGGTAGGACTTGGTTCCTCCCTGCTTGTTCAGATACCAGACAACCGACATATTGTCTGAAAGAATTGCAATAGTTCCCCTGGGAAGAGAGCTGTGAAGTGCCTGCAAAGTTAGAAGCACCGCTCTCATCTCTAGAACATTGATATGCAAGTGAACCTTGTGGTCTTGCCACGTACCTTGGACTGTCCTGCCCATATAATGCCCCCCCCACCCTACCTGGGAGGCGTCCGTGGTTACTGTGGCAATAGGGGACAGGGGGCTCAAGGGTCTTCCTTGATCCAGATTGGACGAGAGAAGCCACCAACGCAGATCCTGCTGGCATCTCTCTGTGATGAGAATCGGATGGGAAAAGGGGCGTTCCTGATATGACCACTGGGCCAAAAGGAGCCACTGAAGTATTTGCATGTGTAACCTGGCTAGCGGAACTAGGAGAATGGTAGCCGCCATTGATCCCAACAACTGAAGAACCATCCTGGCTTGGGCTTTTCCCCGGGGTAGTAAAGCCAGGACTTGGGCCTGCAACACTTTTATTCTCTGTCGGTAGGAAAGCTCTCATCTCTACAGAGTCCAGCTCTGCGCCGATAAAGGCAACACGCTGTGATGGCAGCAATACAGATTTTGCCCAGTTGAATGAAATCCCTAGAAGATGGCCCAATTTGAAATTAGCTCTCGTGGCTTGAACAAGTAGATGCCTGGTGGGGGCGGTGAGGAGCCAGTCATCAAGATAAGGAAACACCTGGAATCCTAGACGTCCCAGGTGAGCTGTCATCACTGCCAGACACTTGGTGAACACCCACCCTGGGGGCTGTGGTGAGACCAAAAGGCAGGGCCCGGAATTGAAAATGACTGGCTCCCAGCCGGAAGCGTAAATGATTCCTGGAAGCCTTGTTTATCTTGATGTGATAATAGGCATCCTTGAGATCGAGGGAGCACATCCATACTCCTTTTTCCAGCAATGGGAAAATGGATTGCAAAGTGACCATTCAGAACTTGGACTTCTTTACAAAGCGGTTTAGACGGCTGAGATCCAGAATGGGTCTCAAGTCTCCTGTTCTTTCTGGCACCAAAATAAACCTTGAGTAAGTTCCTAATCCGATCTGGTCTGCGGGGACTGGTTGGATTACTCCTTTTTCTAGCAGCTTTGAGACCTCTATAGCTGCCTGATCCCGTTGACCTTCTTGACGGCGGAGGGGGATCGAATAAAGGGAATGGTGTAACCTCCGGTGATGATACGAAGCACCCATCGATCCTGAGTGATGAACTCCCAGGCCTGAAGATGCTCCGAAAAACAACCGCTGACTGGCTCTGAAGACGCACAGCCGGGTAATCCCTCAGGGACGTTGGTAGGAGGAACCACGAAAGGACTCACGGTCTCCTGTATTGCGGGGGCCTCCACCGCCTATAGGGCGACGCCTTCCATTAACATTCCCCCCTCCTCTGCCCCTGGAGGGGGGGGGCACTTTGATGGGCAGGGGAAGACTTCTGAGACTTTCTGAACCACATTTTCCCTCCCCTCTGAGCCTTGGGATAAGGTCTAATGGGAAATGAAAAACGGGCCCCAACGGCAGACAAAGTCTTACCCTCCTGCTCACATCTAGTGAGGGTGTCTTTCATTTTGGGTCCAAAAAGGGAAGCCCCGTCGAATGGGGCATCCGTGAAAGAAGACTTGAAAGCCTCCGCAAAATGACACAAGCACATCCAAGCTTGCCTCCTAAGGGCTACGCCCGAACTCGCTGCTTTACCCACCCCCTCGGCTGCATAAGATACGAGCCTAATGCACGAGTTGACGATGGAAGAAAGGGTAGACAGCTGGGCGTTAACAGACTGGGCCAACGCCTCAGGCAATTTAGCCGACAGGGTATCTCCCAACTCCTTTATGAGATCCCTTTGGAGCCGCGTAAAATGACACAAGTAATTCAGCAACCGCAATGTAAAGGTTGCTGAAGACAGGGTACGCTTCCCATACCTATCCATACTCCTAGACTCCTTATTAGGAGGATGGATGGAAGTAGAAGCCTCTGCCACGTCCTGCTGGGTGGCAGACGCCACCACCATAGCATCCACAGGTACTCCCTTGGTCAAAAATTCTTTTCCACGAGGCGTGGATAAGAACTTATTGGGGCGGCTAGGAACTGGCTCCACAGAGTCAGGGTGTTCCCACACCCTTCGACAAATAAGATCCAATAATTCATTAAAGGGTGGAGACACCCAGGAGGCGGAAGGCTGGGCTCCGAAGGCCTTGAGGAAGACCGACTCCTCATCAGAAGGGTTTTTGGATGGCCAGTCGCCCCACTGTCTCAAGATCTCCAGGATATCGTAGAACGAGACATCATCAGAGGATGACTTCGGGGACGCTTCTGCATCATCGAGGTCGGTGTCCGAGGTGACAGACTCATCTGGGGAGTCTACGTGCTTCCTCTTACACAACTTCTTCCTGGGAGGCTCTTCAGGCACAGACTCTGAAGGGCCCTCAGAAAGTAGGGGACCACACATGGCGGTATCCTCAGGCCTAGGAGCCCCACTGTCCAGAGATACGGGTGCACCAGAAGCTCTAGTCGCAGCATCTAGGGAAGGAGTTGCTGATTCAGGTGAATTCACTATGGACTTGGCCAGCGCACTCCTCATAGCCTCGAAGGCAGGTCCACCAGAATCGGACGAAAAACCCACCTCTGAGACCATGACCGGAGTTGGGGTACCCCTAGCCAAAGCACCAAGGGGGAGACTCGGAGCCGCAGTCTGAAGTCCCGATGTATCCCCCTCGGGTTCGACTGAGGACACCAGAGTACCGAACCCTGTAGAAGGAATGGAAAAGGTTGGACCCGATGTCGGATCCGAAAGACTAGCAGGAGGTTTCGGAGCCGACCCAGGGACTTCACTCGATTCGGCAGACTCCGGCTCCGACGACACTGAGGTTGTCTGAGGAGGAAGAAACGGAACCGACATAGTAGCTGGCTCAGGAGCCGACTGGGCTGGAGCCGAAAATAATTTAGTTAACACTGGTGACTGAAGCCGCCTCTGGACCACCCTATCGACATCCGAATCCGAGAGCCTGAAGGACTTGGAGGAGACAGACGGGGATCGAGAAACCACCTCTGTCGGAGCAGAGACGAGACTGGGGGAATGGCTCCGAATCGGCTCCAAAAGGATCGGAGCCGAAGCAGGCTCGAGAACCACCGCAACCTCCTTCGGCGGCGACTGTGGAGTCGAAGAAGCCGACCCCGCAACAGACAATACTTCCTGCGGCTCCGAAACCAGTAGAGCCGAGGAAGGAGACATAGCCTTGGACAGTGCTTCCTGCGATTCCGAGACCAGAGGAGGCGAGGAAGGAGATGTAGCTTTAGACCTTTTCTCCGGAGGCTCCGATGAACTAGTCGGAGCCGGAGACTTCATTTTTGACTTGGACCTGGATTTCTCAGAGGGAGGAGAGGACGCCAAAGTTTCCTCAAAGGAGGGTTTAATCAAACCCTTGAGGATAAGTTTATTTTTTCTCTCCTGTAAGACCCTGGCAGAGAAAGCATGGCACACACTGCAGGATTCCTGCAAGTGTATGGCACCGAGACAATATACACAGATGGCGTGGCCATCAGTCAGCGACATCTTGTATGCACAATTGGCACATTTTTTAAAGCCAGATGGCTTATGTTCTTTTGGTTCCTTGCCCGACATAAGGAACACAATCCACAAGCAGCAACAATATTTCAAATTTACACAATAAATCACACGAAGCACACTCAGCAACACGAGGTAGGGAGGGAGGAAAGGGCTCTAACTTAAACGCCCGAACACTAACAACACAAGATAGGGCAAAGGCCCTCTAAACTTAAATGGGCCTAGCCCGCCAAACAGAAGGATTAACCAACAACAAACGTAATCTCACAACAATGGATACAACAGACAACGTAGCTATTAGAATAGCTTTTTTGGTATAATAAACTTGAAGCTATAAGTTCAAAAACAAAAGAGGGTACTTAGCCACAGCCAAGTCGAGACCACGTAGTTACTCTAGGAGCAGCAAACGAGATCTGGGGGTTTGGGCGTGATGCATCCTGGGATACAGGGTTAGACAAGCCAATGAGAGACTTGGTGCTAGTTATAGTGGCACAGTCGGAGCGACTCTCGGCTCCCAGCCCATCAGTAATGAATGTAGGCGAGATAGGATCATTACATATGTTTTGTGAGGGTACTAGTTTTGATTTCTTTTTGTTTACTGTGTACCCTAGGCAACTTAAAAGGTGTTTGACAAATGCCAGATACTTTAAAAGAATGTCCTTGCTTTCTGCTTGAATAAGGCAGTCGTCCAGGTATGGGTATTTTTGAATTCCTCTTTGTCTGCAGTATGCAATTACTGGTTCCAGGCATTTTGTGAAGACCCTGGGCACAGTAGATAAGCCAAAGGACAGTGCAGAGAATTGATAATGCGTTGAACCTGCAATGAAGCGGAGGTATCTTCTGCAATTTTGTCTGATAGAGACATGCAGGTATGCCTCCTTGAGGTCCAAAGTGACTAGCCAAGCATTCTTGCCCAGCATGGGAAGAAGCTGCTGTAGTGTAAGCATCCTGAATTTTGGTACTTGCAGATAGGTGTTCAGAATTGAAAGATCCAGAATGGGTCTCCATGCATTGTACTTTCTTGGGACTAGGAAGAGTCTTGAGTAAAATCCTTGCCCTTGCTCCTGTGCAGGTACCTGTTGAATGGCTTTCATGTTCATGAGAGCTGTAATTTGTTTTTGTGTCTCTGCCCATTGATTTGGTGGCAGGTTTGGCATTCCTTTGATCCTTGGTAAGGTATGAAAGTGGAATCTGTATCCTTGGGAGACTATGTTTAGAACCCATTTGTCTTTTGTGATGATGTGCCAGTTGTCTGCAAAAAATGCTAGTTTTCCTCCCAAGGGAGTTGCTAGGAGAGATTTGCTTGGTAGTTTGAGGATGGAGTCATTGTGTTTGTCTTCTGCTAGCCTGGGGCCTGTCTTCTCCTCCTTTCTGGGTAGCAGAACCCCATTGGCGAGGTTTGTAAGGGCCCTGTGACTGGCCTCTGCCCCTTGGGCGTCTGTATTTGCCTCTCTGTGATCTGTCTGAAGTTGGAAAGGACCAGTTTTTTGTTGGCCAATTTTTGCTGATATGAGGAGTTGTACCTGCAAAAAATCCTTGAACATTTGCATAAACTTTGCCTTATCCTCCATTTTCTTTAAAACGTCTTCTGCTTTGACACGAAATAATACATCCTGTTGTAAAGGTGCATCCAAAAATTTTGCTTTAACATGGTCAGGGAGGGTTTCTTCTTTTAACCAAGCATGTCTACGTATGACAGAGCCAGTAACAGCTGCTCTACAGGAAGCTTCCAATGAATCAAATCCGCATTGCAAGGTATGTTTGCCCACCTGTTCAGCTGCATGCAACAGAGCCTGCATTTCCTTGAATACAGGCTGTTCTGAATGTGTGCTCATTTTCTGTTTTAACTGAGACATCAGGAATTGTTGATATTTCAGCATGTGAAACTGGCAATTTAATGCTCTCATAGCCAGAGTTGCTGAGGTGTAAATTTTCTTTCCCCATCTATCTAGGGCTCTGGAATCCCTTTCAGAGGGCACAGGATTTTTAGCCATAGAAGCTTTTGCTTCCTTAGGACCCTGGGAAATTGTTTCTGGGTCAGCTACAGGGCTTTTATAAAGGAATTTGTGTGAGTCGGGTAATATGTAGTATCTGTCTGGTTTGGCTGGAGCAGGAGGTAGAGAGTCTGGATTTAAACTAGACTCCAAGTAAACATAATCCACAATATCTAAAACAGGAGGGATAGCAAGAGGTCTGTGCTGGGGTAGTAAAAGGAACTCTCAGAGCCTTTTCTTAGAATCTGAGTAATCCTGGCCTTCCCATTGGAACTGTTCCCTCATGGTATGCAAAGTTTCCCCAAAGGAGTAGTCTTCAGGGGATGAAGCCGAGGGAATGGAATCTTCAGCCTCAGAATCCTCATAAGGTGGAAAAGTGTAATCCTGTTCCTCAGAAGAATCTGAGGAGAGAAAAACCTGGTCAGAGGATACATAATCCTCCTCTTGTCTTGGTCTTTTATCAGGAGGGGGATGGGAAACCCGATAAGGGTAATTAAATCTTCAGCCATCTTAAGCATCTGTTTCTTAGACATGGGCCTGGAACTGTAGCCTGATGTACAGTTTTCTTTGGTTTTAAAGGAGTTTTAAGTTTAGCATAAGATTTAATGGTGAGTGTAGTCGGTCTGAAGACACCATCTGCAACCGAAGGTGTTTCCGTTGCACCGGTGTCTAGTTCTGCTCCGGTGTCGGTAGAAGGCTGCATCGGCCTAGTGGACGCCGCTTGGGAATCCACAGCTGTCTGGGGTTCCAGTTCTGTGGTCGTCCGCTTGGGAATCCACAGCTGTCTGGGGTTCCAGTTCTGTGGTCGTCCGGGGACTCCGCTTGGGAATCCACAGCTGTCTGGGGTTCCAGTTCTGTGGTTGTCAGGGGCTGCGTAGACGCCTCACTGAAAACCGGAGGACCGACGACAGGCCCAAGTGAGGCCTCGGTGTCTGGCTTATTCCTAGGCTGCCTGTCCTTATCCTTGCATTTTTTATGAGTGGCGGTCGTCGGCTCCTCCGACGGCATGATATAATTAAATTTCTTACCAAAGTAATGCTGTGCAAAGTCAAAACGGCGTTTTATAGTTCATTTATTAAACCTAGCGCAAAACCGACAACCTGTGACATCATGGTCTGGGCCTAGGCAAGGAATACAATAGGAATGGAAGTCCTTATGAGGTATTTGCTTCCCACAAGAAATGCAACTGTTAACTTTTTCTGACATCGGACTGAGGCAAGAAAATGTTCCACAACGGGGTACTTAACTTTAATGAAGACTTTGGACTGAAATTCAAATCGAAAATCTCAGGTGTCGGCCGACTGGCACTTGCGAACTGCTTCTGCTTCGGGGACCGCCCGGCAAGAAAGATTGAAGAAAATGGCGTTGGATGCCTCTTAAATACCCCTGGCGCACTGACGTCAGGGAAGAAGCGACAGCAACCGACGCCGGACCAAGACTTTGGAATTCGGGACGACTGCAGGACAGCCTGACAGCAGGATAACCCAAGTGTGATGACTGCAGTAGGGTAACACGATGAACATCACCCTCAGAAGCTGGTGCTTGCTCAGGGGCTCCGGACCCATCTCTAAGGGAGAGACATCCGCGGGTTCAATACTCTGAGAATCTCGTGGCATACCGGACTCCTAATGGGTCTCGGTAGAGGACTGTGACTCAAAAGTAGCGGGTATCAGGGGCTGCGAAAGCGCCACACTGAGTACCGGCAAACCGGTGACTGGCTTACGAGAAGCTTCGTCGTCGGTTTTGGACCTCAACGGTCGGTCTCTGTCTTTTTCTTTGTGTTTTTTGTGAACTCCAGTAGTTGGATTGCTAACCGACGACATTTCAGGAAAATTAAATCTTGAGCCAAAATATTTGGAAGCAAAAATATACCGATGCTTAATAGTGTGTTGGTTAAATCTAGCACAAAACCGACAGCAACACACGTTGTGATCTGGGCCTAGGGAAGGAATACAGTACAAATGAAAATCCTTATGAGGTATTTGCTTCCCACAAATAATGCAATTAACTTTTACTGACTTCGGTAAGGAGCAAGAAAAATTTTCCCCAACGGGGTACTTAGCTTTAATTTGAAGACTTCAGTTCTGAAACTCGAATACGAAAATTTCAGGAGTCGGCCGACTGGCACTTGCGAACTGCTTCTGCTTCGGGCACCACACGGCAAGAAAGACTGATTAAAATGGTGTCGGCTGCATGTTTTATACCCCTGACGACCTGACGTCATGGAAGAGGAGACAGCAACCGACACAAGACCCAAGACTTTGTTATTCAGTCCGACAGAGGGCAACCTGCCAGCAGATTACCCAAATATAATGACTGCAACAGTGAAACACAAAGAACATCCAGGACTGCAACAGTGAATACACTCGAACATCTACATTTATGGTAAGTGTACACAACTGTACTATGTTCTTTGTGTTTTAGTGTTGCAGTCATTATATTTGGGTAGATTCCCAAAGCTATTATTGGGTGGAGAAATTTAGATAGCATTAGGGCCAGCTATAAGGCCCTGCAAGACTGCAGTGGCAAAGCCAGCACTAGATTTAGAGAAAAATGGAAAATGATAATGCCTGGTGAAAGTATGTACAGAACTCCAGGTAGCAGCTTCTAGAATGTCCCTGGTAGGGACTCCTCTGAGAAGGCTGTAGAAGTAGATGCACCCTAGTGGAGTGAGGTCTAATCCCCTGTGGGATAGGTTTTCTATGGTGCTTATAGCAGAAATGAATGCAATGGCTTATTCATTTAGAAATGGATTGCTTTGAAATAGCCTTCCCCTCTGTTCCTGCAGCAAATGCCACCAGCAGTTGTTCAGATTTCCTTTGAGGTTTAGTCCTGTCCAAGGAGAATCTAAGTTGTCTGTGCACATCTAAGGAATGTAGTATCCGTTCCCCTTTATTCTGTGGATTGGTAAAGAAGGTTGGCAAATGAATGGACTGATTAAGAGCCACACTGGACACCACGTTGGGCATGAAGGATGGATTGGTTCTGAGGGACACCCTGCCCGCATGAAAGATGATGAAAGGCTCCACTGCCATAAAAGCCTGTAAATTCAGATACCCTTCTAGCTAAAGTGATTGCTAAAAGGAAAGCTGTTTTCCAAGAAAGAAATTTTAGGTCTGCAGTAGCAGCTGGCTTGACAAGACAAAGTTAAGGTCCCAGGCTGAGGTTGAAGCTCTCCTGGGTGGTCTTAAATTTTTGGCCCCTCTGAGGAACTGCTTGAGCAGTGGATGAGAGAAGAGGGGAGGTTCTGTGTTATAATGAGTTGAAATGGCTGAGGCGTGGATTTTAATGGAGGACAAAGACAGGCCCTTGTGAAGCATCTCAATTAAGTATTGTAAAATCTGAGGTAAACTGGGCACTGCTGTGCTCATGCCTTGAGATAGATTCTTTTTCCATTTTTCAGCATAGGATTTTCTAGTACTAGGCCTCCTCCTTGCCTCTAAAATGCTATGCATCACAGGTTTGCTGAGGGATGGTAAAGGAGAGATTAAGTAATAAGCCGAGCTGCAAGGTTCAGTGTTGGAAGCTGAGGGTGCAGAATCTGTTTCTCCTGCTGAGACAGCAGGGAAGGAGACTGAGGCAGGTGCCATGGAGATAACTGTGACACACTGCGCAGGAGGGGGTACCAGTGTTGGCGCGGCCAGTCTGGAGCAATCAAAATCATCCTTGGTTTGTCCAGTTAGATTTTTAGTAGTACTTTGGAGGGCAGAGGCAGTGGGGGGGGGCATAGACTGATAGGTTTTTCCAGCTGAAGGACAGAGCATCCACTTTCCAGGCTTGTTTGTGGGGAGTCCTTGTGCAACATTTGTCCAATTGGTAGTTCTGGGGAGAGGCAAACAGGTCTATATCTGGGATCCCCCACTTGCTTGTCTACATGTTGAAGATCCTTGGTTCCAGTTTCCACTCGTGTGGGTCCATGAGGTTTCTGCTTAGTTCGTCTGCCAGTGTATTTAATTTTCGTGGCAGGAATCAAGCTTATAGGTGCACTTGGTAGCTCAAGGCTGTGTTCCACAATGCCATGGCTAGTCTGCAGAGGGGGTAAGAATGTGTACCCCCTTGCTTGTTTATGTACCATATAACAGTGGTGTTGCCTGTCTTTGCCATTAGTTGTCCTGGAAGAATATGGTCCCTGAAGGGTGTCAGAGCATTCTGTACAGCTAACATTTCTTTTTGATTGATATGCAGGTGCACTTGACTTGGGTTCCATTTGCCCTGAATGCAGTTTCCTGCCAGGTGAGCCCCCCATGCATAGTCTGATGCATCTGTTGTTAGGGTTTGGGTGGCAGGGGGTGGTGTGAAAGGTAGTCCCTTGTTTTGGTGCCAAGCCTCTGCCCACCAAAGGAACTTTAGGCATAGGCAAGGTATGATAGGAATCATTGTTTCCAGGTCTTGAGAATGTTGACACCAAAGGCTTTTTAGATACCACTGTAGTTTCCTCATATGCAGTCTTGCATATGGAATTAGAAGAATGCAGGTGGCCATGAACCCCAAGGCTTGCAGTATTTGTCTTGCAGACAGCAGGGTTTTTGTGGCCACTTGTTTGAAGTAGGTTGTCAAATTAATTTGCTTTTCTGGCGTGAGGTAAGCTATCTGGGAAGTTGTATTCAAGCTTGCTCCCAGGAATATAATTTGTTGACAGGGTACCAGATGTGATTTCTTTTCATTTATGGTGTACCCCAGACAAGTTAGAACCCTTTTTACAAAGGCCAGATGATTCAAAAGTATGTCCTGGCTTTCTGCCTGAATTAGACTATCGTCCAGGTATGGGTATACTTGAATATTTGTTTGCCTGCAAAATGCAATAACTGGAGCTAGGCACTTTGTGAATACCCTGAGTGCAGAAGATAAGCCAAAGGGCAGTGCAGAGAACTGATGGTGCATGTAGCCTGCTTTGAAGGGTAGGTATCTTCTGCAAGATTTCCTGATTGGGATGTGCAGGTATGCTTCTTTTAAATCTAGTGTTGCCAACCAGGCATCTTTGCCTAGCATAGGAAGTAATTGAAGAGTCAGCATCTTGAATTTTGGAATCTCCAGAAACGTGTTTATAGTAGACATGTCCAGGATAGGACGTTATGAATTGTCTTTTCTGGGTACCAGAAAAGTCTCGAGTAGAAACCTTGTCCCTTTTCCTCTTCTGGTGCCAGTTGACTAGACCCCATGCTTAAGAGAGAAAGTATTTGTTTTTGGGCCTCTGCCCACTGATTTGGGGGTAGGTCCGGCCACCCACTTGGTGTTGGCAACGTGTGGAAGTGAAATATGTATCCCTGGGACACTATATTTAAAACCCATTTGTCCTGGGTAATGAGTTCCCAATTCCTTGCATGAAGAGCAATATTTCCCCCCAAAGGGGCAGTCAGTTGATAAGTGCTTGGAAATTTTATAAGGAAGTCATTGAGACAGTTCACCATAGGGGGGAGTCTTATTATTCCCAGACTTGGAAGTGGAGGCCCCCCACTGCTTAGTTCTGAGAGTCCCCTGGGAATGAAACCTGGCGTTTTTGCCGTGTCTGGGTTTGGCTTGAGAAGACCTGGAAGGGGCTGGAAAGAACCAATTCTTAGAGGGCCAGTGCCTACTAAATTTAGTAGGCTTAACTTGTAAAAAATCTTAAACTGTTTGCATAGATTTAGCTTTATCTTCCATCTTTTTAAAAACGTCCTCAGCCTTGTTGCCAAACAGGTGGTCCTGATTTAAAGGAGCATCCAACAATTTAGCTTTAACATGATCAAGCAAAGATTGCTCCTTAAGCCAAGCATGCCTTCTCTGAGCACAGACCCAGTAACAGCAGCCCTGCAAGAGGCCTCAAATGAATCAAAACCACATTGCAAAGTACGTTTTCCAAGTTGTTTGGCAGAAAGCATTAAATCCTGTAATTTTTTTATTTTCCACACAGTCAGGAATTAACATCATTTTCTGTTTAAGCAATCCAGTAACATGTTGCTGAAAAGTACAGTTTTGTACCTACCATAAATGTAGATGTCCGAGAGGTATGCATCTGCAGTCCTAACATATGGGTTGTCCTGCCTCAGGCAGCCCTTCGGTCGGCCGGATTCCAAAGTCTGGGTCTGGCCTCGGCTGATGTCGCACTTCACCCGACGTCATAGCTGCTGTGAATTGGGTATAAAGGCATCAGCCGACACCATTTTCCTCAGTGTTTCTTGCCCCAGATGCCAGGTGCCCTCTAGGAAGGCTAAATTTGGATAAATGCAAATGATTCCAAACAGTAGAGAGCAAACAAAAATAAACATGTATATACATATATACAAACAAATACACCATAATAGATTCCCCCAGCTAGCTACAAGATGGGCAAATACCCTAGGAGTACCACAGAGGGAAGGAGGGTGGGTAATCCTGACTGCAGATGCATACCTCGGACATCTACATTTATGGTAGGTACAAAACTGTACTATGTCCTTCAAGGATGCATCTGCAGTCCTAACATATGGGTAGAATACCATAGCCAAACTGGGGGAGGAGGCACTAAGATGATTATGGTGCAGTTAAGATCCCTTGCAAAACAGCAGTTGCAAAACCTGCTCGGGATCTGGAGTATAAAGGTAGATTATAATGCTTGGCAAATGTATGCACGGAGCTCCAAGTAGCAGCTTCTAAAATGTCCTTGGTAGCCACTCCTCGTAAGAAAGCTGTAGTAGTGGCTGTAGCCCTTGTGGAGTGAGGTCTGATGTTTTCTGGAGCTGTCTTTCCATGAAAAGAGTAACAAAATCTAATGCAATTTCCTATCCATTTTGAGATTGTCTGTTTTGAAATTGCTTTTCCTTCCATTCCTGTTGCATATGCTACCAGAAGCTGGTCAGTTTTTCTATTGTTCTTGGTTCTGTCCAGATAGTAGCGCAATTGCCTGTGCACATCCAAGGTATGCAGTAGTCTCTCCCCCCTGTTTTGTGGGTTGGGGAAGAATACTAGTAGGTGGATTGCTTGGTTCAATGATACCCTGGAGACCACCTTTGGCATAAAAGTAGGGTTAGTTCTCAGGGACACTCTATCCTGATGGAAGATAAGGAAGGGCTGTACTGCCATTAATGCCTGTAATTCAGAAACCCTTCTTGCTGAAGTGATTGCAAGCAGGAAAGCAGTTTTCCAAGATAAGAACTGTAATTCTGCTGTTGCTGCTGGTTCAAAAGGGGGAAGTGTTAACTTTTCCAGCACAAAGTTAAGGTCCCATGTAGGCAAAGGTGGCTTCCTTGGAGGCTTTACATTTTTAATTCCTCTCAGAAACTGCCTGAGTAGAGGATGAGAGAAGACTGGAGGATCCATGTTGTATTCTGCTGAAATTGCTGATGCATGAATCTTAATGGAGGAGTAAGACAGGCCATTGTGGAAAAGTTCTGCTAAGTATTCCAGGATGTTAGCTATGTTTGCTAATGATACATTTTCTCCTTTTGCTGCACTCCAAATGAGGTATCTTTTCCATTTGGCTGAATAAGTCTTCCTTGTGGAGGGTCTGTGAGCCTCCAGGATAATGTCTTTAACCCTCTGAGATAAATCTGGGTTATTTTGTTTTATGTAATATTCCAAGCAGCTAGCTGCAGTGTCTTCAAGTTTGGATGTAGGATCTTGAAGTTGTTCTGTGTTAGCAGTAAAGGAACTAGAGGTAGAGGCCATGTGTGTCCGAGACATACTCCTCAGTAGCGGGTACCAATGCTGCCTCGGCCAGTCTGGAGCTATCAGGATGATCCTTGGGTGATCATCTTTGATCTTCAGTAGCACTTTGTGCATCAAAGGAAGAGGTGGGAATGCATATGCTGTCAGGTTTTCCCAACTGAAGGATAGGGAGTCCACCTTCCAAGCAAGTGGGTGGTATGCCCTTGTGCAGAATTTCCTCAATTGGTGGTTGTGTGGGGATGCGAACAGGTCTATTTCTGGTAGTCCCCATTTCTTTGTAATGGATTTGAAGATGTCTGGATGCAGCATCCATTCGTGGGCATCCGTGGTAGTTCTGCTTAAGGTGTCTGCTAGTATATTTTCTTTTCCTGGCACAAATATGGCCTGGAGCTGAATGTTGAGTTTCAGGGCCACATTCCACAGGTCCATTGCCATCCGGCATAGAGGATAAGAGTGTGTGCCTCCCTGTTTGTTGATATACAACATGACTGTGGTGTTGTCCGTCCTTATCAGCAAATGCCCCTGTTGAAGAAACGGTCTGAATGTCTGAATTGCCTGTTTTACTGCCAGCATCTCTTTTTGATTTATGTGTAGATTCAGCTGGTCTTGTGTCCATAGGCCTTGTATGCACTTGTCCACCATGTGTGCCCCCCAGCCTAGGTCTGAGGCGTCCGTGGTGATAGTCTGGCTTGGGTGAGGTTTGTGGAAAGGCAGTCCTCTGTTCAACTGACAGGCCTGAGCCCACCACAGGAATTCTTGTTTCAGGCATGGAATTATTGGAATCTGGGCTTCTAGACTGTGCTTGTGTTGAGACCATATATTCCTTAGGTACCATTGCAACTTCCTCATATGTAGCCTGGCATGTGGAATCAATATCATGCAGGATGCCATGTAACCCAGGGCTTGCAGGACTTTCCTTGCTGTAAGCTGGTTCTGTGTTGTTAATGCCATGAAATAGTGTGGTAGTTGCTTTTGCTTTTCTGCTGTGAGAAATTCCATCTGATTTGAAGTGTCCAGTTCTGCACCCAAGAATGTTATCCTTTGGGATGGTACCAGCCTTGACTTTTTCATGTTGACTGTGTATCCCAGGGCTTGCAGTAGTTGTATAACCTTTTCCAAATCTTTTGTTAATTTGGTCTTGTTGTCCGCTTGCATTAGGCAGTCGTCCAGGTATGGATAAATCTGAATTCCCAGAAGCCTGCAATGAGCAATTACTGATGCCAGGCATTTCGTGAATACTCTGGGCGCAGTAGATAAGCCAAAGGGCAATGCTGAGAATTGATAATGCTCTGATGCTGCAAGAAATCTGAGGTGTCTTCTGCAATCTGGTCATATAGGGACGTGCAGGTATGCCTCCTTGAGATCTAGAGTCACCAGCCAAGACTCCTTGCCCAGCATGGGAAGAAGTTGCTGTAGGGTCAGCATTTTGAATTTTGGAACAATTAGATATGTGTTCAGAGTGGACAGGTCGAGAATATGCCTCCATTGGTTTTCCTTCCTTGGTACCAGGAAAAGTCTGGAGTAAAATCCTTGTCCTTGTTCCATAGGCGGTACCTTTTCTATAGCTCTCATCCTTAGTAAGTGGTTGATTTGTCCTAGAGCGTTTGTTTTTTGGTTTGGTGGTAGGTTTGGCATTCCTCTCTTTTTTGGAAGAGTGTGGAAGTGAAACCTGTAGCCTTTGTCTATTGTCTGTAAAATCCATTTGTCTCCTGTAATGTAATGCCAGTTTACGGAAAATAAGGCTAGCTTTCCGCCTAAGGGTGCTTCCAGTTGTTCCCTGGTAGGCGGTATCAGAGTCAAGTCATTGTGTCTGTCCTGTGGAAGTGGCAGTAGCTGGATCTGTGGCAGTACTTCTCTGGTTGTTAGACTGCCACTGACGTCCCCTGTAGGCACCTCTGGATTGACCTCTGCCTCTTGGGCGCCTATTTCTGCCTCTCTGTGCTCTGGAGGTGTCTGGAAAGGACCAATTCTTCGAAGGCCAATTTCTACTAAACCTCGGAGGCTGGACCTGTAAGAAATCCTTGATTGTTTGGACAGATTTTGCTTTTTCTTCCACCTTCTTTAGCACTTGCTGTGCAGGGGAGCCAAACAAACTTTGTTTCTCCATGGGAGCATCTAGGAGCTTTGACTTTACATGGTCTGGTAAGGAATGTTCTTTTAACCATGCATGCCTTCTGATCACTGTTCCAGTCATAGCTGATCTAAAGGAAGCCTTCAGTGCATCATAGCCGCATTTTAAGGAATGATTACTGACCTGCTGAGTGTTATGTACCAAATCCTGAAGGGACTTACGGTCTATAGGTTCAGGAGAGGACAGTTTTTTATTTAGCTGGTCTAACAAAAATTCCTGATACTGAATCATGTGGAATTGACAGTTTAAGGCCCTAGCCGAAAGAGTAGCAGAAGTATAAACTTTTTTACCCCATCTCTCTAATGCTCTAGATTCTCCGTCAGAGGGGAGGGGGTTTTTGGCAGAGGCAGCTGCTACAGCTTTGGGGCCCTGTGAAATGGTTTCAGGATCTGCAATAGGAGCCTTATACAAGTGAAAGTGAGTGTCCGGGACCCTGTAATATCTGTCGGGCTTAGCAGGGGCCGGGGGAAGAGAGTCAGGGGCAGTACAGGCATCATTAAATGCATCATCCACAACTGTTAGTACTGGAGGAATGGCTAAAGGCCTATGCTGTGGTAAATGTAAAAAGGTCCTTAGCCTATTCCTTGAATCTGAAAAATCCTGGCCCTGCCATTGAAATTGCTCTCTCATAGCATGTAAGGTTTCCCCAAAAGAAAATTCCTCAGGAGGAGAGGCAGAAGGAATGGAGTCTTCTGCATCAGAATCCTCATATGGAGAATAAGGGCCTTCTGGAGGTTCTGAGTTTTCTGAATCATCCGAGGAATAGTCTGTAGAAACAGGATCCGGGGGCTCTGCTCTAGGCCTCTTCTCTGGAGGGGGTAGAGAGGCCCTGTCTGGGTGAGGTTGGGATCCCCTGATCAAAGAAATGAGATCCTCAGCCAGGCTAAGCATTTGGGAACTAGAGGTAGGCCTGTGTGAGGGGGTTTTAGCAGGCAAGGCCTTAGAAGATTTAGCTGCTTTAGCCCTAGAAAAAGCCTTGATAGACATAGATGCAGGGGGCCTAGCAGCTCCACATGCAGGAGTAGATATGTCTAAAGGAATAGTATCTGATAAATCCTGGGTGCCTGCTACAGCAGGGGAAATTTCAGTAGCAGATTCAGCCATGCTGTGTGAGGCCTCGGCTATCGGAGGCATGCTTTCGGCCGAAGGAAGAACCGGGGACTCGGTTTCAGCCGAAACCGAGACACTCGCGGATGGCTTAACCGTGGTTTCGGCCGAAACCGCGGACCTCGAGTGTCGGTCCTTTTCCTTACGCTTTTTAGCTAATTGTGTAGTCGGAGTCTCCAACGGCATTTTGTAAGCAAAAGCGGGACCAAAAAACTCCTCTGCAAACTCCGCCCGACGTCTAAGAGTCCGTCGGTTGAAGGAAGCACAGAATAGACAAGCTGATACGTCGTGGTCTGGGCCTAAGCAAGGAAGGCAGTAAGAGCGGAAATCCTTATGTGGTATTTGTTTCCCACAAGTTAAACAATTATTTACTTTTTCTGACATCGGCTGAGGCAAGAAAGAGTCCCCAACGGGGTACTTAGCTTTTTAGAAGTCTTCGGTAGTAGAAATCTCTGGATCTGACCGACCGGCACTTGCGAACAGCTTCTGCTTCGGGCACCGCGCGGCAAGAAAGACTGAGGAAAATGGCGTCGGCTGATGCCTTTATACCCAATTCACAGCAGCTATGACGACGGGTGAAGTGCGACATCAGCCGAGGCCAGACCCAGACTTTGGAATCCGGCCGACCGAAGGGCTGCCTGAGGCAGGACAACCCATATGTTAGGACTGCAGATGCATCCTTGAAGGACATCTTTAACATATGAAACTGGCAGTTTAAAGCCCTAATGGCCAAGGTTGCAGAAGTGTAAACCTTCTTACCTCATCTATCCAGCACCCTGGAGTCTCTATCAGAAGGGGTAGGATTTTTATTAGTAGAAGCCTTAATGCCCTTGGGCCCCTGTGAAATAGTCTCTGGATCTGCAAAAGGATTTTTGAAAAAGGAAATTGTGGGACTCGGGGACCCTGTAGTAGCTGTCAGGTTTCTGGGAGCAGGAGGCAGGGAATCAGGGGTCAAACTAGATTCCAAGAAAGCATCAACAACAATGTCTAGTACAGGAGGAATAGCTAAAGGCCTATGCTGAGGTAGGAGAAGGAAATCCCTAAGCCTCTTTTTTTGAATCAGAAAAATCCTGGCTTTCCCAGTGGAAATGCTCCCTTAGAGTAAGTAAGGTTCCCCAAAAGACAAATCCTCAGGAGGGGAAGCAGAGGGAATAGTCCTCTGCATCAGAATCATCATAAGTAGGTACGGGCAAATCAAGATAATCAGAAGAGTCAGAAAAAACAGAATCCTGATCAGAAGACTCACAATCAACTTCAGTCGTATGCCTCTTAGAAAGGGGGGGGGGGGGTTGGCTACCCCTGATTAGAGTTATTAGATCTTCAGCCATTCTTATCATTTGTTATTTAGGCCTAGAGGCCTGAGCATCGGTTTTTTAGACATGGATCGAGATTTAGGCCTAAGTAAAGAAGGAGGCATATGTTTAATATGCACGTCCATAGGTCTGAACACATCCTCAGAAGCCGGTGCCTGCACAGCGGCTCCGGACCCATCCAAGGTAGAGCATCTCCGAAGGAGTCTCAGTAGAGGCCTGCAAATCAGAAGTAGTGGGCATCAGGAGCTACGAAAGTGCCTCATTGAGTACCGGCGAACTGGTGACTGGTTTAGGAGAAGCGTCGTCGGCAGTTTTGGACCTCAGCGGCCTATCTCTGTCTTTATTTTTATCTTTCCATTTTCTCGTAATCCCGGTAGTCGGAAGGCTAACCGATGACATTTCTGGATAATTAAACCGAGAACCAAAATATTTAGAGGCGAAAATATACAGATGACTGACAGTGTGCTGATTAAATAAAGCGCAAAACCGACAGCAAGGTACGTTGTGGTCAGGGCCTAGGCAAGGAATACAGTACAAATGAAAATATTTATGAGGTATTTATTTTCCACAAGTAATCCAATTATTACCTTTTACTGACATTGGTAAACAGCAAGAAAAAGTTTCCCCAATGGGGTACTTAGCTTTATGAAACTCAAAAACAAAATTTTCAGGAGTCAGCCGATAGGCACTTGCGCACTGCTTCTGCTTCGGGCACCGCACGGCAAGAAAGACTGATGTAATGGCGTTGGCTGCATGTTTTATACCCCTGACGACCTGACGTCATGGAAGAAGGGACAGCAACCAAAGCAGGACCCAAGACTTTGTTAATCAGGCCAACTGAGGGCTACCTGCAAGCAGATAATTCAAAAGTAATGACTGCAACAGTGAAACATGAAGAACATCAGCATTTAGAAAATCTCGTATAACTAAGAAGAAAAAGTTGTATGCCGTAGTCATGTCATCTTGTCTGTCATTATAACCCTCTCTGTTGTCACAGTTATCTGTGATCACCCAAGACCTCCCAAAAAAAATAGCACTACCCTGGGGCTTCAGTTTTGTTTTGAGGGGGGGACTTGCCACCTCTTGAGCCAGCTGTTGCTTTCTCTGAAGTTGCTATTCCGTAAGACTACTCTTGATAGTCATGACCTTAGCTAGACAGACCTATGAACTTCAAGCTGTTGTGCAGGAAGCCCTTCTTAGATAACCTAGTTGCACGCAAGCCATGCTTTCATGCAGAAAGTGGTTACTGAACTTTCCTTAAACCGGGTAAAATATCTACCGGTGTTTTTCTCTCCCCACAATACAAAAAGGTAATTTATATTTCCTTGATATGCACAAGCAACTCTGACTCTGCTTAGGTAAAGTGAAGTTAAGTTGGAAAGTCGGACCAGCTGTTTTGTTGCCTTAACAAAGGGGAAAAAAGGTAAGCCTGTCAAACAGTCCTTAAGTGGCTTGCCAGCTGTATAACCTTTTACCACCTCCACCATGCAAACTAATACCCGCGAGGATTAGAGCTCACTCCACTAGGGCCATGGCTGCCAGCATGGTATTTTTTTTTAGAGGATTTTCCACCAGGCTGCTCCTGAAGCCACCACTTAGTCTTCTTTCCATACCTTTGTAAAACACTGCAACTTAAGATCCATGGCCCGGGCAGGTTTTGCATCAGACGTCCTACATGAGACTGGAGTCCCTTGCTTCTGATTCTGGCCAGCTAACCTCTCTTGCTTAGCCCTAGGGGTCATCCCAGGAGTCAGCACTGCAAAACTGATTGATGGACATAATACAGTTGTGTCAGGAACTTAACCGTAAATTGTCGAGGTTCAAGTAGATTAATTGTTGCAGTGTCAGTTTCCTCCCTCTAGCCCATCTCTCTTGACCATTGCCCAGGATTTGGGGTGAGAATAGTACAGTTGTGTACACTTACCATAAATGTAGATGTTCGGGTGTATTAACTGTTGCAGTCATCACATTTGGGTCATCTGCTTGCAGTAGCCATCAGTCGGCCTGATTAACAAAGTTTTGGGTCCTGCGTCGGTTGTTGTCTCTTCTTCTATGACATCAGGTAATCAGGGATATAAAACATGCAGCCAACACCATTACAACAGTTTTTCTTGCTCCAGATCTCAGGTGCCCCCCTAATGGGAAGCAATTAAATCTATAATACAAGGATATACCTCCAACAAAAAAGCAAATACACCAAAAAGCTTTTTGAGCATAATAAGTGAGAGTAAAGGTATAGCCAAAAGAAGAAATGGTGCTGGAGGGAGGATAACCAGGACTGCAACAGTGAATACACTCTAGCATCTACATTTATGGTAAGTGTACACAACTGTACTATGTTCTTCATGTTTCACTGTTTGCAGTCATAACATTTGGGTAGATTCCCAAAGCTAAGGTTGGGAGGAGGAATTTAAATAGAATTAGGACAAGCTATAAGACCCTGCAAGACTGCAGTGGCAAAACCAGCTCTGGATTTAGAGAAAATTGGCAAATGATAATGCTTGGTGAAAGTATGCAGGTAGCAGCTTCTAGGATGTCCCTTGTAGGGACACCCCTGACAAAGGCTGTAGAGGTAGATGCAGCCCTAGTTGAATGGGGTCTGATGCCCTGTGGGATAGGTTTTCCATGGTGCTTGTAGCAGAAATGAATGCAGTGGCCTACTCATTTTGAAATGGTTTGCTTTGAAATAGCTTTCCTCTCTGTCCCTGCAGCAAATGCCACCAGCAGTCGTTCAGATTTCCTTTGAGGTTTAGTCCTGTCTAAGCAGGATCTAAGTTGTCTGTGCACATTTGGTATGTACCTCACAAGACATCTGCAACAGCTGGAAAGGCCACAGACATACCTCATTAAAAGAATTACAGGCCTAAATCAGATGCCATATTCTAACCGTCTAAAAAAAAAAATCCAGCTATACTCTGTGGCATATCGTCTACTCAGAGGCTATCTCTGCTTAACATACAAGGCCATGTCAAACCCTGAGCTGTTGGACATGCTCCACTTAAAGAAATCCCAATCCCTCAGAGCCACACGCTCCAGGGATCTAAACCTTATCACAATGAACAAAACATGCTGGAGGGATACGTTCCTGACCCAGAGACTCCCCATACTCTGGAATAGACTGCCCATACATGTCAAGCAGAGTGTCTCATTAGCCCTCTTCAAAAGAAACCTTGATGATTGGATGGGAGATAGGAAATTCACCCCGGGGATCATGTCAGTCGCCCTGCTAGACAAGGGCCCAGAGAAGTAAATATTGTAGGAAAAAATTTTCAGGGAATTTTTATGGCTAGGCTTGCATAGGCCTTAGGACAGATAGCCTAGTACCAACCTATGAACATTTAAGGAGTTCAGTATCCATTCCCCTTTGTTCTGTGGGTTAGGAAAGAAGGTAGGCAAATGCCTGGACTGATTAAGAGCCACACTGGATACCACCTTGGGCATGAAGGAGGGACTGGTTCTGAGGGACACCCTGTGCGCATGAAAGATGACGAAAGGCTCCACTGACATAAGGGCCCGTAATACAGATACCCTTCTAGCTAAAGTGATTGCTAAAAGGAAGGCTGTTTTCCAAGAAAGGAATTTTAAATCTGCACTAGCAGCTGGCTCAAAAGGAGGAAGAGTGAGTTTCTCCAATACAAAGTTAAGGTCCCAGGCTGGAGTTGGGGCTCTCCTAGGTGGTCTTAAATTTATGGCCCCTCTGAGGAACTGGTTGAGCAGTGGATGAGAGAAGAGGGGAGGTTCTATGTTATAATGAGCTGAAATGGCTGAGGCGTGAATTTTGATGGAGGAAAAAAGAAAGGCCCTTGTGAAGCATCTCAGTTAAGTACTGTAGAATCTGAGGTAAGTTGGGCGCTGCTGTGCTCATCCCTTGAGATTGGTTCCAGGCACAGAATCTTTTCCATTTTTCAGCATAAGATTTTCTAGTACTAGGCCTCCTTGCCTCTAAAATGATATCCATAACTGGTTTACTGAGGGATGGTAAAGGAGAGATTAGGTAATTAGCCAGGCTGCTAGGTTCAGGGTTGGAAGCCAAGGGTGCAGAATCTGGTTCTGCTGCTGAGACAACAGGATAGGGGACTGAGGCAGGTGCCATGGGACCAACAGAGAGACACTGCACAAGAGGGGGTACCAGTGTTGGCATGGCCAGTCTGGTGCAATCAATATCATCCTTGGTTTGTCCTGTGTTTGATCTTTAGTAGTACTTTGGACAGCAGAGGCAGAGGAGGAAAGGCATAAACTGATAGTTTTTTCAAGCTGAAAGACAGAGCATTGACTTTCCAACCTTGTTTGTGGGGAGCCCTTGTGCAAAATGTGTCTAATTGTTAGTTCTGGGGGGAGGCAAAAAGGTCTATATCTGGGCTCCCCCATTTGTTCGTCAACATGTTGAAAGTGTTTGGTTCCAGTTTCCACTCGTGTGGGTCCATGAGGTTTCGGCTTAGTCCGTCTGCCAGTGTACTTAGTTTTCCTGGCAGGAACTGAGCTTGTAGATGCACTCGGTAGCCACTATATTTAAAACCCATTTGCCCTGGGTAATGAGTTCCCGTTTTTTTGCATGTAGAGCAATCTCTCCCCCCCCCCCCCCCCCAAAAGGGGCAGTCAGTTGAGAAGTGCTTGGAAGTTTTAAAGTTATGTCATTGAGACAGTTTACCATAGGGGGGAGTTTTACTACTCCCAGATTTGGAAGTGGGGGCCCCCCACTGCTTAGTCCTGTGCGTACCCTGGTACTGAAGCCTGGGTGTTCTGCTGGATCTGGGTTTGGACTGAAGGCCTGGAAGAGGCAGGAAAGAACCAGTTCTTAGAAGGCCAATGCCTGAAGGTTGTACTTGTAAGAAATCTTTAACAGTTTGCAGAGACTTAGCTTTTTCTTCCATCTTTTTAAGAACTTCTTCTGCCTTACTGCCAAACAGGCGGTCCTTATGTAAGGGAGCATCCAGTAATTTAGCTTTAACATGATCTGGCAAGGATTGCTCCTTAAGCCAAGCATGCCTTCTAAGTAGAGACCCAGTGACAGCAGCCCTGCAAGATAGATGCCTGTAGTGAATCAAAACCACATTGCAAAGTATGTTTTCCAACTTGTTCAGCAGAATGCATTAAATCCTGCAAATCCTTATTTTCAGCACAATCAGGAATCAACATCATTTTCTGTTTAAGTAATCCAATAATATGCTGCTGATACTTTAACATATGAAACTGTCAGTTTAGGGCCCTAATAGCCAAGGTTTCAGAACTGTATACCTTCTTACCCCATCTATCCAGTGTCCTGGAGTCTGTATCAGAGGGCTAGGATTTTTGGCAGTAGTAGCTTTAATGTCCTTGGGTCCCTGTGAAATGGTCTTAGTTCCGCAGTAGGATTTTTGAAAAGGAACTTGTGAGAGTCAGGAACCCTGTAATATCTATCAGGTTTTCTGGGAGCAGGAGGTAGAGAGTCAGGGGCCAAGATAGATTTTGAAAAGTCATCATCAACAATGTCTGATATAGGAGGGGTAGCTAAAGGCCAGCGCTGGGTTAGGAGTAAGAAATCCCTAGGCCTCTTTTTAGAATCAGAGAAATCCTGACTTTCCCAATGAAAATGCTCGCTAAGAGTATGCAAGGTTTCACCAAAAGAGAAATCCTCGGGGGGCAGAGGGAATACAGTCCTCAGCATCAGAATCCTCATTAGTAGACAAGGGTAAATCCTGGTCAGAGGAAACAGAAATTTCAGAATCCTGGTCAGAAGTATCATAAAGTACAGTTTTGTACCTACCATAAATGTAGATGTCCGAACTGGACAGCATCTGCAGTCATAACTACTGGTTGTCCTGTCGTCAGGCAGCCCTTCAGTCGGCCGGATTCCAAAGTCCGGGTCCGGCTTCGGCTGATGTCGCACTTCACCCGACGTCATCTCTGTTGGTCTTCGGGTATAAAGGCATCAGCAGACGCCATTTTCCTCAGTGTTTCTTGCCCCAGATGCCAGTAGCCCTCTTGAAGGCTAAAATTTGGATAGATGCCAATGTTTCCAAAAAGATAGAGGTAAACACAAAAATAAGCATGTATGTACATATATACAAACAAATACACCATAAAAGACTCCCCCCCACCAGCTAGCTATTAGGAGGGTAAACATCCTAGGAGTACCACAGAGGGAAGGAGGGAGGGTAATCCTGACTGCAGATGCTATCCAGTTCGGACATCTACATTTATGGTAGGTACAAAACTGTACTATGTCCTTCATGGATGCATCTGCAGTCATAACAACTGGGTAGAATACCATAGCCAACTAGGGAGGAGGATAAAAGTAGATTATGGTGTGTTTAGGATCCCTTGCAGTACAGCAGTGGCAAACCCTGCTCGGGATCTGGAATATAGAGGCAAATTATAATGCTTGGCAAATGTATGCACGGAGGTCCAAGTAGCCGCCTCAATAATGTCTTTGGTTGCCACTCCTCGTAAGAAGGCTGTGGTAGTGGCTGTTGCCCTTGTAGAATGAGGTCTTATGTTCTGTGGAATTGGTTTTCCATGGAAGGAGTAACAGAATCGTATGCAATTTCCTATCCATTTGGAGATTGTCTGTTTGGAAATAGCTTTTCCTTCCCTTCCTGTTGCATAGGCTACAAAAGTTGGTCAGTCTTTCTGCTACTTTTGTTCTGTCCAAGTAGTAGCGTAGCTGTCTATGTACATCCAAGGTATGCAGTATTCTTTCCCTCTGTTTTGTGGGTTGGGAAAGAAGGTAGGTAGGTGGATTGCCTGGTTTAAAGACACTCTGGATACCACCTTAGGCATAAATGTAGGATTAGTCCTCATGGACACTCTATCTTGGTGGAAGATTAGGAAGGGTTGCGCTGCCATTAAGGCCTGTAGTTCTGAAACCCTCCTTGCTGAAGTAATTGCCAGTAGGAAAGCAGTTTTCCATGACAGGTGTTGTAGGTCTGCTGTTGCTGCTGGTTCAAAGGGTGATAGTGTCAACTTTTCTAGCACAAAGTTTAAGTCCCAAGCTGGTAATGGTGGTTTCCTTGGAGGTTTTACATTCTTGATTCCTCTGAGGAACTGCCTGAGCAAAGGGTGAAAAACAGGTGGATCAAAGCTGTATTCTGCTGAAATAGCTGATGCATGTATCTTGATGGAGGAGTAGGACAGGCCTGAATGAAGAAGTTCGCCAGATACTCCAGAATGTTAGGCATATCTATGTTTGACACATCTTTTCCTCTTTCAGTACTCCAAATGACAAACCTTTTCCATTTTCCAGCATAGTTCCTTCTTGTTGAAGGTCTGCGTGCTTCAAGAATAATGTCTTTAACTCTTTGGGAAAGTTCTGGATTAGCTGTTGCTATGTGATGTTCCATGCAGTCAGTTGCAACGTTTTTAGGTTTGGATGTATGATGCTGTAGTTGTTCTGAGTTAACATCAAAGGCATCAGGGGTATTGGCCACATATTGTTCCGAGACATGCTCCTCAGCAGTGGGTACCAGTGCTGTCTTGGCCAGTTTGGAGCTATCAGGATTATCCTTGGACGTTCTTCCTTGATTTTTAGTAGTACTTTGTGTATCAAGGGAAGAGGTGGGAATGCATATGCTGTTAGGCCTTTCCAGCTGAAGGAGAGCGAATCCACTTTCCATGCTAGTGGGTGGAATGTCCTTGTGCAGAATTTTTTGAGCTGGTGATTGAGAGGTGATGCGAATAGATTTATCTGAGGCATTCCCCATTTCTTTGAGATGGTCTTGAAGATGTCCAGGTGCAGCTTCCATTCGTGGGCATCCGATGTGGTTCTGCTTAATATGTCTGCTAGAGTATTTTCTTTTCCCGGTACAAATATTGCCTGTAACTGGATGTTGTAGCTGAGTGCCAGGGTCCACAGCTCCAAAGTCATTCTGCATAGGGGGTATGAATGAGTGCCTCCCTGTTTGTTGATGTACCACATGACTGTGGTGTTGTCTGTCCTTATCATCAACTGGCCCTCTTTGAGAAATGGTCTGAACTTTTGGATTGCCAGTTTTACTGCCAGCATTTCTTTTAGGTTGATGTGCAGGTGAAGTTGATCCTGTGTCCACAATCCTTGCACGCATTTGTCCAGCATGTGGGCCCCCCATCCTAGGTCTGAAGCGTCTGTTGTGATGGTCTGACTTGCTTGACATCTGCGAAAGGGTAGGCCTGGGTTTGACTGGCATGCCTGAGCCCACCATAGGAACTCCTGTTTTAAGCATGGAATTAGTGGGATTTCTGTTTCTAGGCTGTGTCTGTGTTGGGACCATAAATTCTTTAGTTACCACTGTAGTTTTCTCATATGTAGTCTGGCAAATGGGACCAAGATTATGCATGATGCCATGAAGCCCAAGGCCTGCAGTACTTTTCTTGCTGTTAACTTGTTCAGTTTTGTTAGTGCCAAGAAGTAAAGAGGGAGTTCTTTATGTTTTTCTGTAGTTACGAATGCCATTTCTTTTACTGTGTCCAATTCAGCCCAAGAATGTCCTTGTTGGGGATGGTATCAGCCTTGACTTTTGTAAATTGACTGTGTATCCCAGTGCTTGTAGCAAGTAAATGACCGTTTGTAAATCTGTTGTCAGCTTGCATTTGTTGTCCCTTGTAGCAGGCAGTCGTCCAGGTATGGGTAAATTTGAATTCCTGTAGTCTGCAATGGGCGATTACTGATGCCAGGCATTTTGTGAATACTCTGGGCAGTAGATAAGCCAAAGGGCAATGCTGAGAATTGATAGTGCTCTGATCCTGCAAGAAATCTGAGGTATCTTCTGCAGATTGGTCGAATGGGGACGTGCAGGTATGCCTCCTTGAGATCTAGAGTTACCAGCCAACACTCCTTGCCCAGCATGGGAAGAAGTTGCTGTAGGGTCAGCATTTTGAATTTTGGGACAATGATGTATGTATTTAAGGTGGACAGGTCGAGAATTGGTCTCCAACTTTTTCCTTTCTTGGAACTAGGAATAGTCTGGAGTAGAACCCCTTTCCTTGCTCTGCTGTTGGCACTCTTTCCACAGCTCTCATGTTTGCTAACTCCATTATCTGTTGTAGAGCCTCTGTTTTTGATTTGGAGGTAGATTTGGCATTCCTCTTTTGACTGGTAAAGTGTGGAAGTGGAACCGTAACCTTGATCTATGGTTTGTAAAATCCACTTGTCTTTTGTTATGTAGTGCCAGTTCTTTGAAAATAAGGTTAACTTTCCGCCTAGAGGAGCTGCTATTTGTTCCCTGGTAGGCGGATTTAGGTTAAGTCACTGTGGTTGTGTTGATGTAGTGGCAGTGGTTGTGTCTGTGCCTCTGTTGTTACCTTGCCACTGTCGTCCTCTGTAGGCACCTCCTCTGGATTGGTTTCTGCCTCTGGAACGTCTATTCCTGCCCCTTTGAGATCTTGTGGAGTCAGGAAAGGACCAACTTTTGGCAGGCCAGTTCCTGCTAAACCTTGCGGGTTGAACCTGCAAGAAATCTTTAACCGTTTGAACAGATTTTGCCTTTTCTTCCATTTTCTTCATAACCTGCTGGGCAGGTGTACCAAACAAACTTGTCTTATCCATAGGATCATCTAGCAACTTAGCTTTAACATGATCCGGTAAAGCTTGCTCCTTTAGCCATGCATGCCTTCTTATCACTGTGCCAGTCATGGCTGATCTAAATGAAGCCTCCAGTGCATCATAGCCACATTTTAAGGAATGGTTACTAACCTGTTGAATGTTATTTACCATTTCTAATACATATTTCTTATCAAGAGATTCATCAGTGGTTAGTTTTTTAGTTAACTGATCAAGCATAAACTCTTGGTATTCTATCATGTGAAACTGACAGTTTAAAGCTCTAGCTGAGAGAGTAGCTGAAGTGTAGACCTTTTTACCCCATCTGTCTAATGACCTTGCTTCCCTTCAGAAGGAATAGGGTTTTTAGCTATGGTCGCGGCTACTGCCTTGGGACCCAGGGATATAGTTTCGGGTCTGCAAGTGGGGCCTTGTAAAGGTGGTGATGAGTATCTGGCACCCTGTAAAATCTGTCTGGTTTGGCAGGGGCTGGGGGTAAAGAATCTGGAGCGGAGCAGACATCATTGAAAGCATCATCCACCACAGAGAGAACAGGAGGTATAGCTAAGGGCCTGTGCTGTGGAAGGTGCAGAAAGGTCCTAAGTCTTTTCTGGAGTCTGAAAATCCTGTTGCTGCCATTGGAACTGCTCGCATGGCATGTAAGGTTTCCCCAAAGGAGAATTCTTCTGGTGGGGAAGCAGCTGGAATGGATTCTTCAGCATCAGAATCTTCAAAATTGGAGAAAGGAGCCTCTGGCTGGTCAGTTATGTCTGATTCATCAGCAGAATCATCAGAGGACACTGGCTCAGGGGGCTCTGCCCTAGGTCTCTTCTCTGCGTGCTGAGAGGCCCTGTCTGGGTGAGATTGAGATCCTCTAATTAATGAAATCAAATCTTCTGCCAAAGTAAGCATTTGAGAACTAGAAGAGGGCCTGGTTGTGGGGGGTTTAACAGGCAGTGTTTTAGTAGTCTTGGCTGCTTTAGCCCTGGCGAAGGCCTTAATGGACATGGCTGCTGGAGGCCTAGCAGCACCACGTGCTGGGGTAGAGACATCCAAGGGAATGGTGTCTGATAAGTCAGTGGCAACCACCGTAGTGGATAAAATTTCTGAGGCCGATTCAAGAGTGGTAGCAGGGGCCTCAGTTGTAGAGATAGATTCAGCTGTACTTTGATCAGTTTTCTCGGTTTCGGCCGAAACCGAGACACTCATGATTTGCTTAACCATGGTTTCGGCTGAAACCGCGGACCGCGAGTGTCGGTCTTTATCTTTGCGTTTTTTGGCGGATTGGGTAGTCGGAGGATCCGACGGCATAATGTACGCAAAATCAGAACTGAAAAACTGTTCTGCAAACTCCGACCGACGCCTAAGCGTTGCCGGTTGAAAGAAGCACAGGCCGAACAGGCTGCTACGTCGTGGGCTGGGCCTAAACAAGGCAGACAATAAGAGTGGAAATCTTTATGAGGTATTTGTTTCCCACAGGTTAAACAATTATTAACTTTTTCTGACATCGGCTGAGGCAAGAAAGAGTCCCCAACGGGGTACTTAGCTTTAGAAGTCTTCGAAGTAGTATTCGGTAGAAGTAATCTCTGGATCCGACCGACCGGCACTTGCGAACAGCTTCTGCTTCGGGCGCCACGTGGCAAGAAAGACTGAGGAAAATGGCGTCGGCTGATGCCTTTATACCCGAAGACCAACAGAGATGACGTCGGGTGAAGTGCGACATCAGCCGAAGCCGGACCCGGACTTTGGAATCCGGCCGACTGAAGGGCTGCCTGACGACAGGACAACCAGTTGTTATGACTGCAGATGCATCCATGAAGGACATCCAAACTCAGTCCTAGGTCTCTTAGAGGGGGAAGTTTGGCTTCCCCTGATTAAAGTAATAAGGTCTTCAGCCATTCTTATCATTTGTTTTTTAGGCACAGAGGCCTGACCATACAGTCTGGGCGTCAGTTTTCTAGGCATGGTTCGAGTTTTAGGCCTTGAAGAAGAAGATGGCATTGGTTTAATATGCAAGTCAGTAGACCTGAATACACCCTCAGAAGCCGGTGCCTGCACAGCAGTTCCGGACCCATCCAAGGTAGACACATCCACAGGTTCCACAGTTGAAGCATCTCGCGGCATACCGGACTCCGAATGGGTCTCAGTAGAGGCCTGCGAATCTGAAGTAGCGGGTATCAGGGGCTGCGAAAGTGCCTCACTGAGTACTGGCGACTGGCTTAGGAGAAGCGTCGTCTGCAGCTTTGAACCTAGGTGACCCGTCTCTGTCTATCTTTGCTTTTTTTCGGAATGTAGGTAGTCGGATGGCTTACCAAAGACATATCTGGATAACTGAATCGAGCACTAAAATATTTAGAAGCGAAAATATACAGACGACTGATAGTTCATGGTTTAAACAAGGCACAAAACCGACAGCAAGGTACGTTGTGGTCAGGGCCTAGGCAAGGAATACAGTACAAATGAAAATATTTATGAGGTATTTACTTTCCACAAGTAATCCAATTATTACCTTTTACTGACATTGGTAAACAGCAAGAAAAAGTTTCCCCAATGGGGTACTTAGCTTTATGAAACTCAAAAACAAAATTTTCAGGAGTCGGCCGATAGGCACTTGCGCACTGCTTCTGCTTCGGGCACCGCACGGCAAGAAAGACTGATGTAATGGCGTCGGCTGCATGTTTTATACCCCTGACGACCTGACGTCATGGAAGAAGGGACAGGAACCAACGCAGGACCCAAGACTTTGTAAATCAGGCCAACTGAGGGCTACCTGCAAGCAGATAACTCAAAAGTAATGACTGCAACAGTGAAACATGAAGAATATCAGCATTTAGAAAATCTTGTATAACTAAGTAGAAAAAGTTGCATGCCGTAGTCATGTCATCTTGTCTGTCATTACAACCCTCTCTGTTGTCACAGTTATCTGTGATCACCCAAAACCTCCCAAACAAAATAGCACTACCCTGGGGCTTCAGTTTTGTTTTGAGGGGGGGGGACTTGCCACCTCTTGAGCCAGCTGTTGCTTTCTCTGAAGTTGCTATTCCGTAAGACTACTCTTGATAGTCATGACCTTAGCTAGACAGACCTATGAACTTCAAGCTGTTGTGCAGGAAGCCCTTCTTAGATAACCTAGTTGCACGCAAGCCATGCTTTCATGCAGAAAGTGGTTACTGAACTTTCCTTAAACCGGGTAAAATATCTACCGGTGTTTTTCTCTCCCCACAATACAAAAAGGTAATTTATATTTCCTTGATATGCACAAGCAACTCTGACTCTGCTTAGGTAAAGTGAAGTTAAGTTGGAAAGTCGGACCAGCTGTTTTGTTGCCTTAACAAAGGGGAAAAAAGGTAAGCCTGTCAAACAGTCCTTAAGTGGCTTGCCAGCTGTATAACCTTTTACCACCTCCACCATGCAAACTAATACCCGCGAGGATTAGAGGTCACTCCACTAGGGCCATGGCTGCCAGCATGGCATTTTTTTTTAGAGGATTTTCCACCAGGCTGCTCCTGAAGCCACCACTTAGTCTTCTTTCCATACCTTTGTAAAACACTGCAACTTAAGATCCATGGCCCAGGCAGGTTTTGCATCAGACGTCCTACATGAGACTGGAGTCCCTTGCTTCTGATTCTGGCCAGCTAACCTCTCTTGCTTAGCCCTAGGGGTCATCCCAGGAGTCAGCACTGCAAAACTGATTGATGGACATAATACAGTTATGTCAGGAACTTAACCGTAAATTGTCGAGGTTCAAGTAGATTAATTGTTGCAGTGTCAGTTTCCTCCCTCTAGCCCATCTCTCTTGACCATTGTCCAGGATTTGGGGTGAGTATAGTACAGTTGTGTACACTTACCATAAATGTAGATGTTTGGGTGTATTAACTGTTGCAGTCATCACATTTGGGTCATCTGCTTGCAGTAGCCATCAGTCGGCCTGATTAACAAAGTTTTGGGTCCTGCGTCGGTTGTTGTCTCTTCTTCTATGACATCAGGTAGTCAGGGATATAAAACATGCAGCCAACACCATTACATCAGTTTTTCTTGCTCCAGATCTCAGGTGCCCCCCTAATGGGAAGCAATTAAATCTATAATACAAGGATATACCTCCAACAAAAAAGCAAATACACCAAAAAGCTTTTTGAGCATAGTAAGTGAGAGTAAAGGTATAGCCAAAAGAAGAAATGGTGCGGGAGGGAGGGTAACCAGGACTGCAACAGTGAATACACTCTAGCATCTACATTTATGGTAAGTGTACACAACTGTACTATGTTCTTCATGTTTCACTGTTTGCAGTCATAACATTTGGGTAGATTCCCAAAGCTAAGGTTGGGAGGAGGAATTTAAATAGAATTAGGACAAGCTATAAGACCCTGCAAGACTGCAGTGGCAAAACCAGCTCTGGATTTAGAGAAAATTGGCAAATGATAATGCTTGGTGAAAGTATGCAGGTAGCAGCTTCTAGGATGTCCCTTGTAGGGACACCCCTGACAAAGGCTATAGAGGTAGATGCAGCCCTAGTTGAATGGGGTCCGATGCCCTGTGGGATAGGTTTTCCATGGTGCTTGTAGCAGAAATGAATGCAGTGGCCTACTCATTTTGAAATGGTTTGCTTTGAAATAGCTTTCCTCTCTGTCCCTGCAGCAAATGCCACCAGCAGTTGTTCAGATGTCCTTTGAGGTTTAGTCCTGTCTAAGCAGGATCTAAGTTGTCTGTGCACATTTGGTATGTACCTCACAAGACATCTGCAACAGCTGGAAAGGCCACAGACATACCTCATTAAAAGAATTACAGGCCTAAATCAGATGCCATATTCTAACCGTCTAAAAAAAAACTCCAGCTATACTCTCTGGCATATTGTCTACTCAGAGGTGATCTCTGCTTAACATACAAGGCCATGTCAAAGCCTGAGCTGTTGGACATGCTCCACTTAAAGAAATCCCAATCCCTCAGAGCCACACACTCCAGGGATCTAAACCTTATCACAATGAACAAAACATGCTGGAGGGATACGTTCCTGACCCAGAGACTCTGATACTTTAACATATGAAACTGGCAGTTTAGGGCCCTAATAGCCAAGGTTTCAGAACTGTATACCTTCTTACCCCATCTATCCAGTGTCCTGGAGTCTGTATCAGAGGGCTAGGATTTTTGGCAGTAGTAGCTTTAATGTCCTTGGGTCCCTGTGAAATGGTCTCAGTTCCGCAGTAGGATTTTTGAAAAGGAACTTGTGAGAGTCAGGAACCCTGTAATATCTATCAGGTTTTCTGGGAGCAGGAGGTAGAGAGTCAGGGGCCAAGATAGATTTTGAAAAGTCATCATCAACAATGTCTGATATAGGAGGGATAGCTAAAGGCCAGCGCTGGGTTAGGAGTAAGAAATCCCTAGGCCTCTTTTTAGAATCAGAGAAATCCTGACTTTCCCAATGAAAATGCTCACTAAGAGTATGCAAGGTTTCACCAAAAGAGAAATCCTCGGGGCAGAGGGAATACAGTCCTCAGCATCAGAATCCTCATTAGTAGACAAGGGTAAATCCTGGTCAGAGGAAACAGAAATTTCAGAATCCTGGTCAGAAGTATCATAACCAGACTCAGTCCTAGGTCTCTTAGAGGGGGAAGTTTGGCTTCCCCTGATTAAAGTAATAAGGTCTTCAGCCATTCTTATCATTTGTTTTTTAGGCACAGAGGCCTGACCATACAGTCAGGGCGTCACCTTTCTAGGCATGGTTCGAGTTTTAGGCCTTGAAGAAGAAGATGGCATTGGTTTAATATGCAAGCTAGTAGACCTGAATACACCCTCAGAAGCCGGTGCCTGCACAGCAGTTCTGGACCCATCCAAGGTAGACACATCCACAGGTTCCACAGTTGAAGCATCTCGCGGCATACCTGACTCCGAATGGGTCTCAGTAGAGGCCTGCGAATCTGAAGTAGCGGGTATCAGGGGCTGCGAAAGTGCCTCACTGAGTACTGGTGACTGGCTTAGGAGAAGCGTCGTCTGCAGCTTTGGACCTAGGTGACCCGTCTCTGTCTGTCTTTGCTTTTTTTCGGAATGTAGGTAGTTGGATGGCTTACCAAAGACATATCTGGATAACTGAATCGAGCACCAAAATATTTAGAAGCAAAAATATACAGATGACTGATAGTTCATGGTTTAAACAAGGCACAAAACCGACAGCAAGGTACATTGTGGTCTGGGCCTAGGCAAGGAATACAGTACGAATGAAAATCTTTATGAGGTATTTGCTTTCCACAAGAAATGCTAATATTTACTTTTACTGACATTGTTGGTGAAGGGAACAGAGGGGATGAGGAAGTGATGGGTAGGTATGGTGGTAAACAAAGGAATGCAGAAGGTCAGATGGTAGTGGATTTTGCGAAAAGGATCGACATGGCTGTGGTGAATATGTATTTTAAAAAGAGGGAGGAGCATCATAGGGTGACATACAAGAGTGGAGGAAGATGCACACAGGTGTATTATATCTTACATAGGAGGGCCAGTTTGAAGAAGATTGGAGACTGTAAAGTGGTGACTGGGGAAAGTGTAGTTAGACAGCACAGGATGGTGGTTTGTAAGATGACGTTGGTGATCAAGAAGAGGAGGGGGAGTGAGATGGCAGCACCAAGGATCAAATGGTGGAAATTGAAAAAGGGTAATTGTGAGGTGGAGTTCAGGGAAGAGTTAAGACAGGCACTGGCTGGCAGTGAAGAGTTACCAAATAGCTGGGTAACTACAGCAGAACTAGTAAGGGAGATGGCTAGAAAGGTGCTTGGTATGACATCTGGACAGACGATGGACGACAAGGAGACATGGTAGTGGAATGAGGAAGTACAGGAGAGTATACAGAGAAAGAGGTTGGCAAAGAAGTGGGATTGTCAGAGAGATGAAGAAAATAGACAGTATAAGGAGATGAGGTGCACGGCAAAGAAAGAGGTGGCGAAGGCTAAGGATAAGGCATATGAAGAGTTGTATGAAAGGTTGGACACTAAGGAGGGAGAAAAGGGCCTGTACCGATTGGGTAGACAGAAGGACCGAGCTAGGAAAGATGTGCAGCAGCTAAAAGTGATAAAGGATAATGAGGGAAACATACTTACAAGCGAGGAGAGTGTGTTGAGCAGATGGAAAGAGTACTTTGAGGGGTTGATGAATGAAGAGAATGAGAGGGAGGGAAGAAAGGTTGGATGATGTGGGGATAGTGAATCATGAAGTGCAATGGATTAGCAAGGAGGAAGTAAGGATAGCTATGAAGAGGATGAAGAATGGAAAGGCTGTTGGTCCAGATGACTTACCTGTGGAAGCATGGAGGTGTTTAGGTGAAATGAAAGTGGAGTTTTTAACCAGATTGTTTAATGAAATTTTGGAAAGTGAGAGGATGCCTGAGGAATGGAGAAAAAGTGTTTTGGTACTGATTTTTAAGAATAAGGGTGGAAGGGCAGAGCTGTAGTAACGACAGAGGGATTAAATTGATCAGTCACAGCATGAAGTTATGGGAAAGAGTAGTGGAAGCTAGGTTAAGAAGGGACGTGATGATTAGTAATCAGCAGTATGGTTTCATGCCGGGAAAGAGCACTACAGATGCGATGTTTGCTCTGAGAGTGTTGATGGAGAAGTACAGAGAAGGTCAGAAGGAGTTGCACCGTGTTTTTTAGACTTAGAGAAAGCATATGACATGGTGCCTAGAGAGGAGTTGTGGTATTGTATGAGAAGTCGGGAGTGTCAGAGAAGTATGTAAGAGTGGTACAGGATATGTACGAGGGTAGTGTGACAGTGGTGAGGTCTGCGGTGGGAGTGATGGATGCATTTAAGGTGGAGGTGGGATTACATCAAGGATCAGCTCTGAGCCCTTTCTTATTTGCAATGGTGATGGACAGGGTGACAGACGAGATCAGACAGGAGTCCCCGTGGACTATGATGTTTGCAGATGACATTGTGATCTGTAGTGAGAGTAGGGAACAGGTGGAGGAGACCCTGCAGAGATGGAGATATGCTCCAGAGAGAAGAGGAATGAAGGTCAGCAGGACTAAGACAGAATATATGTGTGTGAATGAGAGGGAGGATAGAGGAATGGTGAGGATGCAAGGAGTAGAGGTGGCGAAGGTGGATGAGTTTAAATACTTGGGATCAGTAGTTCAGAGTAATGGTGAGTGTGGAAGAAAAGTGAAGACAGTATAGGCAGGATGGAATGGGTGGAGAAGAGTGTCAGGAGTGATTTGTGAAAGAAGAGTACCAGTAAGAGTGAAAGGGAAGGTCTACAAAAAGGTAGCGAGACCAACTATGTTATATGGGTTGGAGACAGTGGCATTAACAAAAAGGCAGGAGTTAGAGCTGGATGTGGCAGACTTAAAGATGTTAAGATTTGCACTGGGTGTGATGAGGGTGAACAGGATTAGGAATAAGTATATTAGAGGGTCAGCCCAGGTTGGAAGGTTTGGAGACAAAGTCAGAGAGGCAAGATTATGTTGGTTTGGTCATGTGCTGAGGAGGGATGCTGAGTATACGGGAAAAGGATGCTAAGGATGAAGCTGCCAGGTAACCGGAAAAGAGGAAGGCCTAAGATAAGGTTTATGGATGTGGTGAGAGAGGACATGCAGGTGGCTGTCCAGAGCAGGATGCAGAGGACAGGAAGAAATAGAAACAGATGATCCGCTGTGGCGACCCCTAATGGGGACAGCCGAAAGATGATGACTGACATCGGTTTAGAGCAAGAAAAAGTTTCCCCAATGGGGTACTTAGCTTTTAGTTGAAGACTTCAGTTCTGAAACTCGAAAACGAAAATTTCAGGAGTCGGCCGACCGACACTTGTCAACTGCTTCGGGCACGTACGGCAAGAAAGATTGATGTAATGGCGTCAGCTGCATGTTTTATACCCCTGACTACCTGACGTCACAGAAGAGACAGTAACCGACGAAGGACCGAAGACTTTGTTAATCAGGCTGACTGAGGGCTACTGTAAGCAATAACTCAAATGTGATGACTACAACAGTGAAACACGAAGGACATCTGCTGTACTACTATCTCTGCTCTTCATTCCCTTTTCCCAGTGTCTCTCATGTAACCCTTATCACTGAATTGGACTTTCCTTGGGTAGGTTGTGTCCTGGGTCCTAGGTAAGAGTGGCTTGGAATCTTGTGCAAGAAAGACTTTGAAGATGGTGTTGGCCAACTACCCTCTGTACTCCCAACATCCTTACTGGAAGGTAGGTAGAGAGCCTACTGGATTAGCAGGGGGAAGTGAAAGCTCTGGTGTTTGAGCCGGCCTTCAGACTTCTGCTGACAGGAATTGCAAGAGTCAGTTCTGCTACAATGAATCTACTTTAATATCTACAATTATGGTAAGTTCCTAACACAACTGCACTTTCTGTTGAATGCCAAAGAGGAAGAAGCAAATCAAATTCTGATAGCTTCTTTCTGGATGAGACTGTCTTGGTTTTCCGCCCAGCTGTAGACGAAGGGGGGGGGCTTCATCTTAACTGTACATCGTTGTCCTCCGTAAGACAATTTTTCTGAAGAAGAGTACTTGCCCTTTATGGAAGCCTGTATTACCTGTTGCCAGAAAATGATGATTGGGCAGGTGGAAGACATTTTCACTGTGGTCTGTGTATTTCCATGTCACCTTGTACAACACAGAGATTGGCACAAGCATACGAACTATTGAGGGCACAGTATTATTCTGAATGACACTTTTGTGGACTTCAGATTTTATAATCATAAAGTTACAATTAGTGATATTTCGTTGACTGTGCCAGAGCTACAGTTTTGAAACTATGAAAATGTTTTTCAGATTAGAAAGCAAAGTAATAAATCTATAAACTGTTGCAAGGTAAATGCTTCTTGGAGATGCTAAACTAGGCCAAGGTTTCTTTCCTTCTTTACTTGAAGATGTACATAGTTGTGTTTTTGTATTAACAGTTTATGGGTGTGAGTCTGCTTTTATTTTATTTTGACATTTGTTGACTGGGCTACTCTGACTGGGCAGATACCCTTTTTCAGTGGAGACCCAAAGAGAAAAGCTCCAGAATTAAACATAAGTTTATAGGTGTGTACTAGGGTAATGGCCCTGAAGCCTGTACAAGCCTAGCCCATAGGATTACCCTGGCATCGTGCCACCTGATCTTAAGTTCCCACTGCCTTTGTCGAGTAGCGCCACTAGAGTGATCCCCAGGGTGAATTTTCTATTTCCCATCCACTCATCAAGATTTCTCTTGAAGAGGGCCAGTGAGGTGCTCTGCGTGACATGTGTGGGAAGTCTATTCCATAGCATGGTCAGTCTCTAGGTTATAAACCTGTCCCTTCCAGCATGTTCTGTTGATTGTGGTAATGAGGGTGAGGTCTCTGGAGCATATGGTGTGGAGGGATTGGGATTTCTTTAGATGTAGCATTTCTAACAGAGCTGGGTCAGACATGGTTTGGTAAATCAAGCAGAGATAGCCTCTAAGTAAGCGATATGAGACAGAGAATAGTTGGGAGTTTTTTGAGTCTGTCCATATAGGACAAGTGTTTAAGGCCTAGGATCCTCTTTGTGAGGTACTTTTATGGCCTCTCCAGTTGCTGCAGGTGTCTAGTGGGGTACATGCCAAATGGGGCATTGTACTCTACGACTGGCCTAATGAGGGAAGAGTAGAGGGAGACAATGACCTCTTTCTTCTTGGATGCAAAACCCTTAGTAATGATGTGTGCCACATAGGACTTTCTGACCACAGTAGCAATGTGGTGATCAAAAGAGAGGTTACTGTCAACCTGTGTTCCCAGATCTCTAACACCTTCTGTGTTAGGTTGACTACCATCGATGTGGTAATTTCAAGGGAACCGGGTTTTTCCAAGGGCGATGACAATACATTTTTTGGCATTGAGCTTAAGGCAATGGTTCTGACACCAAATCACTGGTCCTCAGTGACGCCTTTCTGTAGGATGTCAACATCACTTGGGGAGTTAATAATAGCTCCCAACTTGCAGTCGTCTGCGAACTTTGTCAGCCAGAGTCCCTTTGTGTTGGCCTGGACTTCAGAGAAGTAGATACCAAACAGGAGAGGACACAGGACCAAACCCTCCTGGGACTCCACTCGTGACTGGTCTGTAGTCTGACTTGGAGTCAGCTACTTTCACACTGTGGGTTCTGTGAGCCAGTTTGCAACCCACCTAGTGCCTAGCTTAGTGAGTTTTTGTACAATTCCTGAGTGGGGAATGGTATCAAAGGCCTTGGCCAGATTAAGTTTGGCTGTATGAACCACTTTGCCTTCATCCACAGCTCTGGTGACTGACTCAAAGTCGTCGACCAAGTTGAGCAGGCGTGATCTACCCTTCACAAAACCAAACTGTGTAGGATTCGAGTTTGGAGATTCCCTATATCCATGTGTATTAGGTCCATGATGATGCATTCCACAGCTTTGCATATCAGACTTGTCAGGCTAATGGGGCTATAGTTCCCAGCATCTGCAGTCGCTCATTTGTGGAGAAGAATGATTGTTAGCAGTGCGCCATTTCATAGGGACAAAGCCTGAGGTGAGGCTGTGATTGAACAGGGCACACAGGTGAGGTGCCAGTTCACTCTGTAGTTCATGTAGAACACAGTCAGGGATATTGTCAAGTCCCATAGAAGCTGTACTCTTGACCTTGGACAGTGCTGTTAACCTGTGCAGCAGTAATACTGGGTGCCTGGCAATCTACTAGTACTGTGATTGGGCCTTAGGGGGAGGGTAAAGCTGACACTGAATCTGTCAGCCAGTACCCAAACTTCCTAAATCTTCACAGCCAGTGCCTCCCTCAAATCCAGTTGTTGTATGCCTTGTGACACCTCTTCATTTCTCCCCAGAGCCCGTTTCTTGGAGGTTTAGATCTCCTTTTTCATCCAGACCTCCTTTCTTGGCCTTGTCATTCAAATTAGAATCTTTAGAAGTGTCTGTGATGTATAAGGTAGTGCCATGTGTGCCAGGGAGAGTAGGGCAGTGCATGTGTAACATACGCCAGCATAGCTAGCTGGAGTTTTGTCATTTGACTATCACAGTGACTGGTACAGGTGCTTGTGGTAAAAATGTATTTGTAAAGTTGCTTGTTTTAAAAACGCATCAGCAGTGGGTCCTACTGGGCAGAAGAGAGATGTACATGTATGTCAGACAGCATTATTATAACTGATTAAATGTATATGTTTTAACAGTGAATTCTGGAAGGGAAGAGGTTAAGCTCAGTCCAGCTAATTTTGAAAAATAGGTTGAAAATTAATTAATAAATTTATGGCTTAGGCCATAAAGATGTTATCTTAAAGGTCTGATTGCAGCCAGACACAAAAATGTCTGGGAAAACTAGGACTAGGAGTCTTACTATACTGTCCTTGGGGATGAACTAATTGCTATCCTGGAAGGGTGGATGTTTTTGAAATTGGTTTATAGCTTTCAGATGCTGTAACACATCTTAGCAAAGCTCTGGGTGTGTATTGTGGCAGAGTCAGGTGACTAGATATGTCATTCTGTAACCAGCACTGAAATGGTTTTTTTAGATATTAGTTAGAGAGATGATGGAACTCTCAAAGCAGCATACTGTTTTTTGGAACCTGACAGGAAAGATATCTCTCACAACCACATACATCATCTTGCCTTGCTGTAGTAAGTAATTTAACTATGGAACAGTAATTCTTCAGTCAGTCAGGAAAATATAGAGAGATTAGTTATGTATTGTTTTTCTGCATGTGTGTGTGAATCTATCCCTGTTTTTTTCTCTCTCCTGTGATCGAAACCGTGGTGTTTACTGTAACTAGATATTCGGTATTCTTCTGTTTTCTATCTTATTTATTATTAAAATATTTCAATACTTTTCATTGTGGCTGGTCTTTTAGAGAATACTTTTAACATCTTAAAAGTACTTATGCTTATTGTAGTGGCACTTTGGCCACTCCTGAAAAGTCATGCTGCATTGGTCAAACTCTGCCATTTGAATTGGTATTAATTTTATTCAGTATAATTGGATACCCTTGTAAGAGCCTTACAGCAACCGACTGGTGACAGTGTAATTACCTTATAGTCTGGGAAGAGGGGGGCACAGCTGGTAAATTTTGTGCCAGCCTTTTGTGTGTGTGTGTGTGTGTGTGAAGATCAAATGTCCAAGTGTGTTTCAGCTACTTGGAACAGGGGCACAGTGCTCCAGAGTGGTCAGTGTGGAGTCTGGTTTGGGGCCTTGAGAGAGAGAGATGTGCTCTTAAGGGAAATTATGTTTGGCAGAGAGCTGCATCTGAAACTACTGTGTGCATCCATTTTTGTTCCTAGTGCCCATCCCTCACTGGCATCAGTGGTGAGAACTGAGGCTCCTTGATTACTTGGTCGGGAGAAGGGACCATCACAGTATCAGTAAAACAGATGTGGACAGAATGATGAGGCATTTCCTCTGGACCCATATTCAAATGGGGTACTCCTGGCTGCACCCAAATTTGGATCCAGTAGGGATATTTCTCTCTGCCATCCTGTAATGGGCTCCTTCGCTGATCCAGCCAATTGGATTAGAGTGCCCGACTCCACCTAGCCCCCGGGACAGGTATGCATTGGAGCCAGGACTTCATGTTTCTGACTCCAGTCAGTTCACTGTTGAGGCTGGCTCCAATCTTGGAGCCTTCTTAATCCCAAAGCTGCAACGTCTGTGTTGACTGTGAAAAGGTTGGGATTGAATTCTAGGTCTTCTGATCCTTTCCTCCCTTTGGAGGCTTTTGTGCTAGGCAGTTTGGCTCTGGCGACTGATGTAGATCCTAGCTGGACGGTTTCCAGGGTTGAGCTGCCTCTGTGACTTCCACCCTGAAGGACAAGCTCCCTAGATCCATTGCAGCCTCAGCATTGAAGAGAGTTACTCTTACAGCCAAGGTATAGATCTCTTTTACAGTCTGATCCAATCCTCCTTCATGGAATCTCCCATGGTCTGCAGTCTGCTCTTCTTGTCCCATCGGGGCAGTCAATTTTTGAAAGCCTTAGTTTCATAGGTTGGTACTAGACTATTCGCCCTAGGGCCTATACAAGCCTGGCCATAACAATTCCCTGGCTATTTCTTCCCACACTATTTACTTCCTTGGACCCCTGGCTAACAGGGCGACTGACATGATCCCTGGGGTGAATTTCCTTTCTCCCATCCAATCGTCAAGGTTCCTTTTGAAGAGGACCAAAGAGGCGCTCTGCTTGACATGTTTGGGCACAGTCTATTCCAGAGTCTGGGGAATCCCTGGGTCAGGAACCTATCCCTCCAGCATGTTTTGTTTATTGTGATGACAAGGTTTAGATCCCCGGAGCGTGTGGCTCTGAGGGATTGGGATTTCTTTAAGTGTAGCATGTCCAGCAACTCTGGGTTTGACATTGCTTTGTATGTTAAGCAGAGATCCTCCGACAGAGTATAGCTGCAGATTTTTAAGGCAGTCAGCGTAGGGCATCTGCTTTAGGCCTGTGATTCTTTTAGTGAGGTATTTCTGAGGCCTTTCCAGTTGTTGCAGATGTCTTGAGAGGTACATACCAAACGGGGCATTGTATTCTATAATGGGTCTAATGAGGGATGAGTACAATGGGACAATGACTTCCTTTTTTCTGGATGAAAAGCACTTTGTGATGAAGTGTGCCACATAGAAGGATTTCCTGAATGTTGTAGCGATGTGGTTATCGAAGGTGAGACCACCGTCCACCTGTGTCCCTAAGTCTCTTATCACACTTTCGGTGTTTAGTGTACTGCCACCTATGTGGTAGTTCATGGATACATGTTTTTTTCCCCAAAGAGGATAACTATACATTTCTTGGCATTGAGCTTGAGCCCATGGCTCTGGCACCAAGCATGTGTTTCTGTAAGGCCCTTCTGTAGAGTATCCACATCATTTGGGGATTCAATAATGGCTCCCAGTTTGTAGTCATCTGCGAACTTGGTTAGCCAGAGTCCCTCAGTGTTGGCCTGTACTTCAGAGAAGTAGATGCCAAACAAGAGCGGTCCCAGGTCTGAACCCCTGAGGTACTCCACTTGTCTGGATTTGGATTCGGCTACTTTTACAGTGTGGATTCTGTCAGTAAGCCAGTTGGCAACCCATTGAGGGACGTAGGGATTAATGCCCAACTTAGTAAGTCTATCTATGATTCCAGAGTGGGGGATGGTGTCAGAGGCCTTGGAGAGGTCCAGATCGGCTTTTTGGACCGCCTTACCCTCGTCCACGGCTCTGGGGACTGATTCGAAGAAGTCAATCAGGTTCAGGAGACAAGATCGGCCCTTCACAAACAAACTGGGTGGGGTCCAGTGTTTGAAGGTTGCCAATGTCTTTGTTTATAAGTTCCATGATAACACGTTCCATGGCCTTGCAGATCAGGCTCGTCAGACTGATGGGTCGGTAGTTCCTGGGATCCAAGGTGGATCCCCCCTTGTGGAGAGTGATAACTGTAGCTGTGTGCCACTCAGTGGGCATGAAGCCTGAGGTGAGGCTATGATTAAACATGACACTTAGGTGAGGTGCCAGTTCATTTTGTAGTTCATGTAATACACAGCCCGGGATGTCATCTGGTCCCATGGATGCTGTATTCTTAGCTTTGGAGACTGCGTTTTTTTACCTGTGTGGCCGTTATTACCGGAACTTGGCAATCTTCCGGTACTGAGATGAGCCGTTTAGGGGGTGAGAGGGGGGTGAAGTTGGCACTGAATTGATCTGCCAAGATATTGGCAATATCCTTGGGATCAGTATATTTAATGCCATTCTGTTGTAGCTCAGAGCCGATCTGAGCATTGCCATTTAGATTCTTGACATAGTTATAAAATGCCTTGTGGTTGTCTTTGGAATCTTTGGCAATTTTATTTTCATAACTAGCTTTGGAGGATTTTATGAGGATCTCAGCTTCTTACTGAGGCTGGTAAGGGAGTTTTTTGCATCCTGGGATTTTCCTCTTTTCTGCAACAGATTCTTCCTTTTGTTGTAAAGTTTGTTTATGGCAGGGGACCACCAGACTGGCTTCCTTTTTTTTTTTTTTGGAGGAGAGCATCTTGGTTCTATTAGGGATGGCACGATTCATGCATGAGTGGATGTACTCGTACAGTACCTTAGTGTAGGATTCAGCAGTCAAACTTTCAGTTCCCATCTGCATGGGTGTCATGAAGTTGGTCACTTCTGACTTGAGTAGCATGAAGTTCGCTTTGGAGAAGTTTTTTGTGGAGATTTCCTTACTGGGGTGGGGGGGGGGATGTGGATGTTAAGAGTGATTAGCTTATGGTCAGACCTGACCAATGAAGGGGTGATCCACAGGTGTGGATCATCGATTTCCCAGGCTGGTAATAACCAGGTCTAGGATACTGGAGCCCCTGGTGGGCCTATGGTTTAGTTGATCCAGGGCGTTGTAATTTATGAATTCCAAGAACCGTTGGGCAAAGGTGTTGGCACACGAGTAGTTTTCCCAGTTAATGGCAGGATAGTTGAAATCACCCAGTGTTAGGGTGTTTGGTTGTATCTTAATATTTTCCAGTATGTTTAGAATGGTGTAGTGAGAATCTTGGGGCATGGTGGGGGATTTGTAGCAAGCTACAATTTGGATTGCAGTCTTACCTAATGTTAGTTGCACCTGGAGAATTTCAGACGCCTGGTGGTGTGAATATCCTTGGTGAATATGGGCACTACTCCACCTTTACTGTTTCGGTCCTGGTTTGGTGGCTGAAAAGTGTGGTAAGAGTTGTAGCCTGATATTGCAGGGGTGATCTCTGGAGCCTTGAACCAGGTCTCAGTTACTGCACAGATATCGATGTTCTCCATTTTTAGGAGTGCCTCGAGAGAGTGCATTTTGAGGTTTAGACTTCTAGCATTGAGTAGCATTACCTTCAGAATTTGCATGCTTGTACCGGTTACGGTGGTGGTTTTGTCCTTTGAACTTTGCCTAAAAAGGCACTACAGGGGTGGCATGAGCCTTAGCCAGTAACCTGAATCCCAGGGGCGACAGGTGCAGACCATCTCTGGCAAAGCATCGTGGTCTGTCGATCATGTCAACCCAGGAAGACAGATACTGGACCCCTTTGAATGACATCAGAAGCTTAGCCAATTGTTGAAGTCAATCATTTTGTCCTTGTATTGTGGTATCATTCTGGGTGAAGGCAGGATGCTACTCAGGGCTAGGGTCATACCTGCCTGGGCCACATGATCCGAGAGCTCTTCCATGTCTCTTTTCATGTAGTCCAGGGAGGTACGTCTCAAGTCATTCACTCCAATATGGACAATGACAGTCGTATTTGCACTTGTTGTGGAATGACTTGAGTGCATGTGTTATGTGGCGGATCCTGGCACCTGACAGGAAGCCGACTGTAATTTTCTCCTTGTCTAGCCTGGTGAGTGGGACCATCAGTGTGCCTGACTATAGAGTCACCTATGACTAAAGTGTTAGGTACGATGTCTTGCCTTAGGGGCTGTTGCTGGGTGGCACACTGGTGTTGTGAGCTGTGACACTTTGGTTGTGATTGGTGTTTGTTTGCATTTCAGCTTTGGTGGTCCTTGTTGCTTGGGCAGGTTACAGTTAACGGCCTCTGCAAATGTGGAATTAATGTTGCCAAGTGTGGGTGTTGGTGGTGTGGGTTTAGAAGGGCTATATGTTGCTTGAGGTGTAGTGCGAGTGTTAACCTTCTCCTCTTGACTGTCTAGCACAATCTTGGGCGGAGAGAGCTTTGCTTCCAGTTTGTCCATATAAGTGCATCTCTCACAGGCTGTAGTGTTGGGTGGTAGGAGGAGAGGGTTGTCTGTGTACATGAGGCAATTGCTGCATTGTCCCAGTATGCCCAGCTTCACCAGGTGGACAGGAGATATCACCGGAAGCTGACCCTTGGACATGCCTGGTTTGGTGCTTTTTTGTGAAGTACAGGAGCTGTTTACCCTTGCCTTAGCAAGGAACTTTGCAATTATAGGGTATTTAGTGCCTATGATTAATTTCTCCTTATTAACAAGGAGAGTTGTGTGCTTATATCAGTTTAAGGCTTCCTAGTTCTTTCCAGCAGGTATTAGAGCAAGTGCTAGTCACAGGGATGCTTAAAGGTAAGATAAAAAAAAATGGTTTATCCTAAACACTGCAGTGTGCACTAGATAAGTTAGATGTGAAAGTAGGTAACTTATGTTTTACCTGTCTAAATAGTTAAGTTTTAGTGAAGAGTCACTATTTTTAAAACAGCAAGATAGATTGAAAGGGGATGGTCACTTTTGTACTCTAGTACTATGGAATACAGTAGGATGGCCAATACATTTAAATAGTTGAAGGGGAGTGACTTCACAAAATGCTAATTTTGTGCTTACTCACACAAGCCAGTGAAAGCAGAGAGGAAATGAGATATATGATCAAATTAACATAAGAGGTAGGCAACTAGAAAGACAGTGGTATTTAAGAACACGATGGGCAGGTGGGTGGAGAAAAAAATTTCTGCCCGACTCACAAGAGACAGAGCTGTGGTCTCTTTTGAAGTTTTAATATGCAGTTAAAAGCAGAATACAAGCAAAACACAAGGTAAAGAAAACAAATCACAGTATTCAAAATATAAAAAGGCAATAAAGTAATAAAAAATACAACTAATAAAAAGCAAACTAACCTGTAGCAGAGTATGGTTATCTTGTTCTCCCTCACGAGACCTTACACATTTGAGTCATCTCCTGAACAACCCACAAAAGAGGTTCCAGAAAACCCAAGTGTAAAAGGAAAACTTGTACTCCTCAGAGGAGTCTTCTACAACAGGTAAGGGGGAAGGTACCCCTAGACCCCCCCCCCCGAGGATGTCTTGTTAGGAGAGATCTTTGAACTACTTAGAAAAGGAGTTGGTCTTCCCGAACACCTTCTTCAGAGGCATTAGTTTTTCCTTAAAGCTTTTGGCTGCGACCCATCTACTACTTGGGTTGTTGTGTCCCCCACACCAGCAAATAAATTGATTGATCTCATCTTATCGCAGGTGTGGAAGGAACTCAACACAGTTTAACCCATCCACAAGAAGCTGGATAGATTTTTAGTGACTCCAAAAGCCCGATCACACTGGAGCAGGGGCCCGGCAGTAGATTCTGTGGTTTGTGGCTGCAGCTGCTCAAAAGTAGCTTATTAAGAAGAGCTTGTCTGTCCACACACCAAATAGAGAATTACATGCTCTGGACAAATTTGGGATCTGGGTTTATACCTCATCAACTTTTTGAATGAGGGCAGTTTACCTGGCATACTTTATCCATGTTTAAAGAGATTTGGTCAGAGAGGTTGCTGATGTGCTTCCAGGGACCTTGATTGTGGATCTGAAGACAACTCTTCTCAGATGGCTACCCTACAATCCCTTTTTAATGCATCTATGTGCCTGGTCTGTAATGCCACAGAATAGCAGGCACAGGTATCTCCATTTTTTTTTTTAATTTCTCCAAATCTTTTGGGTTTCTATTACCATGACTGGAATGGACCCTATTCCTAAGTCAAAGTATGATTAAAGTTCATGAAATTAATATTGCTGGAGTCTTTGATGTCAGCCAGAAGTGCTCTTCGCAGCGCTGACAATGTGCCCAGTAATGATTCCTTCTGAAATCATATGGCGTTACATATATTAGTATCTAAGTATTATTGTAGATTATTTTATAGAAGACCCATTGCTCCTACCACTATTGGAACTATCTGGGTATCTTTCTTCCACATTGCTCTCGTTTCTGCCTGCAAATCCTGATATGTTATGACTGTCTCTCTCTGTACACAAGACAATATATAGTCACTGTGTGTGGCGATTTCAATGATCAATGCTACTTTTGTCTTCTTTTCTTGGGGCACTATGTCCAGTTTTCTAGCATCTCCATCAGAAAGCATGCCTGGATGTGGCTTTAAGACATCACAGAGCACTTCAGGATGTCCTTTGTCAATACCCCTTAAGATGGATCCACCGTATTTGTCCCAGAAGTGGTAGAAACTATTTCCAGAAGTGAGCAGGATTGTAAGTCCCTTTCTGCCTTGGGGATTAAATCCTCAACTCTTCAGAGGACCTTCTTCAGACATCAGAAGGTGGGGAAGAGAATGTGGTTCTGAAAATCTTAGGAGTTATCTGACACTTCTGGAGAGTGAGCTTCCTGTGGCAGAGGGGGAAACTCTAATAATGGACATTGCTCGATAGGCAGAGGTGTGATCCTCAGAATCAAGGCTTCAGAGGTCCCTTCTCCAAGAAGCCTTTTCAGCGCTCCTCAATGGTTGCCCTACTGTCACACTCTGGAGGCAATCAGAGAACACTTATCTCTGCATCCATTGACCTGGACATCCATCATTCAAGACAAGTGGGTGCATAGAATTATCACTAGAGGCTATTTCATTCCCATTTACACTACACCATCATCTCACAAGAGAATTCACGATGTCTCACCCCTGCAAGCTTCTAAAAATCAAGTTCTCCAAGGCATCCCCACCAGACCATTGAGGATTTGAAATTTACTTAAGGTTCTATTTAGTGCAAAAGAAAAATGTGACCCAAGGCCAATTTTGCTTGCAAGTCCCTTAAACAAGTTTGTAATTTGGGCCAAATTCCAGATGGTCACAGTTCAGTCTATTCTTCTGTTGCTAAGAGGAAACAACTAGATGTGCTCAATATATCTTTGGGATGTGTACTACCACGTAAAGATGGACAACCACTGAAGAAAATATCTCTGCTTGCGGCTGGGAACCAGTCACTTCCAGTTCAGAGCTCTGCCCTTTGAACTCTCTACAGTCCCCTGGGTGCTTACCCAAATGTATGGCAGTAGTAGCAGCTTGCCTTTGACTGCAGACAACTGGCACATAACCACCCTTTCAAGGATCTAGTCATTCTTGCCAGGAACTCCTTGCTCCACCTGTGCAAAGACTTTGGAATAAAGATAAACCTACAAAAACCTCAGCTGCAGCCCAGCCAGTCTTTTGGACAGGAGACCACTCATTGCAAAACTCTCCTAGTCATAGAATGCATCTCTACAGCATCAAACTAGACAGATTTTGTCACACAAGAAGCCACCTGGCAAGATGATTGTCCATCTCCTGGGTTCCATGGTTGTCTCTACATGACTGTCCTTCAGTGGACATTAGCAGTCCACTGGTCGATCAAGCAACAGCCCGTGTCCTAGCTATTCATTCTTATGAACATTTGCAGGGAAATCATTCAGTGGTGGTTAACTTCCCCCTCCTCTTTTGCAGGACCCAACCCTTTATTCTTCTGTCTACATAGGCCAGTAATGGCGAACCTATGACATACGTGTCAGAGGTGATGAACACCATGATGTTTTGGGTGACACGTCAGCAATCAGAAACACTGGAGTTATCAAAGATGCCGCTTTTACATTCATTGCTCATGTGAAGTCCACTGAATTATTTTGTGTCAGGAGCTTTTGACACACCAAACCCAAAAGGTTTGCCATCACTGACGTAGGCAGCAGTGACCACCTACTGGGGTGGTGGTGATTTTTTGGGAAGGACAGTCCAGGACATATGTGGTCTCATGTGGAGGCCAGTCTTCTCATCAGTGTGTTGGAGTTGAGCAGTCCTCCTCGCATTGCAGGACCTTCAGGACAGTCTCCCCTGGGTATGATTTTGATTCAAACTTGCAACATGGCAGGGCCTCTTTTGGTTCAGCTGTGCTCAGGAATATCCTTCTATAAGACTTCCAAAGGTTTAAAGTAGCTGGTGTGTCTGGCCCATATGTGGAGAAATGGAAAAGACATCATCTGATATAAAAGTTATGTATTCGTTATACTGTTAGATCTGTGCTGGCACCCCCCCCCCCCAACTATTATATACCAACTCCCGATTTTGAAATTCAACTGGCAGACATGATAGGCACCAGGAATAAGGTCTTCCATGCCAGAAACTTCAAACTGGCTTTAACTGCAGTTTCAAATGGGGGGGAGGCTGTCAAAAACTGCAAAACAAGAGTGATATCCCATGGTGGAACTGGATCTCTGAGTGGGGGGCCTAGAAGGAAAGTGCCCCAGAGAAAGGCTTTTGATAACCTGCGAGAGGTTATGGGGTATGATCTTCTCCAATGTGAGAAGAAGAAATGACAGCTAACTGAATTTTGACAGTAGAGTAACTAGCTCCATCTTAAAAAAGATGAGCAAATTATTCCATGATTGCCATAAAGGGGTATGAGAAGGAATCATTATCCTTCTCCATGGCCCAAATAGAGTATCTTTTCCATTTAATTCTGTAAATTTTTTGTGGAAGGTTTATGTGAAGAAGATAAAATAAGAATGGAAGGGAAAAGCCTGGACTGTTGAACCATCAGAGGAACTGGAGAAACCATGTGGTTAGTCTGAGGGGCTTGTATGCAGATCTGGGTTTGAGTCCAAGTACCAAGAAAGGTGAACTAGATGAGGCCAAAGGAAGGGAAGCCACACTTGCCAAGGCCTATGAGGGGCTATGCAGATGAGAGAAACCTTCAACACCCATGCTTTTTGAAGAAACTCTGTGATAATGGAACTGGGTGAAATGCACAATGTCTTTCCAGGAAGTCAAGGATGCATCAGAGCATTCCTGGGTGACTCCCCCTTGCAGAGGTTCAGAACAAAGAATTCTTTTTGGCTTCGGACTATGTTTTCCTTGGATTTTCTCAAAGAATTTGCTGCACTTGATAATACAAAAGTTGCTGCCTATGAATACGGATAGCAAGATACAAGTAGTAAAATGTTTTCAGTTCCTTTAATTTTATACAGAGATTGGGAATATTTTTTTATCAACAAGATAATTTGTAGATAGCAATAGATTTGAAAGATTTTATTTAAGAGGGGAAGAGGGCAACAGTTAAGTGGGATAAGTTAACCCCACCTCCCCCCAGCAGAACAAGGAGGTTTAGGATTACCTGATTTGAAGGGATATTTTACAGCTGCACAGTTAAGGCTCTTGAGTATAACACAAGCAGAAAGCTACAATTCAAAATGAAAAGGGATGACGAAACGGGAGTAATTCACAAAATAAAGAAAGAATGGGATTTTGGACACAGACCCGTAAAGAGAATAACTACAGTCATACAAATTAGCCAAATGTATATTACGAAATAAGCCAGCACATGAATGGAGAAAGAAGTTTCTGCCTATAGGGTTGAATGCAATTAAGGATGTGGAGAATAGCAAGAGGGGCCTGAAAAACAAGGTTTGGGAATAAATAATTAGAGGGGGGAAAGGTAACAGAATGGGAAGAGGCAAAGAAGACATTTGCTTTGCAGGTTAATGATTGCCTTTCCTGTCAAGGATTGATATCACAGTATAGACAAAAAAAAAAGGGATAGGGGAATCCTAAATAAAAGGCCTGCACTGGGTTGAGTCTTTAATTGAACCTAGAACAGTGGCTGCTATTAAAAAAGAATAATTAGTAGGGAATATAAAATACTGCACAGTAACTATAGAGATCAATCAGAAGATGCCAGAAAAGATTGGATTAGAGATTAGATATGCAATTCACAGTGAGACAGTGGGAGGACACATGTATTATTCCAAATATGCAACAAATCTAGATGATTTAGGATTTTTGGCTGGAAGTGTTTGCGTAGATACTTTTATACCACTAGCAGACTCCAAAGCATTTTTCTACAGGTAGACTGCAAATACTGAAGATGTAATGAGAAAGAATGATGCACCTGGGAACATATGTTCTCAGAGTGTAACAAACTGGAAGACTTTAACAATTTCCTACAGAGTATTCTGTCAGGAATACTGGGCAAGCAAATGAGTATATCTTAAGGAAATGATTTTTTGATCAGGGATACAGAATCTGAATTTCCTAAACATAGTAAGGCCTTGTTAAGTTTAATTCTGGTGGCTGTCAAAAAAGCTATTACTAGAAAATAGAAATTAAAATCTATATGAACTATGCTTTGAGTAGTGAATATTGTGAGAGGTAAAAGAACAGGAAGTAGGAGTAAATTACATAGAAAAAATGGAAATTGTGGGAACAATACATGCAGAAAAATGTTTTTGATGGGGATTGAGGTTTAAGAGAAGGCAGGAATTGAACAATTTATGTAATGTTGCTTTAACTGTATAATAAAATATGTGATGTTTAACATTTGTAAATGTGAGCTCGTCAACATGGTTTGATTTCTTTTATATAAATGTAAGTTTGCTTATATCACAACTGATAATTCAATAAATAGCTATATCTGTAAACGTAAAAGGAAAAATGTTTTGTGGTATGTCTTTCATGTAAAAAAAATAAACATGATGTGACAAAAAAATGCTTCTTTCCTTCTTTGGACTCTGTCTTGCTAAATCTTACCTTCCCCTTTGGCATATAACTGTGTAAACAAGAGTTAGTCTATCAAAAATGTGAATTAAAGCAAAAAACACAGAAAATCCTTTTTGGTATATTTACAACCTGAGGCAAACTGTTAACAGGGAGAGTTACTGAATCTTCCTGATGGAGCATGCACTTGAGACTGAGCCTAACTTTTGATCTGATGCTGTGTCTTCATTCATCACATTTGGGTCTTGGATCCGACCTCGGATCTGAGCCAGCAACTGAAGGACAGATCCAGAGCTCAAGCTCCTCCCCTTCCCATAATCCCTCACTGACCTACGATCCCCAAATCTCATTTGCCGCAGAAACATTTGGATGTGTATCCTACAGCTCAAGTGACTTCACTTCAGATAAATGTAATTTTACTTTTCTTTCTGGGTTTCTTTCCCTTATTATTATTGTTCTAATGTTCCTTTTTTATTCAGTCTCATTAGTTTATTTTTCTCCGTCTCTTAGCTCTCTTCCTGATAGGAAGGTAGTTTTTCTATCTCCCCCTCCCTGTAGAGAGTGCAGACGTTGTTCTGGTGTGTGCGCCTTATTGACAAAATGTCTGAGAAGCCTTTGGACTTAAAAAGATGCTCCTTGTGCATTCGGAAAATGCCCCATTTCGACTTGCATGATGAGTGCATTTATTGCCCTGGAGAGTGACACCTGGAGGCTGAATGCAACATTTGTGCCACACTGAACCCCTGGGATCTCATGAATCACAGGAATAAACTCCTGTTAATGGGACTTGCTAAAGGGGGGGGGCCTCTAGCATCCGCCTCCCCAACTAAGCACTCCACGAATCTCAAAAGGAAGACCTCCTCGTCTTCCTCGAGGGATTCCCCTTCAAAAAAGCAGAGGCTCTCAGATCGCAGATCACCAGATCTGGGCTCTTCCTCTCTGAGAGCCTTGGATCAGTCTGTCGGATTTGAGGCCCTTGGATATGACTCACTGCAAGCTGCTTTTGAATCTAGCCCATCTTTTGGATCCGTCGATGGAGCTGACTAAACCATCAGATCCGTCCAAGTCTTCAGATCTGAAAGTTATATGGGATCCAATAATCATTGACAGCTCCACCTTGAGGTTCAGGAGTTTGGATCCGAGGAATGGGAGTTGGTCTACCTCCCAAAACTGCAGGATAATGTCAGAGTCTCCAGCCAGGTCAGGACATTCTTTGGTATCCTCCAGGTCTTCCAGAAGCCTGCTCCCCATGGATATGGATAAGATGATGACTTTTCTTAAGGCCCAAATCGAGTTGGGCTTGTTACCGTCCCTGGCTCAATTGCCCAGGGGAACTCACCCATCCACAGGACTTCACTCTCCTCGTCCGAGCCACCCGGGTTTGGATCACCAGGATCGGGACATTCCCTGTGAGAGGTCAACTTTGTTGGGTATCCTTCCCTTTCCAACACCGTCAGGGCTCCTGGCAGGCTCTGTTCCACCACACTTGGAACTGGCTGTGCCTCAGCCCCACGAGGTCTATACTGGTTTCTAGGGAGTGGGGTTAGGCCTGGAGTTTTCGGACTGGCCCCACCCCCTCGGAGCCTCTGCGCTGGTCAGCTCAGGGCCGATATCATCTGGAGATGTCAATGCTGTGTCGTGGTCCCTCCTTCCCTCCTGGGCAGCTGTGGCCATGTGAGAGCAAAGGGGGGCCTCATCCAGGCCGCTGGCCTTCCAGGCAGTGGAGAGGACCTTCTCCAGCTGAGCAGTTACCTCTCCATCTCTAGATCCTCCCCAGCCCTTCCTGACTTTAGGAGGTAAGCCCTCATCAACCTTCCAGGGTCAGCCCTCCCATTAGCACCTTCAGACGTGTGTTACCCCACTCGGGGTCGCCACCTCTTTCAAGCCCTCACCAGAGCCCACTGTGGAGGAGCCCCCTCGGAAGAGGACGTGCCAGAGGAGGCACTTAGACTCCCCTAGAGAGTCCCTCACTGAGGACACTGATTTCAAGGAGGAAGACAGGTCCCCCACACGTCCGTCTGAAAAAGTGTCCTTTGGGGACAAGACTCTAAAGCAAAGAGGCGGTTGGTCTCCCCCCACCCCATCTTCATTGGAACCCATATTCCTGAAGGCTTTCAGGATGGGACCATCTTCTACCTGGGTGACCCCCCCCCCCCGACGAGCTTGTAGAACTCATCGCCGACAGAGCGTGGAAGGAGCCTGACACAATGGAACCAGTACCGAAAAAAGCAGACACATTTCTTAGTCCCTCCAAAGGATAAAACTTTTTGAAGTAAGGACATCCCCATTGATGCCATTGTGGTGGTCACAGCTACAAAGAAGGAGCTCGCCAAGCAGAGCTCCACGGTCTATCCCCTGAACAGGGAGTCTTGGGCGACTGACCGCTATGAGAAGCATGTGTTTGCCTCAGCTGCATTCGGACTGAGAACAACCAACTACATGGCACTTTTTATCTTGTTTCAAAGAAATTATGTCTCGGAACTCACCACCTCCCTTTCAGAGTTGCTGCCTCCAGAGAGTATTAAATTTGTCTCTCCTACGCTATCCACTCTTAACTTCCCTGCCTAATGCTTTGAGGAGGTTGATCTCCAATGCAGTGGAGGCCACTTCTCAAGCAGCGGGCACAGGTATTGCCATAAGATGGCACGCATGGTTTTGTCTTTGCGGATTTGTGGAACCCTTTAAGGCATCTTTTACTTACCCCCCCTTTGACGGGTCTACCTTGTGTGGTCCCTCTGTCAGAGATTGACCCACAGTGAGCAGGAAGGGAAGACTGTCCACATTGGGATCAAGTTCTCTACTCCCCAGCGATCCTTTTCCAAGAATCAAAGGGGCAGTAAGAAACTTTGGTTCCACAGAACTTAGTCCCCTTCCAGGATGCTTCACAGGAATCCCTCTTTTGCTGGTCGGGGTAGGGGATTCAATGGTTGACTCCGCCTCAGAGCCTGGACAAATATCACCTCATATTAGTGGATGTTAAAGATAATTTCCAGGTGTTATTTCATACCCTTTTTTTCAGCCCCTTCCAATTCCAAAATCTCTCCTAGATGTTCCACCCTGCCAAAGGGAGTTGGCCCATCTCGAGGTCCAAGACCTTCTTCTAAAAGAGCCAATAGGACATAGAGGGCCCAGAATTTACTGTCATTTCTTTTTGGTGCCAAAAAAAAACAAGGACCTGCATCCCATTTTGGACATCAGCGAGTTGAACCTGTCGGTTAAGAAGTCCAAGTTCCGGATGGTCACTGCACAATCCATTATGCCTCTTGTGCGAAAGGTACTCAGTGGATCTCAAGGACACGTACTATCATATCAAAATCAACAGATGCTTCAGGTTAGTTTCCAATCACTACCAGTTCAGACCCCTGTCCTTTGGACTCACCACAGCCCCCCAGGTGTTTACCAAGTGCATGGCAGTGGTGGCAGCTCATCTCCGACTGCAAGGATTCCAGGTCTTTTCGTACTTGGACGATTGGCTCTTCATGGCCCCCACGAGACATCAACTGTCTATGGCCTCCAACTATATCCTCCACCTCTTTTGCAAACTTGGCACCACAGTCAACCTCTCCAAGTCAAATCTTTCCCAGTGTCGGAGCCTAGAGTTTAGCTGGGTTCTTCTAGACACGGTGTCAGAGACTGCAGCACTCCCTCCCTGCAGAGTTAAAATCATTCAAGAACAGGTCCATCAGTTGCTGACCCTCAATCATCCCACAGCCCACTCAGCCTTGCAGGTGCTAGTTTTAATGGCGGCTGCTATCCAGTGAGTGTCAATAGCCAGATATCACATGAGGGTCCTGCAGTGGACCCAGATAGGTCGGTGGTCTGCTCAGGTTCACTCCATGCCCATGATCATCAGGATCTCTCAGGTGTGCAGAAACCACCTTGCTTGGTGGCTTTAAACTCAGGATCTGATCCTTGGCAGACCTTTTTGTCTTCCCCAACTCATGGCCATGGTGATCCTGGACACCTCCCTGTTTGGGGGGGGGGGGCATTTTCAGGGAAGGATGGTTCAAGGCACATGGTCCCCTGTAGAGACCAAATTGCACATAAATGTCCTGGAGATGATAGCAGTTCTTCTAATGTTGCAAGCCTTTCAGGAGTATCTCCCTCTCGGAACTACAGCAGTTCAAATGGGCAATATGGCAGTGGTCTGGTATATTAGCAAGTAGGGGGGAACATGGTCTTATCTGTGCAGAGAGGTCATGAGAGTGTGGGATTGGGCAATGTCCTGCAGGCACGTTCTTCTTGCAACACACATCCCCGGCAGTTCCAAGTGTTAGCTGACTAACTCAGCAGGTCTATCTTGAGTACTCAGAAGTGGTCCCTGAATCCGTCAGTGGCACATTGGATTTTCGAACACTGGGGTCTTCCTTGCTGTGATCTGTTTGCCTCTCCTATCAACCACAAATGCAGCAATTACTTTACCCTGACTCCCCCCCCCCCCCTTGGAAGAGTCTCCCAGGATTGCTCTAGTTCAAAACTGGCCATCGGGGCTCCTATAACCCTAACCCCTCAACTCCCCTCATTCCCAAAGTTTTGCAGAAAGCCCATTGCCTGAAGACCCCTCTCATCCTCATTGCCCTCTTTTGGCTTCGTCAGGTGTGGTTCTCCCTGCTTCATCACATTCCCACCCTCAAACCCTCTTCCTTCTGGAGATCTGGTAGTTGTGAAAGGATGATTTTCTAGTGTTATAGGCAGTCCAGACTGCTTTTTCTCTACCCAGCAAACTCGATCGGAGGATCGTAAGTCAGCGAAGGATTATGGGAAGGGGAGAAGCTTGAGTTCTGGATCTGTTCTTCATTTGCCGGCTCGGATCCAAGACCCATCTGTGATGAATAATGACACTGGGTATCACAGATTCCAAGTTATGGTAAGTACACAACTCTTTTTTTTTACTTGGAAGAACTAAAGTGTTCCATTACAGTTAAAGTTTACATAGCAGCATTTTATAACTAAAGTGCTGCAATGTATTTTCCACCCCATCTTAATAAAAATGTACGAGTGGTTTCTCAATAAAAAGCTTCATAAAGTTTTTATTAGGAATGCGCCCACATAATTTTGCTTAATCCCTCACTAACATCAGTTGAGGGATAGCATGGAGTGCGTGCATGCACCTTAATGAATGAGGACCTGCGTGTGCATAATAGTGCATCCATTAAAATTTCTGGACACGGTCATTATATGTTGACATCACCGAGGGTAAAGTTCAGTGAACATATCGTTGATGTCATGTAGGGAAACTTTTTTTTTTTTTTTTATGAAGGATTTAATTTTAAACTTGACACCATAAAGCAAGCACCAATAAAATGAAAATAAAGAACTGAGCTCAAGGCAGCATATGCCATGGTGTATAAGGCAGGCGTACTTACTGTGACAGAACATTTTAAAGTTGTATATGACTAGGCATCTTATGGTCCCCTGTGACTGCTTGCCTAGTATTACTGTGTTACTATGCCTGTAAAGCTCTGAGCATTTGTTCCAATTCTGAAAGCCAGACAGTAAGGGCATGGTTTCTCTTTTAATTAAAGTATTTGGAATCCAGCTAGTTGATGATGTTTTATCTATTTAAATATTTATTTTCAACTCCTTGTGCAAGTTCTGTACTGTTTGCATATTCATTTGTAGAGAAAAAATTTTATTCTAACTGAAGAAACGTATTCGTCTAAATGCTTGTGGTTGATGGTATGTTTGTTACCTTAATGGTTTATTGCATTTTACTGATGCTTAAGCATATTCGTGTACATGCTGCAGAAACTTCATTTCAGTATTCTGATAACACTCCCTCTGTAACAGGGTACATCACTTGTCATTATTTCAGACTGTCTAGGGACATCAGTGGAGCATTTTTTTTATCCAATCAAATATTATCTTGTGCTGAATTTGAGCTCTGACATTTTTGTGACATTTGATAAAGACAGTTACTACATCATTTACTAGTTATAGATCTCCTTCTGTGTCACCTGAGGACCATATCAAGTACCTTCACAAGTTGAATTCCATACCTATTAATCACGGTACTATTAATTCCAAATGATTTCACTCATCAGTCCATCCAACTGGGAATCTTGCATATTTAGCAATAAATATGCCTACCGTTTGCTTGTTTTCATTAATAACAGCTCCATAGATCACATTGTCGAAGTTCCCATAAGAGTGATAAATATACTTAAATGCTGCCCTTTGCCTGCAGTTATTAATTTTATTCTGTCCTTGATCACATCTTTATAGCAGACCACCAACTTTTTCCCTGAGATTGTTGCATTTTCTCTCAATATTTGCAGCAAATTGCCCACAAATTCAGTGGTATTCAGGACTGCTCCAAAGCCAGCATTATATCCCTATCTGAGAGCCTTAAGAATTACAAATGTGCTTTGCCACACATGCTGTCCTGCTTTCTAAAGCAACCACATTCAGCCATGATTTTTACAATCATCTCTACCAATGCATAAATAAATCAACACTTACTAGGCATAAGTATGATGGGAAATTCAGGGATAAACCTTCTGGAGTGTAATTCACAGACAAACTTTTGATATGGAGAAGAAATATATATGGTTTGTATAAAGAGTTTCTCACCATCAGTCAGGAGGAATATAAGCATATTTGCATGGATTTCTTCTGAATTAGGGGTATAAGAAGCAATGTCAAATGCTGTTCCAAACTCAGAACAAACATCTGTACCTTTTCTTATACGGAAGCCATAGTAAATGTCCTTGGTAACAAATATTCAAAAATTTCCTCTCACTTGAGTCTCTTAACACTACTACTCCCATTGTCAGTATGGATCAGATTCCGGAAGCTATTGCCAAGTAAAAATAACAGCGACATGGTCTGCACAGTACAACAAGGATGCCTTGTTTGCAAAAAGTATGATGTTGCCGAATCCATCCTTAAATTGCCCACCTGTTTTTTTTCTATATGAAATGAGAAACCGGCACTGCATGACAAAAGTGGAATCACAAGTAAATTTTCCAGGAAAAGAACACCATAGAGGGGAAAGGAAGGAGGGATAGAATACTGCAACATAGAAGAGAAGGACATCTAAGGTTATGGTAAGATTTTGCACAACTATTCTATGTCCTCCTATTCTGTTCTAATGCTGCAGTAGTCTTAACATGAGGGAGATCACCAAAGCTTAGGAGGAAACCTGTGAGGAGGAAGGAGCAGAAAAAAGAATAGCTGTGTAAAATCTTACCATAACCACAGATGTTCTTCTCTTCCCATGTTGCAGTATTCAAAACCCTATATGAACGTCCGGCCAGAACAGAGAGTCTAGTCACTGTTAGGTGTGTGGGACGTCTGACATTGGCCGAGAGTGCATGGGCCCTAAAAGTGACGTCTGCACGTACTTTACCTCAGAACTGAATGTCCCCAGTCAGACCCCAATGTGAGGGGAGCTGTACAAGTCCTGTGTCATCCAAGATGGGATAGTTTAATTGAAAAAGGGGGCTTAGGAGGGAGGGGAAGGAATACTGCAACATGGAAGAGAAGGACATCCATGGTTATGGTAAGACTTGACACAACTATTCTGTGTCCTTCTATTCTCATGTTGTGGCACTCAAAACCCTTGGGTGAGTGCCAAAGTTCAAAGGGAAGAGGAGGGAGTGGCATGGAACTGTTTTGTAAGAATACATGTAGGATTGCTCTAGCAAATCCCGGTCTAGATCTGGAGATGTGATCCAGTCTGTAGTGTTTAGGGAAGGTATGGACAGATGTCCATGTAGCTGCCTCTAGAATGTAAACAGTTTCCAGTCCTTTAAAGAAGGCTCCAGATAAAGCCATGGCTTTAGTGGAGTGGGCCTTAATTTTTGAATTTAGATGGTTTCCATGGTAGGTGTAGCTAAAAGATATAGCCCTGGAAATCCTGGCAGAAATGGTCTGTTTGGTCACCACTTTTCTCTGAGCTGTGCGGTGAAATGAGACAAAACTGCTCTGATTTCCTAATGGACTTGGTCTTGTCAAGGTAAAATCTAAGCCGTCTGTGAAGATCAAGGATTAGAGTCTGGGGGTGGACAGTAAAGGCAGGTAGTCACAGGCTACCTGCCCCATCCTGAAACTGAGGTTTCTTGGCAGAAGTCTGAGCAGGCTTGGAAGGGGTCGGCTGCTTCCTGGTGCTCTTTCTGCTCCTAGAATGGGAAGTTGGAGCAGAGAGTTTTCTAATGAACTGGGTCTTGGAAGGGTAGTTCCTATGAAATTTGGGGATAGAGATAAAGTGTTTGAGGTCCTGGAGTTCCTTCCCCTTTTGTTGAAGGGTCTTGAATAGCTCAGCCACTTTAGTCCCAAAAAGGGCAGAGTTATCCAGGGCAGCGTCTAGGAATTTGGCCCTAATATCATCAGTTAAGGGCTGGAGTCTTAACCATAAGTATCTTCTAAGGACTGAGGCAGAGACTGCAGATCTGGCAGAGGCTTCTGCAGCATCACAACTGCATCTAATTGAATGTCTTGTGACTTGAGAAGACAAAGAGATGAAGCTAGATATTTGAGCTTTGGAAGACGAGTCAGGGAGATCTGCCAAAAACTTGGTGACCTGAGTCAAAAGGGCCAGGGCATACCTTGACATATGCATCTGGTAATTTTTCTGCCCTAAAGGCCAAGGTAGCAGAAGTGCAAACTTTTTTGCCAAAGCACTCCATTGCCTTACTGTCCTTGCCTCTGGGAAGGACAGAGGTGGAAGGAAGCAGTCTGGATAATTTATCTGCAGAAACTGAAACAGTGCCAGGATCTGCAATAGGGCATTTAATCAGGAATTTTGCCCCTTCAGGGGGAGGAATAGCAGGAGGAGCAGAAGTGTCCATCTGCAACAGTACAAAGTATCTTTTTTGGACCTCTGACATTTCAGAGGAATCTCACTTAAAATATTCTCTGATTTTTGGGATGGTCTCACTAAAGGTAAGGTCCTCTCCTGAGGAGTTTGTCTCAACGGAGTCCTCCTCTGGGGAAGCACACCCAACTGTGGATGGCATCTGAGAGAGACACAAAAAAAAAGAGAATACTCCAAAGAGGAGTCTGAGGAATTCTCAGCTTCAGGTTGGAGTGTCCTGGGACTAATAAGTGGGGGGCCAGCCGGTGGAGAAGCAGGCATAACAGGCCTTAGGGAAAACATTAAACAGGCTCTGAAAATGGCATGCCAGTCAAGGCTGGCTTTAGGGGGGGGGGTACATTTAATCTTTTACTTCTTTTTCAGTGAAGGCCTAGAGGGCATAGGGTCTGAGGGCAGCCTAGATTCTGTTTGCTCTGAAGCAGTGGAACAGCCCATCTGGACAGCCGTAACAAGCCAAAGGTCCCCCTCGGCAGCAGCCAACATCTGCGAGATCTCCACAGACATGCTTTCCACCCTAGGTTCTGCAGTCTCCCAAATGGTACCTACTATACCCACATCGCAGATTCCAAACATTCTTCCAGGCGAATGTTGGTCATAGGAAGGATGTCAGGTGGAGGAGGTGCAGCAGCAGGTTCAGGCCTGGAAACTTTGGCCTTCTTTTTGGGTGGCCCTATGGTCTGACTGGACGGCCCTTCCACTGCTAGTGCCAGACGTTTAAGACGCTAGTTTTCTAAATAAATATTAAGGGCATGCAGATGACTACGGAGTGTCATAGGTACGAAGGCCTGACGATCAAGCAAGTTTGATGGTCATGTGTAGGCCCTAAGCAGAAAAGGCAGAGCTCGTGGGTGCCCTTATGGTGGATCTGACATCCGCACCTGCACTTTCCTTTTCTGGATGACATGAACCTAAATAGGCATGCAACGACTCAAAAGAAACAGAAAAAATGGCCTCAATGGGGGTACTTATCTTTTAAATTTGAAGATCTGATGGTAGGGACACAGCAGGAAGAGCTGATGTTCGACTGATGGCAGACAAGTTCTGAGATAAGGTACGTGCATACGTCACTTATGGCCCATGCACTCTTGGCCATCAGACATCTCATGTACCTAGCAGTGACTAGAAGCTTTTGTATACTGGCTGGACATTCGGATAGCTAACAGAGGATAACCCAAGGGTTTTGAATACTGCTACATGACAACAGGAGGACATCTTTCTATGAAGCCATGAAGAATGGCTCTAGTAAACCCACCCCTGGATTTAGAAATACTATTCAGCTTGCAATGCTTGGTGAAATTATGAACAGACGACCAAGTGGCAGCTTCCAAAATGGTGTTAGTATCCAAACCCTTAAAGATGGCACCAGAGGAAGCTACAGACCTAGTAGAGTGAGCCTTACGAGGAACAGGGAGACTCTTACCATGATAACACATAACAAAATTAAATATTAGAAATCCAAGAGGAAATAGTTTGCTTGGAAACAAACACAAAGCCCTGGTATGGAAAAAAAAATGGTGATCATATTTCCTGACAGCCTTAGTCTTATGCAAATAAAAGTTTTCTATGCTCATCCAAGGTAAACAAGATCCTCTCGCTGGAGGATTGTGGAGAAGGGAAAAAGGTGAGCAGTTGACTAGATTAAGCATCAGCTCATTCACCACCTTGTGCATAAAAGAAGGATTAGTATGCAATGAGACCCTACCCTTATGAAAAACAGGGAAAGGTGGAGAAGCCATTAAAGCTTGAATTTCAGAAATCCTCCGAGCAGAGGTTAAAGCTAGCAAAAGAACAGTTTTCCAGGTACAAAATATTAAGGAAGCTGAAGCTGCATGTTCAAAACAGGCTACAATTAGCTTCTTTAACACACAATTCAAATCCCAAGAAGGAGGGGGAACTGGTTTCCTTGGAGGATTAATATGAAGGACACCTTTGAGAAAAAGTTTCACTTCTAATCTAAAAGCTAAAGTGGGAATCAATGGCAGACAATCAGAAATGGCTGACAAGTGAACTTTCACTGAGTAATAAAAGTCAGACCACTCTTAAGTAACTCTCACAAGTAGGAAACAACAACTGGGATATCCAACAGTGGATCCATATTATGTGAAAGACACCAAAAAGAAAATCTATTCCATTTAGAGAAGTAAGATCTTCTAGTATTGGGTTTTCTGGCCTCCTGCAGCACCCTATGCAAGTCCTCAGAAAGGAATCTAAATTTAATCACCCACAGAGTCAGATGTAAAGCTGACAGATGTGGATGAAGCAGAGATCCCTTCTCTTGTGAGAGAAGGTCCTTCCTGTGAAGTAACTCATGACTACTATCCTTGACTAAATGCAGAAGAGGGAACCAATGCTGTCTTGGCCAAAAGGGAGTCACTAGCAAGATTTTTGGTCTGTCGTTCTGAATTTTGAGCAGGACTTTTTGAATAAGATGAAGGGTGGGTGCATAAAGAACCATTTCCCTTCTATGAGAATGATAAGGCAGCCACCTTCCAAACCAGAGCACCTGGCACTCTGGCACAAAAAAAGAGCAAGTTGTTTGTTCAGAGGGGAGGCAACAAGTTCCACTAGAGGAATATCCCACCAATGGACCAAGTCCAGAAACATTTCCCCGTGAAGCATCCATTCGTGGGATTGAGTCATGGACCTGCTGAGAGTGTCTGCCACAAAATTCTGAGTGGATAAAATGTAGTCACATTGAACTGAACTGCCAAGTCCAATGCCACCACAGCCAGTCTGCAAAGAAGATATGACTGTCCCCCACTGCTTATTTATATACCAGAGGACTGTGGTGTTGCCGGTAAACACTGAGGTCCTGGATAAAACACAGGATGGAAAAGCCTGCAGAGCTAGAATGAGGGCTCTCATTTTCTTGATATTGATGTACTCCTTCCTTTGAGAAGGAGGTCAGAGACCCTGCACTTTTTGACACAACGTTCGCCCCCCAACCTGTGTCTGAGTGTCTGTGAAGATCTCTTAAATTGGATGAGGCAGATGAAGAGGAAGACCTGGATTCAGAGAAAATTGCTGAATCCACCAAAGAAGCTCTAAATTTAGGCATGGGAGAGGAGGAAGTACAGACTCCAAAGGATGTGCATATGTTGCATTCAAATTGATTTTAAGTACCACTGAAACTTCCTCATGTGAAGCTCTGCTATGGGGTACCATAGGAATTGTGGATGCCATAAACCCCAGTAACTTCAGAAACTCCCTGGCAGTTAGAGATGGAAGAGATGGAAGACTCTGGAAGAAGGAAGTGAGACAATCTTTTTCTGGTGGAAGAAAAACCATCATAAGATCTGTTCTTATCCTGCGCACTAGGAAAAAGTGATCCTGTGAAGGGGGAACAATTGATTTTTTTAAATTTATCATGAACCCCCAACCTCTGCAGGAAAGAGATGGCAAACTGCAGGCTTAGAATTAACTTTTCTGGAACAGGAGCCAGAAAAGAGAGACCATCCAGGTACGGATATACCTGAATACCACTGATCTAGTAATAAGCAATCATGGGCCAAACATTTCATGAATACCCTTGGGGCAGTGGATAAACCAAAAGGCAAGGCAGAGAAGTAAAAGTGCAAAGAAGCCACAGACATAAAAATTTCCTGTAGAGAGGATGAATAGGGATGTGAAGATAATCGCCCCTGATGCCCAGACAGCCCATGGAGGTCTGAGAAGGAATGAGAGGAAACAAGATCTGTACAGACAGCATATGGAAGGTAGCAACCTCTAGAAAAGTGTTTAAATGGAAAAAGTCCACAGTGGGTCTCCAAGGACCTTCCTACCTGGGCACAAGAAACATTCTTTTGTAAAACCCCCTCCCCCTTTGAGACAGAGGAACAGGATGAATTGTTCCTTGAGAAAGTAAATCCTTTAAAACTTGTGGAAACAAATCCAACTGGTTTGGAGGAGGTTGAGGAATGCCTCTGAAAGGAGGAGGATTTTCCCAAGACTTGAAGTATCCACTCTAGATAATAGAGAGAACCCAGGAATCCTGAGTTAAACTTACCCAAACTGGAAGTGATAGGGAAAGACGAAGAGAAAGAGGAGTAAGATTTGGAAGAGGTTGGTAGTCACAGACTACCTGGCTTATCTGGAAAAGGACATTTTGGAGTTGAATCTGAAAGAGAAGCTTTAGGTTGATGAGGCCTTCTAACATTCTTCATAGTCCCAGAAGGATGGGTTTGTTTTCTCATGAAAAAGAGGTTTCAGAACAATTTCTGTGAAATTTAGGGACAGGTGACACAAAAATGTGTTTCAAGTTGTGAAGTTCCTTTCTATTTTCTTGTAAAGACTTGAATAAGTCTGCAGCTGCACCACCAAAAAGAGCATTATCCAGAGGAGTAACCATCAGTTTTGCTTTGATGCCATCTGGCAGTGGTTGAAGCCTCAACCAAGAATACCTTCCAAGGACAGAGCCAGATGCAGCTGCTCTAGATGATGCTTCTTATGCATTACAGCTGCACATTTGATGGAGTGACGAGCCACTTGAGAAGAAACTACTAAAAAGGACATAACCTAATTTTTAATATCAGAATCAGGAAGCTCTGAAAGAGCTTGAATGGGATGAGCAAGTAGAGCCAAAGAATATTTGGACGTGTGTGTGTTTGATAGTTTAATGGTATGGAAAGCTAAAGTGGCAGAAGTGTAAACCACCTTCACAAATCTTTCCATAATCTTGCCATCCTTATCTGAAGGAAGAAGCTTAGAGGGATAGTAGTAACCTAGATGTGTCTGAAGCAATGGATACCACAAGCAGGATATGCTGAAGGGCATTAGTAAAGGTATTTACAGTCGCCAGGCACCTTATAAAGTCTGTCAGGCCTTTTAGGTGCAGAAGCCTGAGAACCGGGGGGGGGGGGGCTTAGAAGCAGAGGAAAAAGCACTAAAAAATACTGGTAATACAGGTGGCACAGCAGGAGGAGGAAATTCCATTTGTAAAAGGTTGTAATATCTTTTTTGCACCTCAGAAACCTGAGGGCAGTCCCATAAAGAGCTCTCTCCTCTTGCTAATGGCTTCTCCAAAAGATATTTCTTCCACTGGAGAATCTGCACCATTTCTGCACTGCCTGATAGGGGGCACTGTCCCCCGGGCTGCAAACCGAATATTCTTGAGAATGCTTTGTATTCTCTCTCCAGCTATCAAACCAATAAAAAAAGGGTCTGTTGCCATGGATACGAACTTTCCCACTGTCTCTGTTACCAACTTGGCAGATATGGGCATCCTGAGGCAATGTAGAAATTGCCTCAAGTTTACTGACAACCAGTTAATTCTCAAACAAACTTGTATGGTATGAGAAGAGATGTATTTACACAATGTTACTGGAGGCAAAGCTCTCACATGAAAATATTCCTAATGTCAATAAGGTTGTCAGTAGTACACACGCTGCACCCATCACACACAATTCAAAGCAGACATACAGACCCACATATGCTGAGGGACTTGTATCTAACCTAATTAAACCACAGAGACCTCCTAGACAAGTATACATAAATTCCCTCAGCAGTCCCAAATGGACTCTTGCAAAACAACACCCACATCAACAGATATAGCCACATCTCATGGAGCCTCTGCCTCTAACCCCATAAGGCAAGCCACCACAAAATCCAACATTCTGGTAACTGGAGACTCCATTGTGAGAGACACAGACGTCCATCTCACCAGACTGAGTAAGGAGAAAGCCACAGTCAGTTGCTTATAAAGGGCTAGGATGTGTCACATTACACACACCCTCAAGTCACCAGACCACAAGTACCAGTATGACTCAGACATAGTTCATGTGGGAGTAAATGACCTCAGACATACCTCCCTAAACTACATGGAGAGGGACATCACAGAGCTCTCAGAATGTCTTTCTCAGGCTGGTAACGAGCCTAGCACTGAGCAGCAATTTACCTTCTCCAAGGATGATGCCACAATACGAACAAAAGATGATGCACTTTAATAATTGGCTTAGTTTCTGGTGTCATTCTAAGGGGATGCAATATTTATCAGCTTGGAAGGAGATGGTCAACAGACTATGCTGGTTTGCCAGTCTGAACCTCTCCCCTCTAGGCTTTCAATTATTATCAAAAACACTGTCTTCCCCATAGTGCCTTTTTTGGCAATGCCAAACTGAAAGTACTTCCAACATAGCAAATCAAAACCAAGAAAATCTAAAGGTAAACAAAAAACTCCACTCCCTAGAAGCTCTCTTCACCCTACAGAATGCTGATGTCTGTGCGGTCACTGAGACAAGGTTTAAAGCCGCGGAAATCACACCAACAGTGCAAGGTTATAATGTCTTCCACACATTTAGACCAGCTACTATACAGACAGGGACTAAAGGCGGAGGGATGTCTATTTATATCAAAAATAAATATACCTCAAAGCTGATCAAACAGGACAATGCAATTGAGCTGCTCCATGTTCAAATCACCATAGGTAAAATCCAGTATCACTTCATTGCCAGCTACAGGCTCCCTCTCTATGACCCAGGAACCCATACCATGTATTTAAACTTGTTAGAAACACTAACCATCCAACCCAATACCATATTCATGGGTGACTAATTACTCCACCATTAACTGGGAATACTATACGACACCAAATGTACAGGCACAGAGATTCCTGGATTTTGTAAACACAAACTCCCTGAACCATAGTCAATACACCAACCAGGGGTGCAGCCACACTAGATTTGGCTCTCTCAAATACAGGAGTGTGCTGCACACAACCTACTGTAATGTCTTCCCTGGCAAAGTCAGACCACAAAATGGTCTTCTTTGAAGTAAAAATAAAACCTTGACCCCCAGCTAAATTTTTCACAGAAACCCTGTACAAGCATGTTAATAGCTGCACAAAGGTAGCTGTACTCACCAGGAAGTACAGAACTAACTCAAAAAACAAGCCACCTTAGTGGAATCACAAAAGCAATAGACTGCATAACAGAAGGAAGAAAGGCAGGATAAAAGCACTCTCAAACTAAACAAACATCTCAGAGGACAAATAAAGTCTACCAAAGCCAAATTTAAGGTGCATCTGGCCTCCCAGGCCAAGGACAACCACAAGGTATTTTTTAGCTATGTCTGCAACCTCAAAGGGAATACACAGTTGTGTCCAGAGCTCATTGTAAATGGAGCCATCTATATTTAGCCAGGAGATGCAGCAAACCTACTGGCAGATAAATTCAGCTCCAACTTTAACCCTCCCCCTCAACCTTCCCTCAGGAAATACCATCTAATATAACTCCCCTACTATCACTAGGGAACAGGTCCTTTATGCTCTCTAAGGCCAAGAACACTGCATCAATGGGCTCAGACAATATCCCAGGATGCCTTCTAAATAGCATGAAACATGACCTAGTAGGGCCTCTGGAACTATTTAACTATAGCCTCTAAACAAGCTTAATGCCGCATGAATCCCTCTGCATAAAGGTGGGCCATCTACAAACCCATAAGTCTCAGTAGTCTTGCATGTAAAGCCATAGAAAGAATTATCATGGAAATGATCAATTGCGATATAGCAAAACTCCAGACACTGGACACAACCCAGTTTGGTTTTGTCAAGGGCAAATCATGCCTACCTCAACCTGGTGGACTTCTCTGATAAGGTCACCAAAGCAATGGATGAGGGCAAAATGGTTCACACTGCCTATACTAACCTGGCGAAGGCATTTGACACAATACCCCACTCCGACATTCTTGACAAACTCAAAAGGTTAGGTACAAATTCATACGTCACTCGGTGGATACCCAACTGTCTCACAGACAGGACCCAGGACATTGGAATTGGGGAGTCCACCTCTACAGAGAGGCCAGTCACAAGTGGAGCCCCTCAGGCATCAGTCCTTGGACCGCTCCTTTTTAGCATTTACTTCTCTGAAGTCAAGGCCAATGTCAGTGGTCTCTAGCTAATTAAATTTGCAGACTACTGCAAATTAGAAGCTGTCGTTGAATCCCACACTGACACAAATGTTTTCCAGGAGGGACTGAAACAACTGGTGTCAGAGCCATGGACTAAAACTTAATGCCAAGAAATACATAATAGTATCCTTCTGGAAGTCATCCACCCCTGGTAACTATCATATTGACAACACACCCCTTAGAGTTGACCCAGTAGTCAGGGACTTAAGGACTGAGAGAGAGAGTAATTTAGCCTTTGACCATCACGTGTCTACAGTAGTGAGAAAATCATTCTAAGTTGCGCAACCTTTAAACAAAAGGATGTCATCGTTCCACTATATTTGGCATTCATCAGACCTATCACTGAGTGCAATGCCCCCTCTGGTATGTACCTAACCAGGCATATCCAACAACTGGAACCTCCACAGAGGTTCTTCGCTAAAAGAATACAGGGCTTAAGAAAAATGTCCTATGCAGACCGCCTCAAGGCTTTATCCCTGTATTCTTTCTCCTACAGGCTTTTATTGGGAGATCTATGCCTGACATACAGGTCATTGTCAGTCCCCACTCTGATGGACCTCCCGCATATCTGCAAAACAAACAGCACCAGAATTACCTGGTCTAAAAACTTCAACCTTGCCTGTGACATAAATAGGACCTGCTACAGAGAGAGGTATGTAGTATGTATCCCAGAGATTACCCCATCTCTGGAACAGGCTTTCCACCCATGTGAAGCAGAGTTCCTCCCTATCCCAATTCAAGTGCAACCTGGACAACTGGATTGGGAACAGGAAATACATCCCTGGTTTGGCACCTATGTCTCTAATGGACACATGCAACCTGTAAATGGTTTATCTCCCAGGCTCTAGCTTGTAAATGTTTCATCTTCCAAGTCCCTGCTTACACTTATCAAGGGTATCAGAACTTGTCAGAGATTTGGGATGCATGGCTAGGCTTAAAAAGGCCCTTGTGGTTGTTAACCTAGTAAACACCTATGAACATATTAGATTCTTGGGATGCATGGCTAGGCTTAAAAAGGCCCTTGTGGTTGTTAACCTAGTAAACACATATGAACATATTAGATTCTTCCTTTGGGGAAGCATATTCTAAAGGAGATGTAATTTGAGTTGAATAAGTGCCTTAATCAAACCCAGTAAAAAGAATCCCAATCTAAATGAGGTGACATAGAAGCTAAAATATGCTTAGTTTTTGTTTTTTTTAACATGCACCTCTGCTTGATGATGAGTGGAAGGACCTGACATAGGTCTGCCTTCAATGACCAACACCAGGATCTCTTCCCTACCAAGAATCTGATGTATGCCTCTGGGCCCTTCTGACACTACAAGCTGTGGTTCCCCTTGACTCTCCGATACGGATGTCTGCACTGCCTTTGAGGACATGCCTAGGTTGGATTCTTTAAAGGCCTCCGAAGCCGAACCCGCCAAAGAACCAGACCCAACCTTTGAATATACTGCCGGCTCTTCACTAACCTCAAGGGATACATTGGCAGAAAGAGCAGCAAAGTACAGTTTTGTACCTACCATAAATGTAGATGTCCGATAGACATGCAACTGCAGTCATAACATGTGGGGTTGTCCTGCCTCAGGCAGCCCTCGGTCGGCCGGATTCCAAAGTCTGGGTCCGACGTTGGCTGATGTCGCATTTCTCTCCGACGTCAGAGTGGCTGGAGTACATAAGCATCAGCCGACGCCATTTTCTTCAGTGTTTCTTGCCCCAGATGCCAGGTGCCCTCCAAGGAAGGCTGTAATCAAATTGGAAGACAAAAACAGGATTCCAAACAAATAAATGAGCAATAAAACAAATACACCATAATAGATATCCCCAGCTAAGAGTAACAGGGATAGGAGTGGATCCTAGGCATAGAGGGGTATGGAGGGAGGGAAAATCCGACTGCAGTTGCATGTCTATCGGACATCTACATTTATGGTAGGTACAAAACTGTACTATGTCCTTCAAGAATGCAACTGCAGTCATAACATGTGGGTAGAATACCATAGCTTAGCTGGGGGAGGAGGTATGCACTAGGAAAGAGAAGGTGTGGCAATCAAACCCTGCAGGACTGCCGAAGCAAAGCCTGCTCTGGATCTGGAATATAGAGGGAGATTATAGTGTTTGGAGAATGTATGCACGGAGCTCCATGTAGCAGCTTCTAGAATGTCCTTGGTAGGCACCCCTCTTAAAAATGCTGTAGAGGTGGCTGTAGCTCTGGTGGAATGTGGTCTGACATTGGCTGGAACAGTCTTTCCATGAAAAGAATAACAGAATCTGATGCAATGTCCAATCCATTTAGAAATAGTCTGTTTTGAAATTGCTTTTCCCTGGAATGCAGGGGCGTAAGCTACAAAAAGTTGTTCAGACTTCCTACTGGCCTTGGTTCTGTCCAGGTAGTATCGAAGTTGTCTGTGAATGTCCAAGGTATGCAAAAGTCTTTCCCCCTTATTCTCAGGATTGGAGAAGAAAGCAGGCAGATGAATGGCTTGATTTAGAGAAACCCTAGATACCACCTTTGGCATAAAAGTAGGGTTGGTCCTTAATGAAACCCTGTCTCTGTGGAAAATAATAAAGGGTGGTATTGCCATTAGGGCCTGTAGCTCCGAAACCCTTCTTGCTGAGGTAATTGCCAACAGGAAAGCTGTCTTCCATGAGAGAAATTGCAAGTCAACTGAAGCTGCTGGCTCAAAAGGAGGTAGAGTCAGTTTTTCTAAGACAAAATTGAGGTCCCAGGCTGGCACTGGGGCCTTTCTTGGTGGCTTAATGTTCTCGATTCCCCTGTGGAATTGTCTTAGTAAGGGGTGAGAGAAAACAGGAGGATCAGTGTTGTATCTAGCTGAAATTGCAGATGCATGTATCTTTATGGAAGAATATGAGAGGCCGTTCTTTAACATATCTGCCAAATATTCCAAGATAAGTGGGATGTTCAGCAATGAAGCATCATGTCCCTTGTTGGTATTCCAATTGCTGTATCTTTTCCACTTTGCTAAGTAAACCTTTCTGGTGGATGGTCTTCGAGCCTCTGTTAGTATCCGCTGAACTTCCTTAGAGAGAGATAAGCTGAAGTTATTTATGGGATCTCCCAAGCTGTTAGCTGCAGTGTCTGAAGGTTTGGATGCAGTTTCGAAATTGTGTTGAGTCAAAAGTAGAGGCCACTGAGGGAGGGCCCACCTCCTGGTGTGACATATGCTCCATAGTAGTGGGTACCAGTGTTGTCTTGGCCAATCCGGAGCTATTATGATTCCCTTGAGCTTCTCTGCTTTGATCTTTAGTAATACTGAGGTCATCAGTGGCAGAGGTGGGAATGCATAGATTGCTAGGGAGTTCCAGTTGAACGAGAGGGCATCTATTTTCCAAGCTTTTGGATGGTATGTCCTTGTGCAAAATTTTGGTAGAAGATGGCTGAGGTGAGAGGCAAATAGGGCCACTTCTGGCTTGCCCCATGTTGAAGCGAGTTGTCTGAAGGCCTTCGGATGTAACCTCCACTCGTGTGGATCTGTGAAATTCCTGCTTAGGCTGTCCGCCAACACATTGTCTTTTCCTGGAACAAACTGGGATTGTAACTGGATGTTTAGGCTCAGTGATTTCTCCCAAAGCTGCATTGTCAGTCTGCAAAGGGGGTAAGAGTGGGTGCCCCCCTGCTTGTTTATGTACCACATCACAGTGGTGTTGTCTGTCCGTATCATTAAATGGCCTTGCTGGAGTTGGTGTTGAAAAACCTCGATGGCATGCATTACTGCCAGCATTTCCTTTTGGTTTATATGCAGATGTGTTTCCTTTGGAGACCATTGTCCTTGTATACACCTGCCTTCCATGTGCGCCCCCCATCCAAGGTCTGAGGCATCTGTAGTCATGGTCTGTGTTATCTGTGGTTTTTTGAATGACATACCTGTGTTTTCCTGGCTCACCGAGGCCCACCATAGGAATTCCTTTTGTAGGCATGGAATGAGTGGTATGATCGTCTCCATGTTGTTGCTGTGTTGAGACCAAACGCTTTTTAGGTACCATTGTAGCTTTCTCATGTGTAGTTTTGCTAATGGAACCAGTAGAATGCAGGATGCCATGTAACCCAGGGCCTGTAGGAATCTCCTTGCAGTCATCTGGGTGAGTTTTGCTAAACCTTTGAAGTAATGAGTTAACTTCTCTTGCTTGTCTTCTGTCAGGTAAGCCATCTGAGAGGCTGTGTCTAGTTTGGCTCCTAAGAAGATTATTTGCTGGGATGGCTGCAGTCTTGACTTTTGGAAGTTGACTGTATCCCAGAGATTGAAGTAATCGTATGACATAATCCAGGTTTCTTGTCAACATCAATTTGTCGTCCGCTTGTATGAGGCAGTCGTCCAGGTCCGGGTAAATTTGTATACCCTGGAGCCTGCAATGAGCAATTACTGAAGCCAGGCATTTTGTAAATACTCTGGGTGCAGTAGATAAGCCAAATGGCAATGCTGAGAATTGATAATGCTCTGGCCCTGCAAGAAATCTGAGGTATCTTCTGCAGCTGTGTCTGATAGGGACATGCAGGTATGCCTCCTTGAGGTCCAGAGTAATCAGCCACGACTCCTTGCCGAGCATGGGAAGGAGTTGCTGTAAAGTCAGCATTTTGAACTTTGGTACTATGAGAAAGGTGTTTAATGCGGACAAGTCCAGTATTGGTCTCCATTGAGATTATTTTCTTGGAACAAGGAACAGTCTTGAGTAAAACCCCTGTTCTTGTTCCTGTTGTGGAACTCTTTCTATTGCTTTCATTCGAGTCAGCAGAGTGATTTGTTTGATAGCCTCTGCCCTTTGATTTTGTGGTAGGTTTGGCATGCCTTGTTTTCTTGGTAAGGTATGAAAATGAAACCTGTACCCTCGGTCTATAATGTCCAAAATCCATTTGTCCTTTGTCAGTCTGTGCCAGTTTTCTGCAAACAGAGATAATTTCCCACCCAAGGGAGCTTCTAGTTGTTCCCTGGTAGGCGGTAGTAGAGGAAAGTCATTGAGTTTGCGGTTGTTGGGCAGGAGAAACCCCTGCGTCACTTCTTTGGTTTCCTGGCTGCCATTGTCGTCCCCTGTAAGGGCCTCTGTATTGGCCTCTTCCTCGGCCACGTCTGTTCTTACCCCTTTGAAACTTTTCTGGATTAGGAAAGGACCAGTTTTTTGAAGGCCAATTCCTACTGAATCTGGGGGGTTGAACTTGGAGGAAATCTTTCACAGTCTGAACTGATTTTGCTTTTTCTTCGATGGTCTTTAACACATCCTTAGCATTTGCACCAAAAAGCTTGTTCTTTTCCAAAGGTGCATCCAGAAGTTTTGCTTTTACGTGATCTGGTAGAGGTTGATCTTTTATCCAAGCATGTCTACGAATCACTGCTCCTGTCATAGCTGCCCTACATGAAGCTTCCAGTGCATCATATCCACACTGCAGGAAGTGATTGCTTACTTGTTGAGTGTTATGTACAGCTTCCTGCAAAGTCTTCCTGTCTAAAGGATCAGGAGAAGCTAATGTTTTTTGTAAATCTTCTAAGAGATAATCCTGATATTGTAACATATGAAAAAGGCAATTTAAAGCTCTCATAGATAAGGTAGTGGATGTGTAAACCTTTTTGCCCCATCTCTCTAATGACCTTGCTTCCCTGTTGGAGGGCAAAGGATTTTTTGAGGTGGAGGCTGAAACTCCTTTAGGCCCCTGTGAGTTTCCAAATCAGCAGAATGGGCCCTGAATAAATGGGAATGAGTTTCTGGGACCCTGTAATACCTGTCTGGCTTGGCTGGAGCAGGAGGAAGAGAATCAGGGGTAGCACTAGAGTCAGAATACAAATCATCCAGAACATCAAGTACAGGAGGAATAGCTAAGGGCCTGTGCTGTGGCTTCTTAAGGAAAGTCCTAAGGCATTTCCTAGAATCAGAATATTCCTGACCCTGCCACTTGAAATGTTCCCTATGGTGTGCAGAACTTCCCCAAAAGAAATATCCTCAGGAGGGGAGGCCGAAGGGATGGAATCTTCTGCATCCGAGTCCTCATAAGTCTGGAAGAGCTCTTCCTGGCTATCAGAGTGGACAGAGCCCTCAGAGTCTTCATCTGAAGAAGTAGGGTCAGAGGGTTCAACCCGGGGCCTTTTATCAGGAGGAGGCTGGGATGCTCTCTCAGGATGGGCCTGTGAACCTCTAATCATGGAAATTAAATCAGCCGCCATGGACATAATTTGTGTCTCCGGAGTCGGCTGAGGTAAGGATTTAGAAGTAATATGCTTTGTTTTGCTGGCTGCCTTAGCCCTAGTGTAGGCCTTAATAGACATGGCCATAGGAGGCCTGGCAGCTCCAAGTGCAGGAGTGACCTTGTCTACAGCAATGGTCTCGGGCATTTCCTCGGTTTCGGTATCCGGAGGAAAGTCTATAACTGGCGGAGTAATGTCTGGAATCGGAGTCGTTGGTAATGCGGTGTCTTCGGTTCGGAGCGGTGGAGAGACCGTCTCAGAGAGAACCGGAGCACTCGCGCTAGGTTTTGGCGTGGAGTCGGTGGTAGACGCGGGCCGAGGATGTCGGTCCCGGTCTTTTCGCTTTTTGGGTGTTTGCGATGTTGGAAGATCCGACGGCACGGTGTAGGCAAATTTATCGCCAAAAAAATCTTCAGCGAACTCCGCCCGGCGCCTGAGAGTGCGCTTGTTGAAGCGAGCACAGGCTACACAGGCCAAGACGTCGTGGTCTGAGCCCAGGCAAGGGAGGCAGTAAGAGTGGAAATCCTTATGAGGTATTTGTTTACCACAAAAAAGACAATTGTTAACTTTTTCAGTAATTTCTGACATCGGCTGAGGCAAGAAAAGGTCCCCAACGGGGTACTTAGCTTTTTCGATGACTTCGGTATCGTAGAATATAGGAGCTGACCAACCGGCACTTGCGAACTGCTTCTGCTTCGGGCACAGCGGCAAGAAAGACTGGAGAAAATGGCGTCGGCTGATGCTTATGTACTCCAGCCGCTCTGACGTCGGAGAGAAATGCGACATCAGCCGACGTCGGACCCAGACTTTGGAATCCGGCCGACCGAGGGCTGCCTGAGGCAGGACAACCCCACATGTTATGACTGCAGTTGCATTCTTGAAGGACATCAGAGGAGGATTCAGGCCTTGGCTTACTGCCTTTCCTCTTCAAAGTTGGCTTGGCAGGAGGACCCAAGAAACCCTCCATAACGCCCTTACCTAGGTCTTTTAGAATGTTGGTTCTCTAAAGACTCAGAGCCGAAAGACGGCTTCATAAGGTCTTTGGAACAAAGGCCTGACAAATAGCACAGGAACGGTGGTTGTGATTTGGGCCTAGACAAAAAAGGCAAAGACTGACTATCCTTAAGTGGAATTTGCCTTCCACACCTACACTTGCCCTTCCTGGATTACATGAACTAAACAAGAAAGGCAGTAGCAAAAATATAAACCACAATGGGGCACTTACCTGAAAGCTGGAAGCAGCAAAATGGAAACGGGCAACTGACCGACACGAGTTGTGAGTTATGAATGGCGGCAGAGAAGTTCTGAAGATTGTATGTATGGACATTCTTTTTATGGCTGACGTTCGACATGGCATACATGCGACGTCTCACCTAAAAGCTGCTGTATGCTGGCCGGATGTCGGGTCTCTTGGGGTGGAGGATCCTGCATGTTAATACTGCAACATTAGAATAGGAGGACACAAGTCCCAGCAGATTTGATAGGTTTGTGGACAGAAAGAGGTTTTTGTCATCGGATCATAATGACAGAGTAGGAACATATTGTGTTAAATGGTATTTAATGCTGGACAAGCAAACAGATGCTGGATAACTTTAAAGTTTGTAAGAAACTGCGCATATTTTAGTTGATAGAATAGTTCTAACCAATTTAGGCTTTTTGGTGCTATACAGTGGTGGGTTCTGAAAGGAGTATTTCCTGCCAATTTAGTCACTTTATCACAGCACTATAGAGGTTAGTAAGGATGGGAGTGCCATAAAGTAGTAAGGGGAGGAGGGTAAGTAGTGGTAAGTGTAGTTTTAATGGCACTGGTGAGAAAGTTTTTAGCTTTTTAAAGTATCCCTAATTTTTTATGTAATTTTGCATATGCAGGTAGAATTTAAGATTATCTGCTATCATCTCTAATAAACTGGTATGAGAAATAATGTCAATGGTTAGAAAGAGTATTTTAAACTTTGTTTTTTCATGCGGGAGGGATTTGGGGGTGTGGGGGGAGTAGTAGTTTGGTTCACTTTTGGGTTAACCATGAGTTGTGAATTACAAAGCCATGTTTCAGTAGCTGTTAAAGCTTCCAGAGTAGTTTTCTGGAGACTTGCTAGGTTGTCTAATGTGCACATATCTGTGTATGTGTGCATGCGGAGTTGTCTGTGTACTGTACTGTACTGTATTAGGGAGGCCTGCTGTGTGGAGGGTTGTTGGTGAGAATATTAAAACAAGAGGTGACCAAGGATGGAGTCTTGTGGTACACCAGTGATGACTGGGAAATATGCAGAGAGGGTGGAGTGCCATTTTACTGACTGAAACCTATCAGACAAGTAGCTTTTGAACTACAGAAGGATGGGATGAGATAGACCAAGTGAGGACATCTGAAGTAGAAGTTTGTTGCGACAAACTGTGTCGAAGGCTTTAGTCAAGCAAAGAAATGAGAAGGAGACTACTTTACCATCATCTCAACCTTTACTGATGGTATCTATAAAGGTTAGAAGTGGAGGGTGTTAGTACTATTGGAGGGATGGAAGCAGTACTGCATGGGGGATGAGGATTATTCTTGCAGAAGACAGTTTAGCAATTATTTTTGAAAACATTTTTCAAGTATTTTGGAGAGGGGAGATAAAATTTCCATTGGTCTAAAGTTAGTGATGTCTGTTGAATTTCCTCCTCTGTGTTGAAGAATAATGTGTGATTTTTTTTCTGGAGAGAGGGAACATGGGGTTTCTAGACTAACCTACTCTAAGTACGGAGAAAGAATAGGCAATGTTATTGGCTGCTATTTTAAGGTATTCGCTTAGAAGGTCATCAGCTGAAGTACAGAATGGCTTGAGTTAAAAACAGTTTTATATAGGATGTGGGACAGGTTTTAACAAGAAAGTGGATGTGGTGACATGTAGCTGTTGGGATTAGATGCTTGGGAATCCTCGGTTAGGGACACTATACTATCTATGAAATAAAGTCGAATTCTACTGCATTTTCCAGTGGTGAGTTATTGAGAGAGGGGTTAGGGTTGGATTTTTGGCTAGGATGCAAGATTTCTTTAAAGGCTGACCAGAATTTTTTAGGGTTGTATTTATTACTGTTCTGCAGGGTGTTATGTTTTACTTTTTTGTCTTCACTGATTTGCTTTTCAGTATGGCTGCAGAGAACTCGAAGTATGAGATGTTGTGGCACTTCATATTTTTGCCATTCTTTCCACACTTCTCTATCCTGCATTAGCATTCTACTCTTACTGGATAGCCAAACTGCATTGCTTTTAATGTCTTCCTTCTAGGGAGTGTAAGGCTGTTTAGGAAAGTTGTAGTAAATTCACTTACAGCGTCATCTAAGGGGAGGAGTTTTAGGATGTTTCAGTTAACAGTAGTAATGAATATTCCTTGGATAAAACTGGACAGGCTGCTTTGACTGCATGTGTGATATGCCTGGGTGTATAGATTCAGAGATAGTCGCACAGTGTCTGAGACTGCACCTGTGTTTCTAAATTTGCTAGGGTTTGATACTACTATCCAGTCAGTAAGGAATTTGATGTCTTGCTATAATGTGTTGGGCTATTAGTTGTGTGACACCATACAAGTTCATACTGGGGGGGGGTTAGAAGTTATGTTCATTCAACCATCTGATATTGGCATCACCTAGTAGTATTTTTTATGCGGAATTAATGGATTTCCGATGTAGGATAACTTCCTGTGTAGCTGTATTGTTGCCAGGAGGGATGTAAAGGACAGTAATACACATTTGTTTATTTTCAGGAAAATAAGCTCTGCTGAAATGACTGGATTGCTGCAGGGGGAAATGTGTCAATTGTCGGGAAATATTAAAGCAATGCCACCACGTTTCCTCTTTATACGCATAGCTGGGTATTACTTCTAAGTTTCCACTACAGCTATGTATGAACAAAGGGAATTAGCATTTTCAAAATGTAGGAATCCCCAAGCATATTTGCTTAGTTATACAGGTTTGCCTGTTGATGGACAGGAGGGTAATCCACTACATAATAAGCATATTTTATTTTAATGGAGAGCTTTCAAACTGGCTTAAAGATCTGCTTGTTCCAAGGAAGACAATGAAGTGGCCCTAAAGGTGGCAACGACATGGTGGATGACTTTACTGAAAGACAAGAACCTGGACAAGGTTCCAGCTGGTATTATTCAAGTTTTGTTTTTTAAATCCACTTTCTGGCTCCTTACAGATAACTCTCACAGCTGCTACCAGTTCATCTACTCATCCATCAAGTCTACCAGACTGAACTTAAAGATGGGAAACACTACTGGCGGGCAAGCAGCGCTGAACCACTCCACTTCTACAGATGTCAGCAGGACACATTGTCCACCTTCAGCAGCATCTTTGTGACTGTTTCCACAGTCTCCAACAAGGAAACAGCTGCACTACTAAGCCTGTACATTACCCATCCTACCCAGTCAGTGCCTCAGGTGTCCTGGCCACTTACCAGGCCTAGGATATCTTGGACGTAGTCAGAACTTTATCCCTCTATGTCATGGCGCTGGCTGGTATTATACGAGACATAATGCAACAAAATGGACACTCATAAATATGGTATGCTCCACAACTCCCAGGGAAACTGAATGCACAGGAAGCACTGTATCCACACAAGGGAGCATTTTGGAGCTACTCTGGAAAGTACTGTTGTGTAAGAACTTACCACAACTTTAGATGTCCTTCTCTTCTATATGCTGCTGTATCCATAACACAAGGGAGTTTGCCTCTGGTGAATTCTCATACGTTCGGCCATTATACAAAAGTTAGATGCTACTGTTGCCTCTGGTTAATTCTCATACGTTCGGCCATTATACAAAAGTTAGATGCTACTGCTAGGGTGCACGCAACGTCCTGCATCTCTCCCTGCAGACGGCCGTAAATGAACATCAGCAGGCACCCTCCTCAGAACTGATTGCCACTGGAATCAGCGACTATGGAGTGGGTACTTCAGGAGTCAGGCAAGTGTGAGGGGGAAGGCTGGGTGGGAAAAGTACAGTTTTGTACCTACCATAAATGTAGATGTTCGAGTGCTAATACAGCTCCAGTAATCACAGATGGGTTCTCCGCCGTCAGGCAGGTCCTCGGTCAGCCGAATTCCAAAGTCTAGGTCCGGCGTCGGTTGTGGTCGCTTTCTTTCCTGACGTCAGTGCGACAGGGGTATATAAGACACAGCCGACGCCATTTTCTTCAGTCTTTCTTGCCCAAGATGTCAGGTGCCCCCAGAAGGAAGGCAATACATAAATTATATATATAATCATGCAATGCAATATAATCAAAAAATCAGTAGTTGCAAGGAAATACACCATAGAAGGATAACCCAATCAGGTTGTATGAGGAGGTGTTAGCCACTAGGCCTTTACCAAAAGGGGAAGGAGGGAGGGAAACCTGTACTGCAGCTGTATTAGCACTCGAACATCTACATTTATGGTAGGTACAAAACTGTACTATGTTCATTGTGCATACAGCTGCAGTAATCACAGATGGGTAGAATACCAAAGCTAAGCACAGGGTGGTAGGCACTAGGTGGAACTGGGAAGAGCCAGAATGCCCTGCAACACAGCAGTGGCAAAGCCTGCTCTAGTTTTGGAGTATAAAGGCAGGTGGTAGTGATTTGTGAAGGTATGCACAGAACTCCAAGTGGCTGCCTCCAAAATATCTTTGGTAGGGACTCCTCTGAGGAAGGCTGTAGAGGTAGCTGTGGCCCTTGTGGAGTGGGATCTGATGCCTGTAGGAACAGATTTGCCATGAAAGGAGTAACAAAACCATATGCAGTGGCCTATCCATTTTGAAATTGTCTCTTTGGAAATTGGCTTCCCTTGAGCTCCGACAGCATAGGACACAAAGAGTTGTTCTGATTTCCTGAAAGGCTTTGTTCTGTCCAAATAGTAACGTAGCTGTCTATGGATGTCTAAGGAATGTAGCAGCCTTTCCCCTTTGTTTTGAGGATTGGGGTAAAAGGTAGGTAAGTGTATGGCCTGATTTAAAGCTACCCTGGATACTACCTTAGGCATAAATGACGGGTTGGTTCGAAGGGAAACCCTGTCCTGATGGAAGATGAGAAAGGGCTGCACAGCCATGAGGGCTTGTAGTTCCGAAACCCTACCAGCTGAGGTAATGGCCAGAAGGAAAGCTGTTTTCCAGGACAAATATTGCAAATCTGTTGAGGCAGCTAGATACTGTAATATCTGAGGCAAATTCAGTTTTCTAGGATCCTGGGCTTTTTTCTCATTCCAAGCGCAGAACCGTTTCCATTTTGCGGAGTAAGTCTTTCTAGTAGATGGCCTTCTGGCCTCCAAAATGACATCCTGCACCTCTTTGGAAAGTAGGGTCTGTTGTGGTTTTAAGGAATTTTCCATGCAGTCAGATTGAGTGTTTTTAGCTGACTGTGAAGAGTTTTGTAGCTGTGCTGAGTCAGTAGAAGAGGCATTAGAGGTAGGGTCCAGGGAGGAGTATGTGTTAGGCTCCTCAGGAGTGGGTACCAGTGTTGTCTTGGCCAGTCTGGAGCAATCAGTATCATCTTCGGTCTGTCTGCTCTTGCTTTCAAGAGCACCTTGGGCAGAAGAGGCAAAGGAGGGAAGGCGTAAACTGTCCGTGCTGCCCAACTTAAAGAAAGGGCGTCCACTCTCCAGGCCTTTGGATGGAAGGTCCTTGAGCAGAACTTTGTCAATTGATGATTCCTGTGGGAGGCAAAGAGATTTATGTCTGGCCTTCCCCACGCTTGGATTATCTTTGTAAACACTTGAGGATGCAACTTCCATTCGTGTGGGTCTCTCATATTTCTGCTTAGATTGTCTGCCAGCGTGTTTTCCAATCCTGGCAGGTACTGTGCTTGAAGTTCGATTTGCCATTCCAGAGTCAAGTTCCAAAGTGACATGGCTAGCCTGCATAGAGGGTATGAATGTGTTCCTCCTTGTTTGTTTATGTACCACATTACTGTGGTGTTGTCTGTTCTTATCAATAATTGTCCTGGATGCAGGAGGTCCTTGAAAGCTGTAATTGCATTTATCACTGCTAGCATTTCCTTTTGATTGATGTGAAGGTGCTTTTCCTTTTGGGACCATTTGCCCTGAATGCACCTGTCTGTCATGTGTGCCCCCCAGGCGTAGTCTGAGGTGTCTGTTGTGATGACTTGATTTGCTCGAGACTTGCAGAATGGTAGACCTGTGTTTGTTTGGCATGCTTGGGCCCACCATAGAAATTCCTCTTGCAAGCATGGGATTATTGGTATTATTGTTTCCAAACTGTGGCTGTGTTGAGACCATAGGTTTTTCAGGTACCATTGAAGTTTCCTCATATGCAACTTTGCACATGGGATTAGAAGAATGCAAGATGCCATGAAGCCCAGAGCCTGCAGGAGTTTCCTTGCAGTAAGACTGGTACAATTTGCTAGTATTTTGAAGTACTGAGTTAGTTGCCCCCGTTTTTCTGGCGTAAGATAGGCCATCTGGGTGTTTGTGTCCAAGTTGGCACCCAGGAAAATTATTTTCTGAGATGGTGTTAGCCTGGATTTCTCTTTGTTGACTGTGTATCCCAGAGAATTCAATAACCGTGTTACATAAGCCAAATGTTCCAAAAGTATGTGTTTGCTGTCCGCTTGGATCAGGCAATCGTCCAAATAAGGGTAAATTTGTATCCCTTGAAGTCTGCAGTAGGCAATTACTGATGCCAGGCATTTCGTGAATACTCTGGGCGCAGTAGATAAGCCAAAGGGCAATGCAGAGAATTTATAGTGGATTGAACCTGCAAGAAATCTGAGGTATCTTCTGCAGCTTTGTCTGATTGGGACATGCAGGTATGCCTCCTTGAGGTCCAATGTTACCAGCCAAAACTCCTTGCCCAGCATGGGAAGAAGCTGCTGTAAGCTGAGCATCTTGAATTTTGGTACGAGTAGAAATGTGTTTAGGATGGATAAGTCCAAAATGGGTCTCCAGTCGGTTCCTTTCCTTGGTACCAGGAATAGTCTGGAATAAAAACCTTGACCTTGTTCGTGAGTAGGTACCTCTTGAATAGATTTCATGTCTATGAGCTTTGAAATTTGCATTTGAGCCTCTGCCCTTTGATTGTGTGGCAGGTTCGGCATGCCTCTCATTTTTGGAAGAGTGTGGAAATTAAATCTGTAGCCTCTGTTTATAATGTCCAGGGTCCATTTGTCTGTTGTGATAATATGCCAATTTCTTGTAAATAATGCCAGCTTTCCTCCCAAGGGTGCTGCCAGCTGAGACTTGCTTGGCATGAAAAGGGGAAAGTCATTGGGTTTGTTTCCTGTATTGTTGTGCACTGTCTTCGCCACCTCTTGGTGCTGGAGTTTGCCATTGTCTGTCTCTATATGATCCTTGAGATTGTCCTCTGCCCCTTGTGCGCCTATCTACCTCTTTGGGGCTTGTCCGTGGCTGGAAAGGACCAGTTTTTTGAAGGCCAATTTCTGCTGAAACGTGGTGGTTGAACCTGTAGAAAGGCTTTGACAGTTTGCATAAATTTAACTTTTTCTTCCATTTTCCGTAGTATCTCCTCAGCATTAGTACCAAATAATACATCCTTTTGTAAAGGAGCATCTAGTAATTTAGCTTTAACATGATCAGGCAAGGTTTGTTCCCTAAGCCAGGCATGCCTACGAATGACTGATCCTGTAACTGCAGCTCTACTTGAGGCCTCTAGAGCATCATAGCCACATTGTAAGGTGTGCTTACCCACTTGTTCTCAACTATGCATCATATCCTGCAACTCCTTCAAATCTGGTTGTTCAGGTTGTGACATTTTATTCCTTAATTGTGATAACAGAAACTGCTGATATTTAAGCATATGGAACTGACAATTTAAGGCCCTCATGGCTAGGGTGGCCGAGGTATATACCTTTTTTCCCCACCTTTCTAAGGATCTAGACTCTCTTTCGGAAGGTAGTGGATTCTTAGCAGTAGAGGCCTTCATTCCCTTGGGGCCTTGAGATATGGTTTCAGGGTCAGCATTATGGCTTTTGTAAAGAAATTGGTGAGAGTTAGGAACTCTGTAGTACCTATCAGGCTTGACTGGGGCAGGAGGCATCGCCAGAGGTCTGTGCTGAGGTAGCAAAAGAAATTCCATAAGTCTTTTTTTGGAATCAGAAAAGTCTTGGCCTTCCCAATGGAAGTGTTCCTTCAAGGTATGCAAGGTTTCCCCAAAAGAAAAATCCTCTGGGGGAGATACAGAAGGAATGGACTGCTCTGCATCAGAATCTTCAAAAGGGGAGTACGAGTGTTCCTCTTCATCAGAATGTTCTGAAATAATGGAGCCCTGGTCAGAAGAGGGAGAATCTTCCTCCACTCTGGGTCTCTTGTCCGGAGGGGGTTGGGAACCCCTGATAAGAGTAATTAAATCCTCAGCCATTTTAAGCATCTGCTTTTTAGGCATGGGGCCTGGAGATGGGCCCTGTTCAACAGGCCTCTTGGGATGCATGGCTGATTTGGACTTAGTAAAGGCCTTTATGGAAAAGGAAGATGAGGGTCTAAAGACACCATGGGTGGAAGTGGACCTGTCCACATTAGGAGGCTCAACACTCACAGTGGCTTCAGTAGCTGTAGTCTGGGTATGGGCTGAGGCACCTGCGGTCTCAGTTACAGAAGGCACCGCCAGAGAAGTGTCGTTGGTAGTCAGGGGCTGCGTAGGCGCCTCGCTGAGAACCGGACCACGTGTAGCAGGTTTTGGCGTGGTGTCGGTGGAGACCGCGGGCCTCGCGTGTCGGTCTTTGTCCTTGCGTTTTTTGGACAAAACGGTAGTCGGAGTCTCCGACGACATTTTATAATCAAAAGCTTTACCAAAAAAGTGCTGGGCGAATTCCGCCCGACGCTTAATAGTGCGTTTATTGAAAGAAGCGCAAAAGCGACATCCCGAGACGTCGTGGTCTGGGCCTAAACAAGGTATTGCAGAGGGAATGGAAATCCTTATGCGGTATTTGCTTCCCACAAGAAATACAATTGTTAACTTTGTCTGACATCGGTCTGAGGCAAGAAAAGTTTCCCCAACGGGATACTTAGCTTTAAAGAAGACTTCGGTTTCCAAATTTTTGTAATTTCAGGAGCTGGCTGACCGGCACTTGCGAACTGCTTCTGCTTCGGGCACCGCGCGGCAAAAAAGACTGAAGAAAATGGTGTCGGCTGTGTCTTATATACCCCTGTCGCACTGACGTCAGGAAAGAAAGCGACCACAACCGACGCCGGACCTAGACTTTGGAATTCGGCCGACCGAGGACCCGCCTGACGGTGGAGAAAGTACAGTTTTGTACCTACCATAAATGTAGATGTCCGATAGGCATGCATCTGCAGTCCTTACAAATGGGTTGTCCTGTCGTCAGGCAGCCCTTCGGTCGGCCGGATTCCAAAGTCTGGGTCTGGCCTCGGCTATTGTCGCACTTCACCCGACGTCATAGCTGCAGTTCTTCGGGTATAAAGGCATCAGCCGACGTCATTTTCCTCAGTGTTTCTTGCCCCAGATGCCAGGTGCCCTCTAGGAAGGCTAAATTTGGATAAATGCAAATGGTTCCAAATAGTAGAGAGCAAACAAAAAATAAGCATGTATGTACATATATACAAACAAATACACCATAATAGATTCCCCCAGCTAGCTACAAAATGGGCAAATACCCTAGGAGTACCACAGAGGGGAAGGAGGGTGGGTAATCCTGACTGCAGATGCATGCCTATCGGACATCTACATTTATGGTAGGTACAAAACTGTACTATGTCCTTCAAGGATGCATCTGCAGTCCTTACAAATGGGTAGAATACCATAGCCAAACTGTACGAGGACGAGAAATAAGATTATGGTGTAGTTAAGATCCCTTGCAAAACAGCAGTGGCAAAACCTGCTCGGGATCTGGAGTATAAAGGTAAATTATAATGCTTGGCAAATGTATGCATGGAGCTCCAAGTAGCAGCCTCTAAAATGTCTTTGGTAGCCACTCCTCGTAAAAAAGCTGTGGTAGTGGCTGTAGCCCTTGTAGAGTGAGGCCTGATGTTTTCTGGAGTTTTCTTCCCATGGTAGAAGTAACAAAATCTAATGCAATTGCCTATCCACTTAGAGATTGTCTGTTTTGAAATTGCTTTTCCTTCCATTCCTGTTGCATATGCTACCAGTAGCTGGTCAGTTTTTCTGTTGCTCTTGGTCCTGTCCAGGTAGTAGCGTAATTGTCTATGTACATCCAAGGTATGCAACAGTCTTCCTCCCCTGTTCTGTGGGTTGGGGAAGAATGTAGGTAGGTGGATAGCTTGATTTAAAGATACCCTGGAGACCACATTTGGCATAAAAGTAGGATTAGTTCTCATGGACACTATCTTGATGGAAGATCAGGAAGGGCTGTACTGCCATTAATGCCTGTAGCTCAGATACCCTTCTTGCTGAAGTGATTGCAAGCAGGAAAGCAGTTTTCCATGATAAGTATTGTAATTCTGCTGTTGCTGCTGGTTCGAAAGGAGGTAGTGTCAACTTTTCTAGCACAAAGTTCAAGTCCCATGCTGGCAATGGTGGCTTCCTAGGTGTTTTTACATTTTTAATTCCTCTCAGAAACTGCCTGAGCAGAGGATGTGAGAAGACTGGAGGATCCAAGTTGTATTCTGCTGAAATGGCTGATGCATGAATCTTAATGGAAGAATAGGACAGGCCGTTGTGGAAGAGCTCTGCCAAGTATTCCAGGATGTTAGCTATGTTTACCAGTGACACATTCTCTCCTTTTGCTGCACTCCAAATGAGATATATTTTCCATTTTGCTGAATAATTTTTTCTTGTTGAGGGTCTGCGAGCCTCCAAGATAATGTCTTTAACCCTTTGAGATAAATCTGGGTTATTTGGTCTTATGCAATGTTCCAGGCAGCCAGCTGCAGTGTTTTCAGGTTTGGATGCAGGGTTTTGAAGTTGTTCTGTGTTAACAGCAAGGGAACTAGGGGCAGAGGCCATATTTGTTCCCGAGACATACTCCTCAGTAATGGGTACCAATGTTGCCTTGGCCAGTCTGGAGCTATCAGGATGATCCTTGGACGGTCTTCTTTGATCTTCAATAGCACCTTGTGCATCAAAGGAAGAGGTGGGAATGCATATGCTGTCAGGTTTGTCCAACTGAAAGATAGGGAGTCCACTTTCCAAGCAAGTGGGTGGTACGTCCTTGTGCAGAATTTTTTCAGTTGGTGATTGTGTGGGGATGCAAATAAGTCTGTTTCTGGTAGTCCCCATTTCCTTGTAATGGTTTTGAAGATGTCCGGATGCAGCATCCATTTGTGGGCATCCGTGGCAGTTCTGCTTAGGATGTCTGCTAGTATATTTTCTTTTCCTGGCACAAAAATTGCTTGTAACTGAATGTTGAAGCTCAGTGCCACATTCCAGAGGTCCATTGCCATCCAGCATAGAGGGTATGAATGTGTGCCTCCCTGTTTGTTGATGTACCACATAACTGTGGTGTTGTCCGTCCTTATCAGCAGTTGACCCTGTCGAAGAAATGGTCTGAATGCCTGAATTGCCAGTTTTACTGCCAGCATTTCCTTTTGATTTATGTGTAGGTGCAGCTGGTCTTGAGTCCATAAGCCTTGTATGCACTTGTCCAGCATGTGTGCCCCCACCGAGGTCTGAAGCGTCTGTTGTGATGGTCTGGCTTGGTTGAGTGCTGTGGAAGGGCAGCCCCTTGTTTGTTTGACAGGCCTGAGCCCACCATTGGAATTCTTGCTTCAGGCATGGAATTATTGGAATTTGGGTTTCTAGGCTGTGCTTGTGCTGAGACCATAAATTCCTTAGGTACCACTGTAACTTTCTCATATGTAGTCTGGCATGTGGAATCAATATTATGCAGGATGCCATGTAACCGAGAGCTTGCAGGACTTTTCTTGCTGTTAGCTGGTTCTGCTTTGTTAATGCCATGAAGTAGAAAGGGAGTTGCTCCTGTTTTTCTACCGTCAGGAATGCCATTTGTTTTGTTGTGTCCAGATCTGCACCCAAGAAGGTTATCCTTTGGGATGGTATCAGCCTTGACTTTTTTATATTGACTGTGTATCCCAGGGCTTGCAGTAGATGAATGACCCTTTGCAAATCTTTTGTTAATTTGTTTTTGTTGTCCGCTTGTAACAGGCAGTCGTCCAGGTAAGGGTAAATTTGAATTCCCTGAAGATTGCAATGAGCAATTACTGATGCCAGGCATTTCGTGAATACTCTGGGCGCAGTAGATAAGCCAAAGGGCAATGCTGAGAATTGATAATGCTCTGATCCTGCAAGAAATCTGAGGTATCTTCTGCAATTTGGTCGTATGGGGACGTGCAGGTATGCCTCCTTGAGATCTAGAGTTACCAGCCAAGACTCCTTGCCCAGCATGGGAAGAAGCTGCTGTAGGGTCAGCATTTTGAATTTTGGAACAATGAGGTATGTGTTTAAAGCGGACAGGTCGAGAATAGGCCTCCATTGGTTTTCTTTTCTTGGTACTAGGAAAAGTCTGGAGTAAAATCCTTGCCCTTGTTCCATAGATGGTACCCTTTCTACAGCTCTCATCCTTAGTAAGTGAGTTATTTGTTCTAGAGCTTCTGTCTTCTGATTTGGAGGTAGGTTTGGCATTCCTCTCTTCCTTGGTAGAGTATGGAAGTGAAACCTGTAACCTTGGTCTATTGTCTGTAAAATCCATTTGTCTCCTGTGATGTAATGCCAGTTTACTGAAAATAAGGCTAGCTTCCTGCCTAAGGGTGCCTCTAGTTGTTCCCTGGTAGGCGGTGCCAGAGCCAAGTCACTGTGATTGTCCTGTGGCAGTGGTGGTGGTGGCTGGATCTGTGGCTGTACCTCGCTGGTTGTTAGCCTGCCACTGACGTCCCCTGTAGGCACCTCTGGATTGACCCCTGCCTCTTGAGCGTCTATTCCTGCCTCTCGGAGCTCTGGAGGTGTCTGGAAAGGACCAATTCTTGGAAGGCCAGTTCCTACTAAACCTTGGAGGTTGGACCTGCAAGAAATCCTTGACTGTCTGGACAGATTTTGCTTTCTCTTCCACCTTCTTCAGCACCTGCTGTGCAGGGGAGCCAAACAAATTGAGTTTATCCATGGGAGCATCTAGGAGCTTTGATTTAACATGGTCTGGTAAGGACTGTTCTTTTAACCATGCATGTCTTCTGATCACTGTGCCAGTCATGGCTGATCTAAAGGAAGCCTCCAGTGCATCATAGCCGCATTTTAAGGAATGATTACTGACCTGCTGAATGTTATGTACCATTTCCTGTACAGATTTTTGTCTAATGGTTCATCCGAGGACAGTTTTTAGTTAACTGGTCTAACATAAATTCCTGATACTGAATCATGTGGAATTGACAGTTCAAGGCCCTAGCTGAAAGAGTAGCAGAAGTGTAAACTTTTTACCCCATCTCTCTAAAGCCCTAGATTCCCTTTCAGAGGGAGGGGTTTTGGTAGAGGTAGCTGCTACAGCCTTGGGTCCCTGGGAGATAGTTTCGATCTGCAAAGGGCCTTATACAAATGATAATGTGTGTCCGGAACCCTGTAGTACCTATCGGGCTTAGCAGGGGCCGGAGGAAGAGAATCAGGAGCAGTACAAGCATCATTAAAAGCATCATCCACAACAGTAAGTACTGGAGGAATGGCTAAAGGCCTATGCTGTGGCAAATGCAAAAGGTTCTAAGCCTTTTCCTAGAGTCTGAAAAATCCTGGCCCTGCCATTGAAATTGTTCCCTCATAGCATGCAAGGTTTCCCCAAAAGAAAATTCCTCAGGCGGAGAGGCAGAAGGAATGGACTCTTCTGCATCAGAGTCCTCATAAGGAGAAAAAGGGGCCTCTGGAGGGTTTGAATTATCTGATTCACCAGAGGAGCCATCTGAAGAAACTGGCTCAGGGGGCTCTACTCTAGTCCTCTTCTCTGGAGGTGGGTGAGAGGCCCTGTCTGGATGTGGTTGGGATCCCCGGATCAAAGAAAAGAGATCCTCTGCTAGACTAAGCATTTGTGAACTAGAACTGGGCCTGTGAGAGGGGGTCTTAGCAGGCACAGTTTTGGTAGTTTTTGCTGCTTTAGCCCTGGCAAAGGCCTTAATCGACATGGATGCAGGAGGCCTAGCAGCTCCACGTGCAGGGGTAGAAATATCCAAAGGGATAGTATCTGATAAATCCTGTGAACCTGCAGGAGCAGGTGGGATTTCAGTAGCAGATTCAGCCAGGCTGGATGAGGCCTCGGTAAGTGGCAAGTTTTCGGCCGAAGGAAGAACCGTGGACTCTGTTTCAGCCGAAACAGAGACACTTGCGGTTGGCTTAACCGCGGTTTCGGCCGAAACCACGGACCGCGAGTGTCGGTCCTTTTCCTTGCGTTTTTTAGAAATTTGCGTAGTCGGAGGATCCGACGGCATAATGTAAGCAAACGCGGAGCCGAAAAAGTCTTCAGCAAATTCAGACCGACGTCTAAGCGTTCGTCGGTTGAAAGAAGCACAGGCTAGACAAGCTGCTACGTCGTGGTCTGGGCCTAAGCAAGGTAAGCAGTAAGAGTGGAAATCTTTATGAGGTACTTGTTTCCCACAATTTAAACAGTTATTCACTTTTTCTGACATCGGCTGAGGCAAGAAAGAGTCCCCAACGGGGTACTTAGCTTTTTAGAAGTCTTCGGTACTTGTAGTAGTAATCTCTGGTTCTGACCGACCGGCACTTGCGAACAGCTTCTGCTTCGGGCGCCACGCAGCAAGAAAGACCGAGGAAAATGGCGTCGGCTGATGCCTTTATACCCGAAGAACTGCAGCTATGACGTCGGGTGAAGTGCGACACCAGCCGAGGCCAGACCCAGACTTTGGAATCCAGCCGACCGAAGGGCTGCCTGACGACAGGACAACCCATTTGTAAGGACTGCAGATGCATCCTTGAAGGACATCCCATCTGTGATTACTGCAGCTGTATGCACGATGAACATCTACACAGCAGCACATAGAAGAGAAGGACATCTAAAATTATGTTAAGTTCTTACACAACAATATTATGTCTTTCTATTTATATGTTGCTGTATCCATAACACAAGGGAGAGTGCAAAAGCTCATGTCCTAAAAAAAGGGTGGAGGACCAGAAGTACTTTCCACAAACCCATGAAGCGTGACTCTGGCAAATCCTGCTCTGGCTCTAGAAATAATGTCCAATTTGTAACGCTTAGTGAATGTGTGTACAGAGGACCATGCAGCTGCTTCGAGAACAGCAGCTGTGTCCAAACCTTTAAAAAATGCCTGAGGAGGACACTGCCCTAGTGGAGTGTGCCTTTACTAGAGAGGGGAGCTTTCTGCCATGGGTTGTGTAACAGAAGGAGATGGTTTTAGATATTCAAGAGGATATGGTTTACTTGGAAACAAGGTGCCCCAGGGCTTTTTGGTGATATGAGATAAAGAGCCTGTCTGACTTGCAAATGGGTTTGGCCTTAGCGAAACAATATCTGCGTTGTCTGTGTACATCTAAGGAGTGAAATACCCTTTCTGCTGGGTTTAGTAGAGAGGGGAAAAAGGTTGGTAGATTGATGGCCTGGTTCATTGATGACCTGGTTCAAGGACAGTTCATTGACCACTTTAGGCATGAAGGTTGGGCTGCTACTTAAACACACCCTGTCCTTGTGGAAGACAGTAAAAGGGGGAGAGAGGCCATAAGGGCTTGAAGTTCAGAAACCCTTCTGGCTGAAGTGATGGCCATCAAGAGCACAGTTTTCCAAGTGCAGTGTTGGAGGGAGCAGTCTTTGGCTGGTTGAAAGGGTGGGAGAGTCAGCAGAATGGGCTTCCTTGGGGGCCTGAGATGTAGTGTCCCTTTCAAGAAAAGTTTAACTACTAACCTGGAAGCCAAAGGTGGTACCAGTGGCAGGCATGCTGAGATGGCGGATAAATGTGTTTTAATGGAGAAGTAGGATAGCCCAGACTTCATCAAATCACACGGGTAGGACAAGACCACTGGGGGGTTCTGCCGTCAGTGGTTGCAAGTTGTTTTTCTGACACCATATACAAAATCTCTTCCACTTAAGACAGGTACGATTTCCTGGTAGTTGGTTTCCTGGCCTCCTGCAAAACTTGAAGCACGTCCTCTCTGTACAGGTTTCTGAAGGGAATCAGCGCCCCATCACCCACAGTGTAAGGCTCAGTGTAGACAGTTGGGGGGGGGGGTGTAAGAGTGTTCCTTTCTTTTGTTTCAGCAGGTCCATTTGGTAGGGTAACGTGCAGTGATCACTCTTGGCTAGATGCAGTAATGGGGGGAACCAATGCTGCCTTGGGCCAAAAGGGAGTCATCGCCAAGATTTGAGGCTGTTCCTTCTAAATTTTCAGTAGGACTCTTTGTATGAGAGGGAAGGGGGAGAATGCTTAAGTGTACATCCCCTTCCAGGGAATTGAGAGAGCATCCACCAGACATGCTTCTGGATGTGGTTCCCTGGAGCAGATGGCTGGAAGCTGTCTGTTCATGGGGGAGGCAAAGAGATCCACATCTGGAATACCTCATCAATGGACAGGTCCAGAAACATGTCCCTGTTCAGCATCCACTCAGGAGACAGGGTCATGGTCCTGCATAATGAATCTGCCATCACATTGTCTGCAGAAGGGATATATATCAGCTTGGAGGATGGTTTATCTTTCCAGGGCGATTTTTCAAGCCTCTCGAAAAACATCAAAAGCACATCACCATTGTTGCACTTTAAGGAAATCAGCTAATTGTGATTATTAAATATGTAATTGATTATTTAATTGATTAATTAATTGAATGTAATTGTTTGTAATGGTTGGTATATAAGGAGGTGAATTTTTTAAGTAAATTGTTCCAATTGAAGGCGAATGGCCGAGGTACCAGAACGTGAAATAAAAGGTTTACAGCATCTCCTTGCATTGTTCTTTCCATGATGAAGTGCTTCTGATGTTTTTCGAGAGGTGAAGTTTTTGGTGGTTCTGGTTGTATTTTTTGCGATTTTCCAAGCCTGCAGGGCCAGCCTGCACAGGAGGTAGGACCTTGTTCCCCCCCTGTTTGTTAATGTACCATAGCACAGTGGTACTGTCTGTGTACTACCTTACAGTGCCTGGAAAAAGCTGATCTTTGAAGATTAGCAAGACCAATATCAAGGCGAGAGACATTTCCTTGATATTGATGTGGTCTTTCTGTTGAGTGAGTGTCCATGAGTTCCTCACTCTCCATTTTCCTAAGGTTGTATCCCATCCTGTGTCTGATGCATCTGTGAAGAGGTCCTGGTTGGGGGGCAGGAGTTGTAAGGGCAGACCTGGGTTTGCCTGAATCTGGGTTATCCACCAATTCAGTTCCCTGGCAAGGTATGGAAGCATGGGGACCATGAACTCTAGGGGATGCAGATGTTTCTTCCAGACTGTTCGCAAGTACCACTGGAATTTCCTCATGTGATGCTCATGGGGATGGTTGGGCCCATAAATTCAGGATTCTGAGAAATTCCCTGGCTGAAATGGCTTTGAGAGGAGTATTTCTCTGCCGTAAGAAGTGAGAATCACAACTTTTTTCTGGGGGAAAGCAGGCCATCATTTTCCCTGTCAGAATCCGATACCAAGGACGATTTTTTGAAATTTATGGTAAATCCAAGATCAAGAGGGAGATGGTGAAGTCCAGGTGTTGCAGGGCCATGGTACTTGACGCAACCTGAATGAGGATATCGTTGAAGTAGGGGAAAAGTTGTATTCCCTTTGTGCTGGCAAAGGCCATGACTGGAGCCAGACATTCTGTAAATACTCTTGGGGCCATAGAAAGACCAAATGGTAAAGCAGAGAACTGAAAGTGTGCATAATCCACTGAGAAGTGGAGGAATTTTCTGAAAAGGGGATGGATTGGGATTTATAAGTAGGCATCCTTTATGTCCAAGGACATTAAGGAGGCCTGTAGAAGGATCAGGGGCAGAAGGGTAGGTAGAGAGAGCATCTCCAAGGAGGGAACCTGGAGGAAGGTGTTGGAAGTGCGATAGATCCAAGATTGGCCTCCAGGGACATTCTTTTCAGGGGACCAGGAAAAGTCTGGAATAAAAACCCTTTCCTCTTGCATGTGAAGGGACTTCTTGAATTGTTCCCTGAGCGAGAAATTCCTGCAGGACTGGTGGGAAGAAGGATAGATGGTCTTGAGGGGGTGGAGGAATGCCTTTGGGAGTAGGTCTGGCCTCCCAAGTCATGAAATATCCCTGTTTTATTATAGATAGGACCCAAGAGTCCTAGGTAACCTGATTCCAAGCAGGGAGATTTAGTGAGAGACGCATGGAAAGAAGGGTGTCTGGGGGAAGTGCCTGGTAGTCACAGGCTACGAGGCTTACCCTGAAAGAGTTGTTTGAAAGTATGAGTGGAGGGAACAGACCTGGAAGGGGGCTGTTTCTTGTGGTCCTTTTTGGTTTTAGCTGGCATTTTCCTAACTGAGGCTCTCAAAAATGAGGTTTTGGCAGGGTAGCTCCTTGGAAAATGTGGAACTGGGGAGACAAAAATAGGTCTCAAATCCTGCAGTTCCTTGCCTTTTGTCTGGAGGGCCTTGACGGGGTCAGCAGCAGCTGTACCAAACAAGTCTTTATTGTCTAGTTGTGTGTCCAGTTTAGACTTTATGTCATCAAGGAAGGGCTGCAATCTAAGCCAAGAGTATCTCCTGATGACAGATCCAGAGGTGGCAGCCCTGGATGAGGCTTCTATGTCATCATAACTGCACTTGACAGAGTGCTTGGTTACTTGAGTGCAGGAATTCAAAACAGTGGATATTTTGGCCTTGGCTGGGGAGTCAGGGACCTCCCCCAATTGTCTGACCACATCTGCAATCATAGCCAAAGAGTATTTGGCTGTGTGTGTGTGTCTGGCAGTTGATGGCTCTTACTGCTAAAGTGGCAGAAGTGTATACTTTTTTCCCCAGACCCTTCATCAGTCTGCTCTCTATATCCGAGGGCAGCAGAGAGGTGGAAGGAAGTAACTCTGAAGTTTTGTCAGCAGCCACAGTGATAATTGAGGGGTCTGCAGATGGGGCTTCGTACAGGAACTTAGCCTCATCAGGGACCTTATAGAATTTATCTGGGCGTTTGGGTGTAGGAGGCTGCGAATCAGGGTTTTTTTTTTTTTGAAGCAAGGAAAGCAGGGTGTATGGGAGGTACAGCACAGGGGCTAAGAGACTCCAACTGGAGTAGTTCATAAATAACTCTTTTGGGTCTCGGTGACCTGACTGCTGTCCCACTTGAAGAAATTTTGCATTTGTGTAATAGTCTCCCCAAAGGTGAAGTCCTCTTCTGGAGAGTTTGTGCCGTTGGACTCCTCTGGGGAGGCATTTCCCAGACAGGAAACAATCTGAGAATAATAAGTGAGGGATTAATTATCTGATGAATCCTCTTCTCCATAATAGACATCAGGAGCAAGTCCTTTAGGGGTAGAAGCCGAAGGGGCCTGGACCGGAGCAGAGGCCTGACGCAAGGCCAGGAAGGCATTTAGAAAGCCTTGGGTGAAGGCCTGCCAATCCGGAGGTTGTTTGACAGTAGGGGGTGCCAGAGGATGAGCAATATATTTTGTCGTTTGTTTTCTATTTTTGTGAGACTTCGATGCTGAAGAATCGGAGATACAGTGAAGGGTAGGAGGGCTGGATGCCAGGCGGCACTCCACAATATCTGAGGCTATATCTTTTCACACTACAATCTCAGACACCCTATGTGGACCCTTGGAAATTATGAGCCTAGGTTCCCCTTTGGCGACTGGTTAGGTGTTATGCTTTTTAATGACAGCAGGTGGTATGCAGAAATGTGCATTCAGATTATTTAAATGACTATACATCTCACAGGAGGAATCAGAATGGTCAAGTAGTAAGGCACTGCAAACAAACATGAGGCAGTTACTACACTGCCTCAATATTCATAGTGCTAGATAACATAAGAGTTAAATCAAAGTGCAATATTTAAAGGGCTGGGATACCGTGCAACATGCCCAGCAGCAGTGGTTATGAAATAACTGCCAAAAAACAAAGTACCAGCAATAGCAGCTAATGCACAATCACACAGAATTGACTAGCTGAAAAAGAGCTTACCAATATTGTTAAGTTGGGTCTGCTAGCTGACTGCAAACAAACTAGGGCAACAAGGCAAATCATAATTTGCAGATTTGGTGATAGCAGTTTTGTGTGTTGCAACTCAATAAGTAGCCCAAGGCATTATTACAGACAGTGTGACCAAGGCTTCCCTTGTGTAGCACTGAAACTTGAGAGGGTGAGGGGCTGGACAGATAAACACCAAAAAGAAAGTAGACATATTACACACTGGAAGGAATTTAATAAGTGAAGATTAAATGCATAACAATCTTGTTCTTTGGATAACATGAAATAATGCCTTAACTAACCAATTTGCTATGAAAAGAGAAAAAAAAAACATAAAACAAGCTATTATACGGTTTAAAATGCACAAACTGCTAACAATGCTTTTTCAATGCATACAATGAGAGACAGAAGAACACAGAAACAAGCAAGTTAATAAATATACAATATTTCGACATACTAAAGAAGCAAGACTTTTCTCAGTGCAAACAAAATATTACATTAAAATAATAGTTGTCTCTGTCTGTACATCAAATACTTGGACTGAAGCAACCAGCACAAATTTAAATGCTGCCTTTCTAAGGCAAAAAGAGCAATGTAGATGATGCTAATGAACAGATACTAAAATGCATTAGTGGGGCAGCTAAATAAAATACAAATTAATTTTTAACATACACGTCTACTATTAAAAAAAAAAAAAAAAAAAAAAAAAAAAAAAGATGCATCTGTTTTAGCAAATATGTGCAAATGGAGCACACATTGCTCAACACCAACAAATTAGCAGCAACAGAAATGTAAACATCCCAACTCCATGCCTCACAATGAAAGAGTTGGTATCCATGAGTGCCAAACAGCAAAAGAAACATTTGCTTGAGAAACAGATATTTCACAACTTAGGGATCAGTCTTTGGGCCGCTCCTTTTTGTTATTTACTTCTCAGAAGTAAAGGCCAATGTCAGTGGTCTCTTGCTGACTCAATTTGCAGATGATTGCGAATTAGGAGTGGTCACTGAATCTCACACTGACACAAATGTTCTCCAGGAGGGGGTGACACAGACAACCAACTAGTGTCAGAGTCATGGACTAAAACTAAATGCCAAGAAATGCATATTAGTATCCTTTGAGAAGTCATCCATCTCTGGTAACTATCAAATTGACAACACACCCCTTAGAGTTGACCCAGTAGTCAGGGACTTAGGGACACGCATAGACAGTAATCTAGCCTTTGATCATCATATGTCTAGTGGTGAGGAAATCATTCTATGTTGCGTAACTTATAAACAAAGGTATGGCATCTAAGTCCAAAGAAATCATTGTTCCACTGTATTTGGCATTCATCAGACCTATCATTGAATACAATGTCCCCTTCGGTATGTACCTAACCAGGTATATTCAACAACTGGAACGTCCACAGAGGTTCCTCACTAAATGAATACAGGGCATAAGTAAAATGTCCTATGCAGACCGCCTCAAGGGCATATACCTGTATTCTGTCTCCTGCAGGCTTTTGAAAGGAGATCTATGTCTGGCATACAGGACATTGTCAGCTCTCAACTCTGATGGACCTCCTGCATATCCACAAAGCAAACAGTACCAGAATTACCTGTTCTAAAGACTTAAGCATTGCCTGTGATATAACTAGGACCTGTTGGATAGATAGGCAAGTATCCCAGAGACTACTCCATCTATGGAACAGGCTATCCAACCTGAGAAAGAAAGAATACTGATCCACAAGCCTCTGGAGAATGGTCATAGCAAAGCTTGGCCTGGACCTTGAAAAGGAATCTGTTTGTAATGCTTTGTAAAGGTATGTAATGACCACCATATAGATGCCTCTAAAATGCTTCTAGTCCTTCCCTTTCCAGTATGCCATTGAAGAAGATAAGGTTCTAATAGAATGTACATTGATACTGTCTGGAATGGATTGGCCAAAGCGGGAATAACAAAAAAAAACGACAGCTCAGGACAAGCACCTACAAAATGTCTGTTTAAGAACAGGATGTCCTTTTTTGTTCCTTGATAAGAAATCAATAGCTGGTCAGCTTTTTTTTTAGGACTTGTCTGTCAAGATAGTGCCTGAGCGGTCTATGCATGTCCACAGTATGCAGAATACTTCTCCCCGTTTTTAAGTTCTGAATAGCAAACTGAGAGATTGATGGCTTTACACAAAGTAAACTCTGAAACCACACTGGGCATAAAACAGGGGCTTGTATCTTAATGTGACCCTAGATCTGTGAAATATGATGCAAGGTTCACCTGTCATTACGACTTGCAACTCAGATACTCTTCTTGTAGATGTCAGAGCAATGATGAGTACAGTTTTCCAAGTCAAGGACCTTAAAATCAGCTTAATGAGCATATTCAAAACCTGACAGTCAACTTCACCAACACAAAGTTGAGATCACAAGGGGGAACAACCAGTTTAAAAGTTTGTCTCAAGTATAAAAATCCTTTCAGAAATCGTTTTACCACAAACAGAGAAGACAAAAGAAGATCCATGGGCAGACATGCAAGCTGAACCTTTACCATGGAATGAGACAGGCTAGAGAAAATAACTCGAATACCTGAACACCAGTTGTACAAAGTTCCTGATGGGCTCTCATGGGTATTGGTTAGGCACCAACTAGAAAACCTCTTCCACTTACCAACATCACACACTAAGTGGCATGGCAGGGCTATCCACTACACTGTGTAAAATATGTCTCTAAGTGATAGTCATGTTGACTAATGTTGCCAAATAGGCATGGGTATTTGCTGGTTGAGGACCCAGCCTACTTCACAGACCTATGCTAACAGTGGGAGGGGTGTATGCACCCCTATTGGCCAGTGTGCACCTGCCATAAAGCCCAACAGCTCTGGATCAGTAAGCTACTGGTTGGTCTATGCCAGTTGTCAGCCTGAGTTACCTGGGATGGCTCTATTGCGTGAAATATGGAAGTAAAACTAATCAACCTGCCAAACATGAACTAAGAATCATTACACTCAATGTAGGTTCACTGACAAGGCACAGCTTATAAGTGGATGACACAAATGGAAGGGCAGTGCAACAAAGTCACTTGGCTTGATATCCAGGGTCTACTACTCAGGAGGACAGGCTAGAAATGGTGTGGGAAAGTACAGTTGTGCACACTTACCATAAATGTAGATGTTGGAGTGTATTCACTGTTGCAGTCATTACATTTGGGTAATCTGCTGGCAGGTTGCCCTCAGTCGGCCTGAATAACAAAGTCTTGAGTCCTGCGTCGGTTGCTGTCTCCTCTTCCATGATATCAGGGGTATAAAACATGCAGCCGACGCCATTTTAATCAGTCTTTCTTGCTGCGTGGTGCCCGAAGCAGATCGCAAGTGCCGGTCGGCAGACTCCTGAAATTTTCGTTTTCGAGTTTCAGAACCAAAGTCTTCAAACTAAAGCTAAGTACCCCATTGGAGAAACTTTTTCTTGCTCCTTACAGATGTCAGTAAAAGTTAATAACTGTATTCCTTGTGGGAAGCAAATACCTCATAAGGATTTTCATTTGTACTTTATTCCTTGCCTAGGCCCTTATCACAACGTGCCTTGCTGCCGGTTTTGTGCTAAATTTAACCAACGCACTATTAAGTGTTGGTATATTTTTGCTTCTAAATACTTCGGCTCAAGATTTAACTATCCTGAAATGTAGTCTGTTAGCAATCAGACTACCGGAATTCACAAAAAACTCAAACAAGATAGACACAGACATCAAGGTCCAAAACCGACGACAAAGCTTCTCCTAAGCCAATCACCGGTTGGCCGGTACTCAGTGAGGTGCTTCCGCAGCCCCTAAAGCCCACTACTTTTGAGTCGCAGGCCTCTACCGAGACCCATTTGGAGTCCAGTATGCCGCGAGATTCTTCAAGTATTGAACCCGTGGATGTCTCTCCCTTGGATGGGTCCGGAATTAGACAATCGTCTAGGTATGGATATATTTGAATATTTCTTTGCCTGCAAAATGCAATAACTGGAGCCAGGCACTTTGTGAATACCCTGGTTGCAGTAGACAAACCAAAGGGCAGTGCAGAAAACTGATAATGCAAGTAGCCTGCTTTGAGGCGTAGGTATCTTCTGCAAGACTTCCTGATTGGGATGTGCAGGTATGCTTCTTTTAAATATAGAGCTGCCAACCAGGCATCTTTGCCTAGCATAGGAAGTAACTGGTGAACAGTCAGCATCTTGAATTTTGGAATCTCCAGAAAGGTGTTTAGAGTAGACAGGTCCAGGATTGGACGCCATGATTTGTCTTTTCTGGATACCAGAAAAAGTCTGGAATAGAAACTTTGTCCCTTTTCCTCTTCTGGTACCAGTTGAATAGCCCCTATGTTTAAGAGGGAAAGTACTTGTTTTTGAGCCTCTACCCACTGATTTGGGGCAGGTCTGGCCACCCGTTTGGTGTTGGCAATGTGTGGAAATGATATCTGTATCTCTGGGACACTATACTTAAAACCCATTTGTTCTGGGTTATGAGTTCCCAGTTCTTTGCATGAAGAGCAATCTTTCCTCCCAAAGGGGCGGTTAAAAGATAAGTGCTTGGAAATTTAAAAAAGGAAGTCATTGAGACTGTTTACTATAGGGGGTGTCTTATTATTTCCAGATGTGGAAGTGGAGGCCCCCCACTTCTTAGTTCTGAGAGTCCCCTGGGACTGAAACCTGGGGTTTTTGCTGTGTCTGGGGTTGACTTGAGAAGATCTGGAAGGGGTTGGAAAGAACCAATTCTTAGTAGGCCAGTGCCTACTAAATCTTGGGGGTTGCACTTGTAAACAATCCTTAACAGTTTGCATAGATTTAGCTTTATCTTCCAGCTTTTTAAGAACTTCTTCAGCCATATTGCCAAACAGGCATTCCTGATTTAAAGGAGCATCCAATAATTTAGCTTTAACATGATCAGGCAAAGATTGCTCCTTAAGCCAAGCATGCCTTCTAAGCACAGACCCAATAACAGCAGCCCTGTAAGAGGCCTCTAAAGAATCAAAACCACATTGCAAAGTATGTCTTCCAAATTATTCAGCAGAATGCATTAAATCCTGTAAATCTTTATTTTCCACACAGTCAAGGAATCAACATCATTTTCTGTTTAAGCAGTCCAATAACATGCTGTTGATATTTTAACATATGGAATTGGCAGTTTAAAGCTCCGATTGCCGAGGTTGCAGAAGTACAAACCTTTTTACCCCATCTATCCAGTCTCTATCAGAAGGGGTAGGATTTCTAGCAGTAGAAGCCTTAATGCCCTTAGGCCCCTGAGAAATGGTTTCTGGATCTGTAACAGGATTTTTGAAAAGGAACTTGTGCGACTCAGGAACCCTGTAGTATCTGTCAGGTTTACTAGGATGGGAATCAGGGTACACACTTGATTCCGAAAACACCAACAATGTCAAGTACAGAAGGTATAGCCAAAGGCCTATGCTGAGGTAGAAGAACAAAATCTCTAAGCCACTTTTTTGAATCAGAAAATTCCTGGCTTTCCCAGTGGAAATGCTCCCGTAAAGTATGTAAAGTTTCCCCTAAAGAAAAATCCTCAGGAGGGGAAGCAGAGGGAATGGAATCCTCTGCATCAGAATCCTCATAAGTAGGCATGGACATATCCAGGGGATATGAAAAATCAACCCTTACTTGTGAGACAGCTATATTGTACATTAATTTCAATCAACTCCCAAAAATATTAAAACATGTCTTTATTACGATGTGTGCCCTTATTAAATTCTTTATTACAAAGAATTGGAATGTCACGTCACTAATTACATGGGAAAATTTTAGCAATCCTGCTATCAAATATATCTCATCTCACAAATTAATTTATTCAAAAACAAAAAACAAACGCTATTACCAAAAATATTGGGGTTACTTGCTAGATATAATTCTTGACAAATAAAATTTGCCTACAAATTGTCATGAAAAGCTAACCTTTAAATAAGAAATGAATGTAGCATAACCAGTCTTTCTTGCATCTTCTCCCTTTTCTTAGTATATGTGTAACTAGATATTTTCCCTAATCATACAAATAAATGGTTAAATTTCTATTTTTTTTTTACTTTATATATAGACTATCCCCATTCTAACTATCCCTTATGAGACCAAATGAACATAAGAATTCTCATACTTTACTTGACGATGTAGTGACTTCTTGTGTATATATTGTGTGTGTGTGTGTGTGTGTGTGTGTGTGTGTGTGTGTGTGTGTGTGTATATATATATATATATATATATATATATATGTATGTATAATTTTCTCGGAACGAGATTGTTGTCTGTTTTCTTTAGATAGGTTATTTGTATTGTTGAGTTATCGTATTGTTATTTGAAAAAAGAAAATTGAAATAAAGAGATTTTGGAAAAAAAAAAGAATCCTCATAAGTAGGTATGGACAAATCCAGGTCATTAGAAGAGTCAGAAGAAACAGAAGCCTGATCAGAAGATTCATAATCAAGCTCAGCCCTAGGCCTCGGGGGGGGTTTGACTACCCCTGAGATTAAAGCAATTAGATCCTCGCCATTTTTATAATTTGTTTTTTAGGCATAGAGGGCCTGAACATGGATCGAGATTTAGGCCTTAAGTAATGAAGGCGGTGTTGATTTAATATTCAAGGCTGTAGGCCTGAATACACCTGCAGAAGCCTGTACCTGCACAGCGGCTCCGGACCCATCCAAGGTAGAGACATCTGCGGGTTCCATAGGTGAAGTATCTTGTGGCATACCAGACTCTGAATGGTCTCAGTAGAGGCCTGCAAATCAGAAGTAGCGGGCATCAGGGGCTGCAAAAGCGCCTCACTGAGTACCGGCGAACTGACGACTGGCTTAGAAGTGTCATCGGCAGTTTTGGACCTCGGTGGCCTGTTTCTGTCTTTATCTTTGTGTTTTTTCGGAATCCTGGTAGTCGGATGGCTAACTGACGACATTTCTGGATAATTAAACAGAGAACCAAAATATTTAGAGGCAAAAATATACCGACGACAGATAGTGCGCTGATTAAATAAAGCACAAAACTGACAGCAAGGTACGTCGTGGTCAGGGCCTAGGCAAGGAATACAGTACGAATGAAAATCTTTATGAGGTATTTGCTTTCCACAAGTAATGCAATTATTAACTTTTACTGACAACGGTAAGGAGCAAGAAAAAGTTTCCCCAACGGGGTACTTACCTTTAAGTTGAAGACTTCGGTTCTGAAACTCAAAAATGAACATTTCAGGAGTCGGCCGACCGGCACTTGAACTGCTTCTGCTTCGGGCATCGCACGGCAAGAAAGACTGATGTAATGGCGTCGGCTGCATGTTTTATACCCCTGACGACCTGACATCATGGAAGAAGGGACAGCAACCAACGCAGGACCCAAGACTTTGTTAATCAAGCCGACTGAGGGCAACCTGCCAGCAGATTACTCAAACGTAATGAGTGCAATAGTGAAACACAAAGAACATCTGGGTTCAGCTGAGTTTGTCTCCACCAATGCAGTTCCATTTTTACAAAGCCCAAAATTGGAACCCAAAACTACAAAGGCTGTCAATACGGAGTGTGTGTTTTTTTTTTTAAACCAGTGCAATTTTCTCATGTGCAACCTGGGTAGGGGGAATCATAGAAGCCATGACCCCTACTGTTAAACTGAAATTAGCAGCATGACCAACTGTACAACTGTATATTCGTAACTGCAGACAGATTTATTGAAACAAGCTGACCAAGCTATTCAAGACTGACTGTATCGAGGTTGGCGACAACAAAATATTAACTAGTGCTTGTCGTAGTACTTTTATGAATATTTAACAGGTCTGAATTAAGTCAGGCTCACCACTGTCAAACTGAAATCAGCAGCATGTACACAGACAAACTGTACAGCTGTATATTCATAACTGCTAATAGATTTATTGAAGTAAACCAACCAAGCACTGCTGTGAAATTATAAACTTTTTTATAACACCGATCACTCTCAGATGCACTGCACTTCCTTAGCTGACTCAGATTATAAAATATTTGAATAAAAGTAATAAGGGGGGCATAAGGCAGATATAGGTTTTAGCGTATTACCGTTATTTCACAGTTCAAGATGTACTATATGTACGCCAAAAGGCAAGAAGTTTTAAACGTCACAGTTTAAAAGTTTTCAAGCGTTACCTAATTGACCACGTTGTTTAGTCAACCAAGTCTTTCAAGCATATAATCTTTAAGCGTTACCAGCTTAACTAAAGTTTTTAAGCATTACCAGCTTAGCAGAGTCGTATAATCGACCAAGTCTTACAAACAAGTATTCCAAACGATGCGACGTTAACAGCGTTCCACTTCTCGGCCAATAAATCCCTTATATGAACACAGCAACGTTCATTTCACCTTGTTTCTCCAACAAAAAGCGGATCGACCAAGAAAATAATTCAAAAGCCTTATGTTTATTTAAAATATAACAGATTGGCAAGCGCTTTCACCCATAGGCTTCATCAGGCCACATATAACAGCTATACATTTCAAATTAATTTATAGTTTAATTCATATCAACGTCACTTCCTTTAATTAATTCATCACTTTACCCACATTACTAGAGCTACGCGTTTTTTATGTATATCATTAAAAAATCAATATGCAGAGAAGTTGCAATAAAAGCATAATCATACTAAATACTTGATAAAAGTTTACAAAAAACTCTCTAGGTTAAAACAGTAACATATATGCATAAAATAAATCAACAATTTTACTTGTATGCATTTTTGCGCTTTTCATGCACTTTTATATGAACTAAATTAATATATGAAGGCCGTATTATTATATGCAATATAAAATAATGTATTGGGTTAAAAACAAAATATGAATATATAACATGTATGTAGCAAGCCTGGAAATAAATATTATAAATTCAAAAATAAATATAAATAAATAAAAATGAACAGGTGGACTCAGACTTGAAAATTTTCCAAATAAAAGTATACATAATATGAATGATGATGTGCACTCAGGCTAGATGGTAGTCCATATTAAAAGTAGACGTATGTTATATACTCGAATAATGAGATGTCACAATGTTATTTAAAATACAATAAATTACTAGGTAAATAAATAATTTATGCAGTACTCACATGGAAATTTGTATAGAAAATATAAATATGTAAAAAGCATTTATTTCCGCAAGTTTAGAATTCATATCAAATGTTTAAGGCTCAATGATGTACCTGTAGTCATGTCACTAAAATTCATTGCATAATATATACCCAACAACCTATCATTATACAGTCTACCATTCCATAAATATTTATCTAATATATCTATAAATATATGCAATACATTTCAACAACCTTCTATATAACGTATATCAAAAAATATATATAAAGTAAAATCCATTGTATTCCCTAGTTTCATATCATATCAAATGTCTGATAGGCAAGCACATATCAATTTATTTAACTTTTATTCTTCTATTTTTCAAAATGGGCTTTATAGGAACCCTAACATTGAGTCCAGGTTCACGATCCGCCCTAAGTTTAATAATCCACTTACTTTCGTTACATTCAGTGGTATTACGTATAGTACCTCTACGTATAGTGGGTTTATTAACATACACAGCTTTGAACTTCAATTTATGTTCGATAGAGGTAGACGCTACATGTTTCGATAGTGCATTTTTCTCTGAGCTTATCCTGATGTTATAGAGATGCTCCCTTACTCTCTCTCTCTAAGCCGTCTATCTGTCTTGCCCACATAAAAAGCTGGGCATAACTGACACGTGGCTAAATATACCACGTGTGTAGTTTCACAGTCTGCCTCACAATAAAACTTAAATAATTCTTGAGTTACTGGGTGTATAAACGTTGCTGGTTCATCGATAGTGTCACAAAATTTACATTTTCCACATGGTCTAGTATTAACAGGCTCATTCTTGCTGTTGTTCTTATAATTAACTCTATTTGGGCCACATAGCATTCTGTATAAGTTCAACTTAATTTTGTAAATGAATTTGGGCTCCTTTCCTACCACTTCTGAGATGGCAGAGTCCACCTGTAGGAGTTCCCAATACTTACTGTATGCGTCCCCAATTTCATCTACATCTTGTGTATAGTATATGCCTACTTTCATGTTTCCAGGGTTACCACTATTTCTTTCTGCACCATTTACCGCTATTTTGCTCTGGTCAGCAAAAAATGGATATGCTCTTCCTTTTCTTAACATCTCAAGGTCAGCAAGGGCTTCATCAATTTCACGTGTTTTATAAGATCTTTGAGTAAATTGTTGTTTTAATTTCTCAATTTCTTGATTATACCCTATATCAGTTGAGTTCAGTCTTGATAAACGCATAGCCTGCCCCCTAACTACATTTTTGAAAATATAATTAGGGTGCATGCTATACCTGTGTAAGTATGAACTCCTATGGCATGCCTTTCGATGAACTCCAGTGTTTAAGTACCCGTCCATTATTTTCTCAACAAATACATCTAAGTATGATATATACTCCTGAGATGCTGTCATTGTAAATTTTAGAAATCCAGTTAGTGAATTAATCTCTTGTACAAAGATTTTTAATTGTTCCTGATTCGATTTCCAAATAAGGAACAAATCATCCACAAACCGAACATAGAATGCAACATGTTTTTGATAAGATTCCAACCTAAATAAATGCTCATTTTCCCAATTAGCCATTACAAGGTTGGCGTAGCTATTGGCACATGATGTGCCCATAGCTACGCTATCCTTTTGAATGTACATTTTTTGCTTAAATGTAAAAACATTATTATTTAATACCATATTCATCAGATGGCATATACTTTCAATTTGTGATATAGTATAAATATTGGCTTATAATAGACATTAACGTATACTTTCAATTCCTGCTATATTGGGAGTGTTAGTAAATAGCGATATTACATCCAAAGTTGCTAACCAATAATTCGGTACTGTAATTTCTTTTTCCATGAAGTCATACAACATGGTTAAAAATTGTTTAGTATCTCTGAGTGTATATATATATATATATATATATATATATATATACTTCTCAACCACTGGTCTAAGTTTAGATTCTATATATAATGATAGGGGTTCCGTAACCCATCCCCTACCAGTTATAATAGGTCTCATAGGTGGTTCGATAGGGATTTTATGAATTTTTAGAATCCCTTGTATACATGGTATTTTAGGCTCTTCTACCTCACAAAATTCATACAGTTCTTGACATATTCGTCCCTCTAAATATAAATACTGCATATACTTAGAGACATTACTAATAATTACGTCAACTTCTCTCGTGCTAATCTCTGTATAGTATTTATCACTTAGCATCAACTTCATACTATAAATGTATTTATCCATGTCCATAATGACAGTAGGTCCTCCCTTGTCCGCGGGCCTAATCATTATGTCTGGGTTATTTTTTAATTGCTCTAAGGTTTTGCAGGCTTTGTAAGTCAAGTTTCCTTTTTTTCATTCTATTCTTATTAGATTTTTGTTTACTACATCTATGTAATTATTCTTCTACCAACTTTGAATATGCTTCCAATAAAGGGTGTAGCTGGGGTACAAAAGTACTAGGCTTTCTCAATGTACAATCATTTATCATTCTTGGTGTTCCTCCTAAACATTTTTAATTGAACATTCCTTACAAATAACTTTAAATCAGTTATAGTTTCTGTTATATCACTTTTAGTCGTTGGTATAAAAGTTAACCCTTTTTCAAATATTTCTTTTTCCTCTGATGTCAATATTTTACTAGATATATTCCATATTAGTGAGTGACATTCTTGGTCCACATCTTTTTTATCGTGGGCCCCATTTGTTCTATGTCTATATACCTTCTCTTTTGTCTTCCCTGACTCGCTGACCTGTCCCTGCCCCCTCCCTTCCATTTCTCTCCTATAGGGAAAGGGGTCATTTCAGTGGAATCTATAGTATTAAAGTTTGTAACTTTCCTCCTAACTACTGCATTCACATTATTTTGTTCTATTCCATTTGTTATAATTGTTTCTGTTCTTCCTACTTGAACAATTTCATCTCCATTAACAATATCATCGACTTCTTTAGTGTCTGAATAAGTATCTCTGCGCTCACAGTGTACATCTGCTACCACAGTTACTTGATTATGATTGGTAGTCACTGCATCACGCAAGATACCACTCACTTCTTTATTAGTATTCACATCTACAATGGTATTATTCCTATCTCTATTCAAATTGTCTTGTTTCGAGGATAGGTCTATATTTTCATTTTTCCTTTCCATGTTTGTACCCCTTTTGTCATTTACTTTCTTAAAAGCATTAACATTAACTATTTTCTCCTCCCTGGGCCAAGTAAAGACCTGGCCCCTTGCAAAGTCTCTAGTGTCTCTATTTATTTTATTCTGTTTTTGTTCCAACAACTTTTTCTCAAATAGACAGACATTGTCCAACAATTTTTCAACACTTTTATCTATAAGTTGTTTAGGGAACATAGAATAAATACTTTTCTGCTGTTCCATTACTTGTTCCCGAAGTGCTCTTTCTTCAGGAAGGAAATAGTTATTCAATAATGTCATACATTGTATACTCGTATCAATGTTAATTCTCTGCCATTGGTACAATAGCTCAGGATACTTAGTACCTGTGGTTGGCATTTTTAGTATGCAAAGTCCCCTAGGTATAATTCAACGTTCTATACAGACTTCAAAGTGTTGCCTTTGAAGTTGAAGACGTTTAAGCTTTACAAAGTCCATTTCCATCTGGTGCAACGTAGATAGTCCTTTCATATTTGCTTCCTTGTTAATCTCTTCTTCCATCGCAACATCTTTGACATCATATGTCTTTAGCGGGTTTTCTTTCCCTTCGACATAACTGTGAAATCTAGTTAAATTGTCCATATTATTTCCCGGTACATATGGGAGTTCTACTTGTATTACTTCGATTTCTGCCATAGTTATAATTAAACAGCCAATTAGAAAAATAAGTAGAATAATAAAAATGTAAATATTGGCTGTTTAAATGCGCTCCTTTAAATGTAAAGTATTTGAATAAAAGTAATAAGGAGGGTTAAAAAAGGGTTAACTTTTATACCAACGACTAAAAGTGATATAACAGAAACTATAACTGATTTAAAGTTATTTGTAAGGAATGTTCAATTAAAAATAAGTTTAGGAGGAACACCAAGAATGATAAATGATTGTACATTGAGAAAGCCTAGTACTTTTGTACCCCCGCTATACCCTTTATTGGAAGCATATTCAAAGTTGGTAGAAGAAGAATTACATAGATGTAGTAAACAAAAATCTAATAAGAATAGAATGAAAAAAGGAAACGACTTACAAAGCCCGCAAAACCTTAGAGCAATTAAAAAATAACCCAGACATAATGATTAGGCCCGCGGACAAGGGAGGGCCTACTGTCATTATGGACATGGATAAATACATTTATAGTATGAACTTGATGCTAAGTGATAATAAATACTATACAGAGATTAGCACGAGAGAAGCTGACGTAATTATTAATAATGTCTCTAAGTATATGCAGTATTTATATTTAGAGGGACGAATATGTCAAGAACTATATGAATTTTGTCAGGCAGAAGAGCCTAAAATACCATGTATACAAGGGGTTCCAAAAATTCATAAAAACCCTATCGAACCACCTATGAGACCTATTGTAACTGGTAGGGGATGGGTTACGGAACCCCTATCATTATATATAGAATCTAAACTTAGACCAGTGGTTGAGAAGTATATTTATATATATATACTCAGAGATACTAAACAATTTTTCACCATGTTGTATGACTTCATGGAAAAAGAAATTACAGTACCGAATTATTGGTTAGTAACTTTGGATGTAATATCGCTATTTACTAACATTCCCAATATAGCAGGAATTGAAAGTATACGTCAATGTCTATTACAAGCCGATATTTATACTATATCACAAATTGAAAGTATATGCCATCTGACGAATATGGTATTAAATAATAATGTTTTTACATTTAAGCAAAAAATGTACATTCAAAAGGATGGCGTAGCTATGGGCACATCATGCGCCAATAGCTACGCCAACCTTGTAATGGCTAATTGGGAAAATTAGCATTTATTTAGGTTGGAATCTTATCAAAAACATGTTGCATTCTATGTTCGGTTTGTGGATGATTTGTTCCTTATTTGGAAATCGAATCAGGAACAATTAAAAATCTTTGTACAAGAGATTAATTCACTAACTGGATTTCTAAAATTTACAATGACAGCATCTCAGGAGTATGTATCATACTTAGATGCATTTGTTGAGAAAATAATGGACGGGTACTTAAACACTGGAGTTCATCGAAAGGCATGCCATAGGAGTTCATACTTACACAGGTATAGCATGCACCCTAATTATATTTTCAAAAATGTAGTTAGGGGGCAGGCTATGCGTTTATCAAGACTGAACTCAACTGATATAGGGTATAATCAAGAAATTGAGAAATTAAAACAACAATTTACTCAAAGATCTTATAAAACACATGAAATAGATGAAGCCCTTGCTGACCTTGAAATGTTAAGAAAAGGAAGAGCATATCCATTTTTTGCTGACCAGAGCAAAATAGCGGTAAATGGTGCAGAAAGAAATAGTGGTAACCCTGGAAACATGAAAGTTGGCATATACTATACACAAGATGTAGACGAAATTAGGGACGCATAGAGTAAGTATTGGGAACTCCTACAGGTGGACTCTGCCATCTCAGAAGTGGTAGGAAAGGAGCCCAAATTCACTTACAAAAATAAGTTGAACTTATACAGAATGCTATGTGGCCCAAATAGAGTTAATTATAAGAACAGCAGCAAGAATGAGCCTGTTAATACTAGACCATGTGGAAAATGTAAATTTTGTGACACTATAGACGAATCAGCAACGTTTATACACCCAGTAACTCAAGAATTATTTAAGTTCTATTGTGAGGCAGACTGTGAAACTACACACATGGTATATTTAGCCACGTGTCAGTTATGCCCAGCTTTTTATGTGGGCAAGACAGATAGACGGCTTAGAGATAGAGTAAGGGAGCATCTCTATAACATCAGGATAAGCTCAGAGAAAAATGCACTAACGAAACATGCAGCGTCTACCTCTATCGAACATAAATTTAAGTTCAAAGCTGTGTATGTTAATAAACCCACTATACGTAGAGGAACTATACGTAATACCACTGAATGTAATGAAAGTAAGTGGATAAGTAAACTTAGGGCGGATCGTGAACCTGGACTCAATGATGGGGTTCCTATAAAGCCCATTTTGAAAAATAGAAGAATAAAAGTTAAATAAATTGATATGTGCTTGCCTATCAGACATTTGATATGATATGAAACTAGGGAATACAATGGATTTTACTTTATATATATTTTTTGATATACGTTGTATAGAAGGTTGTTGAAATGTATTACATATATTTATAGATATATTAGATAAATATTTATGGAATGGTAGACTGTATAATGATGGGTGGTTGGGTATATATTATGCAATGAATTTTAGTGACATGACTACAGGTACATCATTGAGCCTTAAACAGTTGATATGAATTCTAAACTTGCAGAAAGAAATGTTTTTTACATATTTATATTTTCTATACAAATTTTCATGTGAGTACTGCATAAATTATTTATTTACCTAGTAATTTATTGTATTTTAAATAACACTGTGACATCTCATTATTCAAGTATATAACATATGTCTACTTTTAATATGGACTACCATCTAGCCTGAGTGCACATCATCATTCAAATTATGTATACTTTTATTTGGAAAATTTTCCAGTCTGAGTCCACCTGTTCATTTTTATTTATTTATATTTATTTTTGAATTTATTATATTTATTTCCAGGCTTGCTACATACATGTTATATATTCATATTTAGTTTTTAACCCAATACATTATTTTATATTGCATATAATAATACAGCCTTCATATATTCATTTAGTTCATATAAAAGTGCATGAAAAGCGCAAAAATCCATATAAGTAAAATTGTTGATTTATTTTATGCATACATGTTACTGTTTTAACCTAGAGAATGTTTTTTGTAAACTTTTATCAAGTATTTAGTATGATTATGCTTTTATTGCAACTTCTCTGCATATTGATTTTTTAATGATATACATAAAAAACGCATAGCTCTAGTAATGTGGGTGAAGTGATGAATTAATTAAAGGAAGTGACGTTGATATGGATTAAACTATAAATTAATTTGAAATGTATAGCTGTTATATGTGGCCTGATGAAGCCTATGGGTGAAAGCGCTTGCCAATCTGTTATATTTTAAATAAAGATAAGGCTTTTGGATTATTTTCTTGGTCGATCCGCTTTTTGTTGGAGAAACAAGGTGAAATGAACGTTGCTGTGTTCATATAAGGGATTTATTGGCAGAGAAGTGGAACACTGTTAACGTCGCATCGTTTGTAATACTTGTTTGTAAGACTTGGTCGATTATACGACTCTGCTAAGTTGGTAATGCTTAAAAACTTTAGTTAAGCTGGTAACGCTTAAAGATTATATGCTTGGAAGACTTGGTTGACTAAACAACTTGGTCAATTAGGTAACGCTTGAAAACTTTTAGTTAGACTGTGACGTTTAAAACTTCTTGCCTTTTGGCGTACATATAGTACATCTTGAACTGTGAAATAGCGGTAATACACTAAAACCTATATCTGCCTTACGCTCTCCTTATTACTTTTATTCAAATACTTTACATTTAAAGGAGCGCATTTAAACAGCCAATATTTACATTTTTATTATTCAGATTATAAAATGTCTACCAAAAAAAGTCTTTTACAAACACTTCTACAGTTTCAAAACTTTGTTCTTGGTGAAAATATTCATTTTTGATATTGAAGTTTTCTTTGTCTGTATCCTTATCTCAAAATCCAGGGAAAACCAATTCTCAGCAGGCCGAAATGTTCTTTCAAAAACTGTATTTCATTAAAAGGATAGTCTAACTTTTTTGCTGTGTTAGCCATTTCCCTTTTCACTTGAACATTTGTGTACATTTAACTCTCTAGGATATTTTAACAAGCCTCTATTGTTATTGCTATTTGTTACAAAAGCATTCAGGAGTATAATACTTTTTGTTCCACACAAACACATTTTGTTAAGCCAATGCATATTTATTTTGTGCACTTGCAGATGCTATGTCACATGTGATTTCTGTGAAGAAAAAACAGTTCTACCAAATTTTATGTACACACACATTTTATTTTATATATATATATATATATATATATATATATATATATATATATATATTTCTATCAAATATATGTTATTTCTACAAGGGAAAAGTTTGAATTTATATAATTCTATTGCCTACGGTACTGAGAAATTTTCTTGCAGAAGTTTGAGACTGACTGGAGAAACTCAGGAAATATTCCAGATACAATCCACCTTCTATTGTGTCAAAAAGGCCTTTCTTTTGAGAAGCATCTAAAAGGCAGCCAAGAAACGCAATCTTCTGAGATGGATTCAAAGATGATTTTGCAACATTTATCTGAAAGACTAAATTGCTCAGAGGAGATATAATTCATGTTAGCGATTCTTGGTATCTGGAAGAGACATAATCCTTTTTAATGACTCTTGGTATCTGGATCAGACTATGCAAAGATAAGGAAGTCTAAATAAGGAAACAATATGAATGCAGAGAAGTGATAATGTGATACTCAGAAAAAGAAAACTTTAGAAACGTCCTGAAGCCTGTGGCTATGGGAATGTGGTAATAAGCATCTTTTAGGTCCATTTTTACCATGTAACTCACAGAGGAATGACAGACAACAGATTCTGTAGGAACATTTTGAATTTCAACAGTTTCACAAACTGATTTAGGAATCAAAGATCTAGCACTGGTCTCCAAGCAGGGTTGGACTGGCACAAAGTGAGGACCAAAAAAAAAAAAAAAAAAAAAAGAGTCTTAAGGTCTTTAAACACAATGGAGCTACTTCTGTTTAATATGGAACATCAAGCAGTTCCGCATTAAACACAAGCAGCTCCGTGTTTAGCGATTTATGACTGGCCCGTATGCCGGTACACAGGCCAATCAAAAAAAAAAAGTGGAGGGCTGTTTCACCGGGATTTAAACCGGCAGTGCAGGACTCTGGATTGGGCTGCTGATCCCGGGACAATCCCGCTCAAATAGGGACATCTGGCAACCCTATCTCCAAGAGGCCTCTTTCTTTGATTCCAGACATTTTGGAATAGAAGCCCTCTGCCCCTTTGACTTCCAGGCACTGATTCTATCACATTTTGGGTGTGCAAAGACTGAAAAACTTGAGGAAAATATTCTGCCTGGTACGGAGGGTGGGGAGTCCCTTGAAGGGAGTTTTTTTTTGTATCCAGTACCAGTTGGAATCTTCCTGTACCACTTTTAGCACTCACAAGTCAGAAACAATATTCTGTGAAAAGGGAGCACTGAGAACTAGTCTGAGGAACAGATTTAGAGAGCTACTGGACACAGGGGGGGAAGGAAATAAGAATGCTGCCATTGTATTTCTGTACTATTGGTCTGCCCTTTTCTTCTGAAAGCATCCTTGTTTCTTATTTCCTCCGATCATCTATTTTTAGCATCTTGTTTTCCAGAAGATGACTGGTTTTAACTTTTTTTTTTGTGAAAGGGGAAAAGCCTATAATATTTGTATTGTGGCCCATTAAAAATCTTATAAACTCCCTGTATCAATTTCCCCCTTTCATCACATTGTTTAAAAACCTGGGTAGCAAGAGGCAAACAATACATCCTTCTCTAAAGCACACCGAGAATTCATTGATGTACCCAAGCATACCCTTCTCAACACTGTAGCAGTAGCCCTAAATACAGTGTTTGCATAATCATACACACTTTTTAAAGTTTAGATACAGGGTATATGGTAGAATTTATTTTAAGAGAGCCTTGTTCTGTAGGGAGACTCGAAGCCAATTACCTCACACTGTCCATATGACAAGTTTCCACATATATACCTGGAAATTCATAGTTCTGAAGGCTTGAGTGAAAGAAAACACTCTCTTATCTTAACAGTTCAACATTTTTCTTTCCTTCTCACCAGGAGAAGGATTTGTATTAAAAGGATCAACCTGCTGCCAGCATGACATGCAGCAAAAATTCCTGCTGGATCAAATCTAGTGCAACAGAAAATGCATTTGTTAGCCAGAGGGACCTTGCACAGCTTCTATTCCTTTTTAGAAATTGACGGCTTGGTATCAGGATGATTACAGGCAACATTCACCACATCCACCAAGGCTGGCAGCATAGGAGGAATGGGAGAGGAATGAGGTATACCCATTTGTAATAAGTCACAGTACCTTCTCAGGTCAGGGGTAACATCTATTTGTTTTCATACAAATACCTCATCCATTCTGGCTACTTTCTGGTTGAAACCATGACAAAGAAAATTCCTCCACAGGAGGATAAGATTTAATATTTTCCTCAAACTCCAACAACTGGGCTTAGGTATCGATTGGAGAAGAAGCCTTACCTCTTGTCAAAGTCACAACCATCAGACTCAGTTTCCTTGGGCATTATTTTACAGGGTAAGCCCTCTTGCAATTGCTTCTGTAGACCAGTGCTCACTGCCTGTAATGCCCACCTTGCTAAGGTAAGGAACTCCATTTTGGATGGCGCAGTGGTGCAACGGTAGCATTGTTGCCTAACAGCTAGAGGTTCTCTGGTTCGATTCTTGGCTGGAGTACCTTCTGTGCGGAGTCTGCATGTCCTCCCTGTGTTCACATGTGGGTTTCCTCCAGGTGCTCTGGTTTCCTCCCATGTTTCAATGACATGCATCTGGACCATTTTTCCCTAGGCCTCCGCTGAAAATTGGCTTTGTTCCAAATCGTACTTTCCCGGTAAACTAATAAATAATTAATAATTATGTTTAATCTATTTTATTTTTTTAATAGGCATTCCAGGAGAAAACCGCCAACTTAAAGGCAGGGATGTCTGCTCGATCTAACGATCTCTTGCCCTGGTTACCAGGAAAAAGGATCTCCTGGTGTGTCCCCCAGACCGAGATAAGATAGTTCAACCATGCCTGTATTGGATACTGAAACAAATGAAGAGGATGTGTCTGACCGCCGGTTCATGATGGCTGAAAGGTCTGTAACAGAGAAAGCTGGACAGATAATGAGCGGTCAGAGGAAAGTACAGTTTTGTACCTACCATAAATGTAGATGTCCGATAGGAATGCATCTGCAGTCCTTACAAATGGGTTGTCCTGTCGTCAGGCAGCCCTTCGGTCGGCCGGATTCCAAAGTCTGGGTCTGGCTTCGGCTGGTGTCGCACTTCACCCGACGTCATAGCTGCAGTTACTCAGGTATAAAGGCATCAGCCGACGCCATTTTCCTCAGTGTTTCTTGCCCCAGATGCCAGGTGCCCTCTAGGAGGACTAAATTTGGATGAATGCCAATGATTCCAAATATTAGAGGGCAAACAAAAGATAAACATCATGTATATACATATATACAACAAATACACCATAATAGATTCCCCCAGCTAGCTATAAGAGGGGCAAATACCCTAGGAGTACCACAGAGGGGAAGGAGGGTGGGTAATCCTGACTGCAGATGCATTCCTATCGGACATCTACATTTATGGTAGGTACAAAACTGTACTATGTCCTTCAAGGATGCATCTGCAGTCCTTACAAATGGGTAGAATACCATAGCCAAACTGGGGGAGGAGGAAAGATAGAATTATGGTGTAGTTAAGATCCCTTGCAAAACAGCAGTGGCAAACCCTGCTCGGGATCTAGAGTATAAAGGTAAATTATAATGCTTGGCAAATGTATGCACGGAGCTCCAAGTAGCAGCCTCTAAAATGTCTTTGGTAGCCACTCCTCGTAGGAAAGCTGTGGTAGTGGCTGTAGCTCTTGTAGAGTGAGGCCTGATGTTTTCTGGAGTTTTCTTTCCATGGTAGGAGTAACAAAATCTAATGCAATTTCCTATCCACTTAGATATTGTCTGTTTTGAAATTGCTTTTCCTTCTTTTCCTGTTGCATATGCTACCAGTAGCTGGTCAGTCTTTCTATTGCTCTTGGTCCTGTCCAGGTAGTAGCGTAATTGTCTGTGTACATCCAAGGTATGCAACAGTCTTTCTCCCCTGTTCTGTGGATTGGGGAAGAATGTAGGTAGGTGGATAGCCTGATTTAAAGATACTCTGGAGACCACCTTAGGCATAAAAGTAGGATTTGTTCTCATGGACACTCTATCTTGATGGAAGATGGGCTGTACTGCCATTAATGCCTGTAGCTCAGAAACCCTTCTTGCTGAAGTGATTGCCAGCAGGAAAGCAGTTTTCCATGATAAGTATTGCAATTCTGCTGTTGCTGCTGGTTCGAAAGGAGGAAGTGTCAATTTTTCTAGCACAAAGTTCAAGTCCCATGCAGGTAATGGTGGCTTCCTAGGAGGCTTTACATTTTTAATTCCTCTGAGAAACTGCCTGAGCAGAGGATGTGAGAAGACTGGAGGATCCAAGTCGTATTCTGCTGAAATAGCTGATGCATGAATCTTAATGGAAGAGTAGGACAGGCCTTTGTGGAATAGCTCTGCCAAGTATTCCAAGATGTTGGCTATGTGTACCAGTGACACATCTTCCCCTTTAGCAGTACTCCAAATGAGATATCTTTTCCATTTTGCTGAATAGGTTTTCCTTGTTGAAGGTCTGCGAGCTTCCAAGATAATGTCCTTAACCCTTTGGGATAAATTTGGGTTAATTTGTCTTATGCAATGTACCAGGCAGTCAGCTGCAGAGTTTTCAGGTGTGGATGCAGGGTGTTGTAGTTGTTCTGAGTTAACAGCAAGGGAACTAGAGGTAAGGGCCACATCTGTTCCCGAGACATGCTCCTCAGTAATGGGTACCAATGTTGCCTTGGCCAATCTGGAGCTATCAGAATGATCCTTGGACGGTCCTCTTTGATCTTCAATAGCACCTTGTGCATCAAAGGAAGTGGTGGGAATGCATATGCTGTCAGATTTTTCCAACTGAAGGATAGGAGTCCACCTTCCATGCCAGTGGATGGTACGTCCTGGTGCAGAATTTCTTTAATTGGTGATTGTGTGGGGATGCAAATAAGTCTATTTCTGGGAGACCCCATTTTCTTGTTATGGTTTTGAAGATGTCCGGATGCAGCATCCATTCGTGGGCATCCGTGGTAGTCCTGCTTAGTATGTCTGCTAGAGTGTTTTCTTTTCCTGGTACAAAAATTGCTTGTAACTGAATGTTGTAACTCAGGGCCACATTCCAGAGGTCCAGGGCCATCCGGCATAGAGGGTACGAATGTGTGCCTCCCTGCTTGTTGATGTACCACATAACCGTGGTGTTGTCTGTCCTTATCATCAGTTGGCCTTGTTGAAGAAATGGTTTGAAAGCCTGAATTGCCAGTTTTACTGCCAGCATCTCCTTTAGGTTTATGTGTAGGTGCAATTGCTCTTGAGTCCATAAACCTTGTATGCATTTGTCCATCATGTGTGCCCCCCAACCGAGGTCTGAGGCGTCTGTTGTGATGGTCTGGCTTGGTTGAGTGCTGCGGAAGGGCAATCCTTCGTTTGATTGACAGGCCTGAGCCCACCAGTGGAATTCTTGCTTCAGGCATGGGATTATTGGAATGTGAGTTTCTAGGCTGTGCTTGTGCTGAGACCATAAATTCTTTAGGTACCACTGTAGCTTTCTCATGTGCAGTCTGGCATGTGGGACCAATATTATGCAGGATGCCATGAAGCCCAATGCCTGTAGGACTTTTCTTGCTGTTAGATGGTTTTGCTTTGTTAATGCCAGGATGTAGAGAGGGAGTTGCTCCTGTTTTTCTACTGTTAAGAATGCCATTTGTTTGGATGTGTCCAGTTCCGCACCCAAAAAGGTTATCTTTTGGGATGGTATTAGCCTTGACTTTTTTATATTGACTGTATATCCCAGGGCTTGTAGAAGGTAAATGACTCTTTTCAAGTCTAATGCTAGCTTGTTTTTGTTGTCCGCTTGTATCAGGCAATCGTCCAGGTAAGGGTAGATTTGGATTCCCTGAAGCCTGCAATAAGCGATTACTGATGCCAGACATTTCGTGAACACTCTGGGTGCAGTAGATAAGCCAAAGGGCAATGCTGAGAATTGATAATGCTCTGATCCTGCAAGAAATCTGAGGTATCTTCTGCAATTTGGTCTTATGGGGACGTGCAGGTATGCCTCCTTGAGATCTAGAGTAACCAGCCAAGACTCCTTGCCCAGCATGGGAAGAAGCTGCTGTAGGGTCAGCATTTTGAATTTTGGAACAATGAGGAATGTGTTTAAAGCGGACAGATCGAGAATAGGTCTCCATTTGCTTTCTTTCCTTGGTACCAGGAAGAGTCTGGAGTAAAAGCCCTTTCCTTGCTCCATATATGGTACCTTTTCCACAGCTCTTATTTTTAATAATTGATTTACTTGTTTTAGAGCTTCTTCCTTTTGATTTGGAGGTAGGTTTGGCATTCCTTTCTTTCCTGGTAGAGTATGGAAATGAAACCTGTAACCTTGGTCTATAGTCTGCAAAATCCACTTGTCTCTTGTGATGTAATGCCAGTTCTTTGAAAATAAAGCTAGCTTTCCGCCCAAGGGTGCTTCTAGTTGTTCCCTGGCAGGCGGTGCCAGAGCCAAGTCACTGTGATTGTCCTGTTGCAGTGGTGGTGGCTGCGTCTGTGCCTCGCTGGTTGTTACCCTGCCACTGGCGTCCCCTGTAGGCACCCCTGGATTGGTTTCTGCCTCTTGAACGCCTATTCCTGCCTCTCTGTGCTTTGGAGGAGTCTGGAAAGGACCAATTCTTGGAGGGCCAATTCCTGCTAAACCTTGGAGGTTGGACCTGTAAGAAATCTTTCACTGTTTGGACAGATTTTGCCTTCTCTTCCATCTTCTTCAGTACCTGTTGTGCAGGAGAACCAAACAAATTGATCTTATCCATGGGAGCATCTAGTAGTTTTGATTTGACATGGTCCGGTAAGGCCTGCTCTTTTAACCATGCATGCCTTCTGATAACTGTGCCAGTCATGGCTGATCTAAAGGAAGCCTCCAGTGCATCATAGCCGCATTTCAAAGAATGGTTACTAACTTGCTGAATGTTATGTACCATTTCCTGAACATATTTCTTATCTAAAGGTTCATCAGAGGACAGTTTTTTAGTTAACTGGTCTAGCATAAATTCCTGAAATTGGATCATATGAAATTGACAGTTCAAGGCCCTAGCTGACAGAGTAGCAGAAGTGTAAACTTTTTTACCCCATCTCTCTAAGGACCTGGATTCCCTTTCAGAGGGGAGGGGGTTTTTGGCAGAGGTAGTTGCTACAGCCTTAGGCCCCTGGGAGATAGTCTCAGGATCTGCAAAAGGAGCCTTGTATAAATGGTGATGTGTGTCCGGGACCCTGTAGAATCTATCGGGCTTAGCAGGGGCCGGAGGTAATGAGTCAGGAGCAGTACAAGCATCATTAAATGCATCATCTACAACAGAAAGAACTGGAGGTATAGCTAAAGGCCTATGTTGTGGTAAATGCAAAAAGGTTCTAAGCCTTTTCCTGGAGTCTGAAAAATCTTGGCCCTGCCACTGAAACTGTTCCCTCATAGCATGCAAGGTTTCCCCAAAGGAAAATTCCTCAGGCGGAGAGGCAGAAGGGATGGACTCTTCAGCATCAGAGTCTTCATAAGGGGAATAAGGAGCCTCTGGAGGGTCTGTATTATCTGAATCATCAGAGGAATCATCAGTGGAAACTGGCTCAGGGGGCTCTGCTCTAGGCCTCTTCTCTGGAGGTGGGTGAGAGGCCCTGTCTGGGTGAGGTTGGGACCCCCGGATTAAAGAAATGAGATCCTCTGCTAGAGAAAGCATTTGGGAACTGGAGCTGGGCCTGTGGGAGGGGGTCTTAACAGGCACAGATTTTGTAGCTTTAGCTGCTTTAGCCCTGGCAAAGGCCTTAATGGACATGGCTGCAGGAGGCCTAGCAGCTCCACGTGCAGGGGTTGAAATATCCAAGGGAATAGTGTCAGATAATTCCTGAGAAACCACAACTGCAGGTTGGATTTCAGAAGCCGATTCCACCAGGTTGGAAGAGGCCTCGGTAAAAGGCATGTTTTCGGCTGGAGGAAGAACCGCTTGCTCGGTTTCAGCCAAAACCGAGACACTCGCGGTTTCGGCCGAAACCGTGGACCGCGAGTGTCGGTCCTTTTCCTTGTGTTTTTTGGATATTTGTGATGTCGGAGGATCCGACGGCATAATATAAGCAAAATCAGAGCCGAAAAACTGCTCAGCAAATTCCGACCGACGTCTAAGCGTCCGTCGGTTAAAAGAAGCACAGGCTAGACAAGCTGCTACGTCGTGGTCTGGGCCTAAACAAGGTAAGCAGTAAGAGTGGAAATCTTTATCAGGTATTTGTTTCCCACAAGTTAAACAGTTATTCACTTTTTCTGACATCGGCTGAGGCAAGAAAGAGTCCCCAACCGGGTACTTAGCTTTTTAGAAGTCTTCGGTAGTAGTAGAAGTATTCGGTAGTAGTAATCTCTGGATCTGACCGACCGGCACTTGCAAACAGCTTCTGCTTCGGGCGCCACGCGGCAAGAAAGACTGAGGAAAATGGCGTCGGCTGATGCCTTTATACCCGAGTAACTGCAGCTATGACGTCGGGTGAAGTGCGACACCAGCCGAAGCCAGACCCAGACTTTGGAATCCGGCCGACCGAAAGGCTGCCTGATGACAGGACAACCCATTTGTAAGGACTGCAGATGCATCCTTGAAGGACATTAGCCAATGACCACTGCAGGTTCACCCGCTGTCAGTGGAGTTGCAGACTCAGCCTGAAACAATAGCAAGGACTCCTTGGGTAAGTGTTTTTTTTTCCCCCCTCTAGGTACAGTGGGAGAACCATCATCCAGAGTTGTTTAAATATCCATGCTGTAGGTGGGGAAGCGTAAAAAAAAAGTAGTAATGTTGCTTGAGCGAGCTGTTCAGAAGGTCAACTGTTAAGTGTGTTCACGAGCAGCACTTTCTCCAGTCCCTTAATCATAAAAAGTACAAGCAGAATACAAAATCCCTTTAAAGTACCTTCAAACACTCAAAACACACCGACAGAAAAGCAATATGTCAGGTAAGTTGTGAAAGTGAGCATGAGCATTACACTGACATTCCAATCCTGCTCTTCCTCCTCTATAAACTCTTTTGTCCCAAAAGAAATCATAGTTTGCTTAAGCAGTACATATTACTTTACTTTCTGTGTAGAGCGATTCCCAAATGGGGGCATATCTGTCAGAAATGAAGATGTTAGCAGACTGCTGTTTTTGTGAAGCCAAAGAGATGCTTTTTCTTTGGACAGCAAGAAATTATTGAAGCTATCTCCACTCTGGCTACTCACAAAAAGGGAAATCAACAAAGTGAAGGTATGTGTGTTTTTTTTTTGGGGGGGGGGCAGGGGGAGCCAGAGCTTTTTGCAGCTGGCTGCCATTACTTCCCAGACAGAAGAAAATCTGTACAGCATAAAGGCTACTGCAATAGTGGGAATTTTGAACACCAGTGAAGTGGAATGAAAGGAGACAGGAAAAGTGCACTTGGAATTTTGATGTGAAGGTTTAGAAAAGAAAGTTTTAAGCCAGGTATCCATGTTCATTCACTCTGACACAACACCAGAAATATGCCTGTATAAAATCCTTTCCCTATTTGATCAGTGGAACAGGTTCTATGACCTCATGAGAAAGCAACTTGTCTACGATAGGAAGAAAAATGGATGTTTAATTGGGATAGATATGGAGGACTTCCTTGGAAAGGAAGAAGGGAATCCCACAGCCAACTGTAGCCTTTCTGAATGATCAGAACCCAGGTGTCAAAAGTTTTCTGGTGACACAGAGGGAAGCGAATACCCAGACTTTGAGAAAGCTTTTTTGGATTGCCAGGGTGGGAAGGAGGAAGACCATCATGAGGAACACAGAGTCTGCTTTCTGAGACTGTCACTGGTATTGGGTTGACCCTTTCTTCTGTCTTGAAACCTCTCTGCCGTTGTTTTCTGAAATTTTGTTTGCCTGTGCCCTGGTGGGGTTGTTTATACTGCGAGTCATAAAAAGAAAGTATGGTTGTGTACACTTACCATAAATGCAGATGTTCGAATGTATTCACTGTTGCAGTCATTACATTTGGGTTATCTGCTTGCAGTAGCCCTCAGTCGGCCTGATTAACAAGGTCTTGAGTCCTGCGTCGGCTGCTGTCTCTTCTTCCCTGACGTCAGGATGTCAAGGGTATAAAACATGCAGCAGACGCCATTACATCAGTTTTTCTTGCTCCAGATGTCAAGTATCCCCCTATTGGGAAGCAAATAAATATATAAAAAATACAAGGTTATACCTCCAACAGAAAAACAAATACACCAAAAAGCTTTTAAGCATAGTAAAGGAAAGTAGAGGTAAAACCAAAAGAAGTCAGGGGGCTGGAGGAAGGGTAACCAGGACTGCAACAGTGGATACACTCAAACATCTACATTTATGGTAAGTGTACACAACTGTACTATGCTCTTTGTGTTTCATGGTTGCAGTCATTACATTTGGGTAGATTCCCAAAGCTAAGGTTGGGAGGAGGAATTAAAGTAGCATTAGGACCAGCTATAAGGCCCTGCAAGACTGCAGTGGCAAAGCCAGCTCTGGATTTAGAGAAAATTGGTAAATAATGCTTGGTGAAAGTATGTACAGAACTCCAGGTAGCAGCTTCTAGATGTCCCTGGTAAGGACACCTCTGAGAAAGGCTGTAGACCTAGATCCAGCCCTGGTAGAGTGGGGTCTGATGACCTGTGGGATAGGTTTTCATGGTGCTTATAGCAGAAATGAATGCAATGGCCTATACATTTAGAAATGGTTTGCTTTGAAATAGCCTTTCCCTCTGCCCCTGCAGCAAATGCTACCAGCAGTTGTTCAAATTTCCTTTGAGGTTTAGTCCTGTCCAAGTAGAATCTAAAGTGTCTGTGCACATCTAGGGAGTGCAGTATCCATTCCCCTTTGTTCTGTGGATTAGGAAAGAAGGTTGGCAAATTAACTGACTGATTAAGAGCCACACTGGATACCACCTTGGGCATGAAGGAAGGATTGGTTCTGAGGGACACCCTGTCCACATGAAAGATGATGAAAGGCTCCACTGCCATAAGGGCCTGTAATTCAGATACCCTTCTTGCTGAAGAGATTGCTAAAAGGAATGCTGTTTTCCAAGAAAGAAATGTTAAATCTGCAGTAGCAGCTGGCTCGAAAGGAGGAAGAGTGAGTTTCTCCAAGACAAAGTTAAGGTCCCAGGCTGGAGTTGGAGCTCTCCTCAGTGGCCTTAAATTTTTGGCCCCTCTAAGGAACTGCTTGAGTAGTGAGTGAGAGAAGAGGGGAGGTTCTGTGTTATAATGAGCTGAAATGGCTGAGGCGTAAATTTTGATGGAGGAAAAGGACAAGCCCTTATGAAGCATCTCAGTTAAGTATTGTAAAATCTGAGGTAAATTTGGTGCTGCTGTGTCCATCCCTTCAGATTGGTTCCAGGCACAGAATCTTTTCCATTTCGTAGCATAAGATTTTCTAGTACTAGGTCTCCTTGCCTCTATAAAATGATATCCATCACTGGTTTACTGAAGGATGGTAAAGGAGAAATTAGGTAATTAAGCCAGGCTGCTAGGTTCAGTGTTTGAAGCTAAGGCTGCAGAATCTGGTTCTCCCGCTGAGACAACAGGGAAAGTGTCTGAGGCAGGTGCCATGGGGTCAACCGTGACACACTGCACAAGAGGGGTTACCAGTGTTGGCGTGGCCAGTCTGGTGCAATCAAAATTGTCCTTGGCTTGTCCTGTTTGATCTTTAGTAGTACTATGGAGAGCAGAGGCATAGGAGGAAAGGCATAAACTGATTTTTGAGTTTTTTCCAGCTGAAGGACAGAGCATCCACTTTCCAAGCTTGTTTGTAGGGAATCCTTGTGCAAAATTTGTCCAATTGATAGTTCTGGGGGGAGGCAAAAAGGTCTATATCTGGGCTCCCCCATTTGCTTGTCAACATGTTGAAAATCCTTGGTTCCAGTTTCCACTCGTGTGGATCCATGAGGTTTCTGCTTAGTCCGTATGCCAGTGCATTTAGTTTTCCTGGCAGGAATTGAGCTTGTAGATTCACTTGGTAGCTCAAGGCTGTGTTCCACAATGCCATGGCTAGTCTGCAGAGGGGGCAAGAATGTGTACCCCCCTGTTTGTTCATGTACTACGCAACAGTTGTGTTGTCCGTCTTTACCATTAGTTGTCCTGGAAGAATGTGATCCTTGAAGGCTGACAGAGCATTCTGTACAGCTAACATTTCTTTTTGGTTGATATGCAGGTGCATTTGACTTGGGTTCCATTTGCCCTGAATGCACTTCCCTGCCAGGTGAGCCCCCCCATGCATATTCTGATGTGTCTGTTGTTAGGCTTTGGGCGGCAGGGGGTAGCGTGAATGGTAGTCCCTTGTTTTGGTGGCAGGCCTCTACCCACCAAAGGAACTCTAGGTGTAGGCAAGGTATGATAGGAATCATTGCTTCTAGATCATGAGAATGTTGACACCATAGGCTTTTTAGATACCACTGTAGTTTCCTCATATGCAGTCTTGCATTTGGAATTAGAAGAATGCAGGAGGCCATGAACTCCAAGGCTTGTAGTATTTGCCTTGCAGATAGCAGGGTTTTTGTGGCCACTTGTTTGAAGTAGGTTGTCAAATGAATCTGTTTCTCTGGCATGAGGAAAGCCATCTGGGAAGTTGTATTCAAGCTTGCTCCCAGGAATATAATTTGCTGACAGGGTACCACGTGTGATTTCTTTTTGTTTATGGTGTACCCCAGACAAGTCAGCACTCTTTGTACATAGGCCAGATGATTCAAAAGTATGTCCTGGCTTTCTGCCTGAATTAGACAATCGTCCGAGTATGGGTATATTTGAATATTTCTTTGCCTGCAAAATGCAGTGAGTGGAGCTAGGCACTTTGTGAATACCCTGGGCGCAGTAGATAAGCCAAAGGGCAGTGCAGAGTACTGATAGTGCGTGTAGCCTGCTGTAAAGCACAGGTATCTTCTGCAAGATTCCCTGATATGGATGTGCAGGTATGCTTCTTTTAAATCTAATGTTGCCAACCAAGCATCTTTGCCTAACATAGGAAGCAACTGGTGAAGAGTCAGCATCTTGAATTTTGGAATTACCAAAAAGGTGTTTAGAGTAGAAAGGTCCAGGATAGGATGCCATGAATTGTCTTTTCTGGGTTCCAGGAAAAGTCTTGAATAGAAACCTTGTCCCTTTTCCTCTTCTGGTACCAAATGAATAGCCCCCCATGTTTAAGAGAGAAAGTACTTGCTTTTGGGCCTTTGCCCACTGATTTGGGGGTAGATCTGGCTACCTGCTTGGTGTTGGTAACGTGCAGAAGTGAAATCTGTATTCTTGGGACACTATACTTGAGATCCATTTGTCCTGGGTTATCAGTTCCCAGTTTCTGGCCTGCAGGCCCATCTTTCCGCCTAAAGGAGCATTCAGTTGAGAAGTGATTGGAAGTTTTTAAAGCAAATCATTGAGACAGTTTTCCATAGGGGGGAGTCTTTCTACTCCCACATTTGGATGTGGAAGCCTCCCACTGCTTAGTCTTGTGCGTACCCTGTGACTGAAACCTGGGGATTCTGCTGTGTCTGGGTTTGGATTGAGAAGACCTGGAAGGGGCCGGAAAGGACCAATTCTTAGAGGGGCAATGCCTACTAAATCTTGGAGGCTCAACTTGTAAAAAACTTTCACAGTTTGCATAGATTTTAGCTTTATCTTCCATCTTTTTAAGTTCCTCAGCTTTGTTGCCAAACAGGCGGTCTTGATTTAAGGGAGCATCCAACAGTTTAGCTTTAACATGATCAGACAAAGATTGCTCCTTAAGCCAAGCATGCCTTCTGAGTACAAACCCAGTGACAGCAGCCCTGCAAGAGGCTTCTAAAGAATCAAATCCACATTGCAAAGTATGCTTTTCAACCTGTTCAGCAGAATGCATTAAATCCTGTAATTCTTTATTTTCAGCACAGTCAGGAATCAACATCATTTTCTGTTTAAGCAATCCAATAACATACTGTTGATACTTTAACATATGAAACTGACAGTTTAAGGCCCTAATGGCCAAGGTTGCAGAAGTGTACCTTCTTACCCCATCTATCCATTGTCCAGGAGTCTCTATCACAAGGGGTAGGATTTTTAGCAGTAGAAGCCTTAATGCCCTTGGGTCCCTGTGAAATAGCCTCTGGATCCGCAACAGGATTTTTAAAAAGGAATTTGTGAGAATCAGGGACCCTGTAATATCTATCAGATTTTCTGGGAGCAGGAGGCAATGAATCAGGGGCCAAACTAGATTCCGAAAAGGCATCATCAACAATGTCTAGTACAGGAGGTATAGCTAAAAGCCTATGCAGAGGTAGGAGTAAGAAATCCCTAAGCCTCTTTTTTGAATCAGAAAAATCCTGGCTTTCCCAGTGAAACTGCTCCCTTAAAGTGTGCAAGGTTTCACCAAAAAAAAAAATCCTCTGGAGGGGAAGCAGAGGGAATAGAGTCCTCTGCATCAGAATCCTCATAAATAGATAAGGGTAAATCCAGATCATCAGAAGAGTCAGGATAATCAGAATCATGGTCAGAGGATTCATAAACAAATTCAGTCCTAGGTCTCTTAGAAGGGGGGGGGGGTGGCTTCCCCTGATTAGAGTTATAAGACCTTCAGCCATTCTTATTTGTTTTTTAGGCATAGAGGCTTGTGCATGAGGCCTGGGCATCGGTTTCTTAGGCATGGTTCGAGGTTTAAGCCTTAAAAAAGAAGGAGGCATTGGTTTAATATGCAAGTCCATAGGCCTGAATACACCCCTCAGAAGCTAGTGCCTGCACAGCGGCTCCGGACCCATCCAAGGTAGAGACATCTGCAGGTTCCACAGTTGAAGCATCTCGCGGCATACTGGTCTCCGAATGGGTCTCAGTAGAGGCCTGCAAATCAAAAGTAGCGGGCATCAGGGGCTGCGAAAGCACCTCACTGAGTACTGGCGACTGGTTTAGGAGAAGCGTAGTCAGCAGCTTTGGATCTAGGCAGCCTGTCTCTGTCTTTACCTTTGCATTTTTTCAGAATACCAGTAGTCGGATTGCTAACAGACGACAATTCAGGATAATTGAACCGAGAACCAAAATATTTAGTGGCGAAAATATACAGACAATGGACAGTGCGTTGATTAAATAAGGCACAAAACCAACAGCAAGGTGCGTCGTGGTCAGGGTCTAGGCAAGGAATGCAGTACGAATGAAAATCTTTGTGAAGTTTTTGCTTTCCACAAGAAATGCAATTATTAACTTTTACTGACATCGGTAAGGAGCAAGAAAAAGTTTCTCCAACGGGGTACTTAGCTTTAGTTGAAGACTTTGGTTCTGAAACTCGAAAACGAAAATTACAGGAGTCGGCCAACCGGCACTTGCGAACTGCTTCTGCTTCGGGCACCACACAGCAAGAAAGACTGGTGTAATGTTTTATACCCCTGACGACCTGACGTCACAATAGAAGAGACAGCAACTGACGCAGGACCCAAGACTTTGTTAATCAGGCCGACTGAGGGCTACTGCAAGCAGACAACCCAGATGTAAAGACTACAACAGTGAAACATGAAAAACATCCTGAACTGGAAAGAAAGTTTCTATTACACTTTGGCATGGAGGGTCGAAAAAATATGGGTAACCTCTTGAATTAAACATTCTCCTTTTATCAAATCTATCAAGGACCGCAGAATAGTAAGTGTGAAATAAATCCTCTTTAGCCAGGGAAGCATTTAGGAGCTCAACTTTGATACCTTATGGTAAACTCTGAGACTGCAACCGGGCACATCATCTCACTATTGACTCAGTGGCTGAGGCTGTAGAAATACATCATCAGCACTATTGTAAGGACATTTTAGTGTGTGCCTGGTTACCCAAGACAAAAGATATTAAAGGATTCAAAGATGTCTTGGTCTCTGAAGAAGGGAGTTCTGCAATTTGCTTTCTTATATTGTCAAAGGAAGCCAGCAGAAACTTAGTCATGTGAGTGGACAATTCACTATTCTGATGGCTAAGGTGAAAGTATAAACCTTTTTCCAAAAACCTATCAAAGGTTTTTCTGTCCTTGTCAGAAGGAATAGTGTTAGCTGCCATAAGATGAGTGGAGGAAGATCGCTTTGTCAGAGAAATTACTGCATGTTCTGATGCTGGGTTAGAAAAAAAAAATTATCACTATGGGGAACCTTACATAATTTATTAGACTTTCTGGGAGCAGGGAGATGGACTATCAGGCAAACTGCTGGTTTGCAAGGAAAGCATCCTCTAAGGCTAGCAAAACAGAATTAACAATTGCAGGTTGGTGAAATTCCACGTGTAGCAAATTTTGTATCTTTGCCTTGACTTTGGGATTTCTTTTTGTTTCAAATGAAACAATTCCTTCATTCTGAAAACTTTTCAAGTGGGGAATCTGAAGGAAAAACTTTCCTCAGAGTTAGGTTCCTGATTGAGGAGTATGAACTTGAGAAACAGTCCAAGTCTAATTCCTGTCCTTCAGATTGAGGATCTGAGGTTGAGACAGGAAAATCTTTTCCTTTAAAATGAAGTCTCAGAATGTAATGACTGAAATGTTCTAATTCTTTACAAAAGCTCATCCAATCCTTCTTGTCTGCCCTGGGTGATACAGACAAAAGAAAACGCCTATTTTTATGTTTTCCTTTTTCTGGATACACCCTCTCCCAGAAAGACAGCACTCAGAAAGATCAGTCCTTTACTTGGGAATCAAGCACCTCACATGAAGGCATGTCCACTCCCTCTTCAGATGCAGGTAACAAAGGATCTTCCTTGCCTGAAGATGATAGCTGAACAGCAGCAGAGGATGTGCTTACTTCTTGGTCCTTACTGGCATCCCAAGGAGTGGCACCAGAGAATGCAAGCAAAACTGATGAGCAGTCTGAGGAACCTGGTATATCCCATGCAATGACACTCACTGGTGGCAAAAGCGAATAGGAAGACTGTGTCAAAACTGATGCCTCTCATAAACCTCCGTCCTTATATGGATTGGGGTAGGAATATCAGTGGAGCTGGGGCCCAGGCCCATGTCTGTACTGAAAAAAGTATCTATCAAGCAGATAATGGAGCCTTGTTAACTCGGTTTTGCCTCCTGACTAAAAAAAATTAATTAGGAAATAATTTTTTAAGCGATAAAACACTAGTCCTGGCCCTTGGCAACAAATTTTGACAGACAAGTTTCACTTTTCTGCACAAAAAAATAATTTAATAGAGGACAAAGGATGAACCAAAAACTGATGACTTAATACACTTAATGGAGGAAATGAAATGTACTGTTGATAAGATGGACAGGTGCATGGCTTACAAATAGGACATGGCAAGTATCACACACCAACTGGACAGGTGAAATCCTTGGTTACAGTCAAGGTGTCCCACAGGGCTCTGTACTAGGCCCTTACTTGTTTAGATCGTATCTTTCAAACCTTACTTTTTCATCTGAGGTGTTCTACAATCTATATGCTGACAACCTGAAATTGGGTAAACTATAAGTGTTACAGATAAGGCATGTCTACAAAATAATTTGACTAAATTGACAATTTGGGCACAGGAGAATAATATGTTGATAAATGCATCAAAAACTAAGCATATGAGATTTGGGAGACAAACTGAAAGGTGAATATTTAATACAGCACACACTGACTGAAACTGTAGACTCATTTAAGGACCTGGATATATGGCTAGATTCAGCTATGAGTTTTTCTGATCATATCAACCAATTGGCTAAAGATAGTTATAGAACTATAGGTTGTATAAAAAGATTTATAAAGTCTAGGAAATCAAATCAAACATAATGAAGTCATTGTTTGTTAGTTGGATTAGACCCAAACTTGAGTATGGAATAACAATATGGAAACCCTATAGGAAAACAAGCAAACTAGAGAATTGTCAGATAACCTATGTAGAAGATTCTATAGGAATGAGAAGTGTACTAATTGGTTCTCTGACAGAGTAGTTAATGCTTGAAACAGACTACCAAATTACATTAAAGCAAGTACTAGTTTAGATATCGCCTCACAGTAAGATGTTGTCCTGTTCGATTCTCAGCTAAAGCGTCTTCTGTGTGGAGACGTGCGTGAATGGGCGTACCTTCGTTGAAGGTTGTGCGTCAGGCCTGGGAAACCGGTACGTAAAAATCTACTGCCAATCATTAGCGGATCTGAGTTCCACTGTGGCGACCCCTAACCGGGAAAAGCCAAAAGATACAACTAGTTTAGATATTTTTTAAGAAAAGCCTGGACATTTATTATGGTAACAAGTGTTTTTGTATATTGGCAAGCTAGAAGGGCTTTAATGCCCATGCGTGAAACATTTGTATGTATGTATGAATCTGAAACATAGCTCTAGTAGATGGCATAGAAGGAAATGGCACTTGTGGGACAGTTGACAAGGTGCAGAGATCCTGGAGGAAAATTAACATGAATATAGGAACAATGTCAGGTATCAAATCTAGTTATCACAGGCTGTTTTGCAGGAGGGGACAGACACAAATAATGGATTGAAAGGGGAAGTGATGCAAGATTAACAAAATGACTGCCCATACCTGATTTGACTCAAAACCAGATGCTTTCACATACTACTTAATTGAACTTTTACCTGTGCTGCTTTTATGGTAATACAAGTATTTGATATGGTAATTTCTGATGTACTTTTATATTTCGACAACTGCTACAAATTTTAATAAAGCAGCTTAAAAACAAAAACTGATAAATGGAAGGTTGATCTCACTAAGGTACTTAACTGTCCTGCTTGAAAAAGTGTAAGCCAACCGTCAATCACTTGAAACCCACAGGAAAGTGCATACTTTGACGGTAAGAAAGTTCTGAAGGTTTCTCACCCTAATCACTGACTTTACAGCACTCTCGTTTAGTTACAGTAGTTAGGCCATATGAAAGGTGCCTTAATGCTTTGTATGCCGATCATCTAATTCTTGACAGGACGTGTCCCATACAGCTTAGGCTACTTCAACAGAGATCTGAGGAACAATTTGCATTCAAGGTTGACTTCAAACTCAACAGAGAAGCAGGGAAAAAAAACAAAACAAAACAAACAAATAGGAAGGAGGCTACTAGTCCTTTTATGAGTGGCTTCCTCCCAACAGTATGGTTGTTTCTTTAAGGGCAGCAAAGTCAGCAAGGTACTCTTGGAAGCTCTGATTTGAGAGGCACCCATTGTTAGCATGTACTACAAAGACCTAATTTTCATTCTATGCAGATATTTACATGACTATTTTGTTGTGCAGTTCAATACAATTTAGCTTTTTGAGCCATAATATCTAAACATCTTTTCTTTAGTTAAGATCCTTATATCAGCACCATGCAAATGATATGCCTCTTATGTGACAAAATATAAAGCAACTTCACACCAAAGTCAGTTTAAAGATAACGTTTTGAACATAAACTTCCTCACAAGAAAACCAAAGCACACATTCTCGACAACAGGACATAAAAGAACAATGAAATGTAGGGAGTACAGAATCAGTAATGAGATATCGGTTTATAAATCAGATTATTTTTCTAAGCATACTTCTTCCTTTATATAAAAGCCTACCAAACACTTCTGAATATTTCTTTTAAGAAGCAAGGTGGACTAAAATGAGAAATATGCAAGTGCACGTGACGGTTTTGGCAGCCCAGATGCATAGCAGGTGAAGACAGTGTGAAACTTCAGTGGCAGCAAGTAAGACAGTAATATTTAAGGGGAGAAGATATGCAATAACATAATTTAGTTGGATGACAAGAGTGCTTAGGTGATATTGATTTTTTTTCTGTTCTTTGTCTTAATATTCCTTGTCTTACTACCGAGATTTATAGAACACAGCATGTGGGGGACAAAAGTGCTTTTCAATTATTGTTGTTTATGAAATAACATGTTGTATAACTGTAACACTAGAATTTTATGTACATACAGATGCTTTATTTTTCAAAATTAAACTGGTTTATTACATACACAAAGACCATACTCATTCTTACCAGCTTCGTAGTCCTTCACAGTTTCTTCCTGAAAATCTTTGAATATTTCTGCCCGGAACTTCTTTTCTAATCCGTAACTGTAGTATCTGAAAAGGCACTCCAAACCATACCTGTAGAAAAAAAATAAAATTTTTAATGGAATCCTTGTAGTAAACCTGACCTTCTAAAACATGCATTCCAAACAAAAAGATCAAACCCTTCTACTTAATGCAGGCAATAATGAACCTTATCTAGTGACAACAGCTTTAAACACATACAACTGCTGTTAGAGTATTACTTACATAAATATATTCTGTACACTGTCTACATGTCACAGTCACATGATCTAAAAGATTTATGGGTATCTCCCAACTCCAGGGAGAAAGGTCAGAAACAGCTTCTAAAACAGCTGAAGCACAACAAGCCCTGCTTCTGGATCAAACAGCCACCTTGTAATGTTTCATACTTGTGTGGGACAAGAACCAAGCTTCAAGTTCATAAATGGCAAAGGCAGGAGCTGCTTTGCAAAAAAGCTACTGTGGTAGCTGGTGATATGGAGTGAGTGCTACTTTCCCCACACAAACTATTCTGATAGCTGGTAGAGCAAACTCAATGCATTTAGCAAGCTGTTAAAAAAAAAAAAACTTTTCAAGAAAGGGCCACCTTGTTTTTCCTTCATAAATGGTGCAAAGAACATATCTGATTACCTATTGGCTCTGTACATTACTTCTGGGTCCTGTGAAGATCTGCAAGGTATACAATTGTTTCTGCTTTCGACTCTAGTTTAGGAAAATGACAGGCAACTGAATGGAGTAATCCAGTGTTACCTCAAAGACAGTCTCAGACAAGGGGATCAGGTTCAAGTATTATGTTCTTTGTCGAGGACAGCACAACAGAAAAAAAAACCTCTTTCAAAACACACACTTTAAATGTGCAGTGGTCACATACAAGAAGCAACAAAGTGAGCTTCTCAGTCATGAAAAAAATCCTACAAAAGTATACCATGGAGTCTAGAAGGTAGGCGAGGAACCTCTTAATAAAATGCTTCATTGCTAAATGTGAAGCTAGTGTGGAATGCAAACAGCCAGCTCTGTACTGCACAGGGATAGCTCCCTAACTGTAACCCAGACAGAGTTCCATTTGGTGCTGGCATGGGTAGGGTAAGGAAGAGTGTCTGACAGCACCTTGTCCACATCCTTGGTGTGGGGTGGAAGGGAGGCAGGTAGCTCCTCCATGCAGATTGGGCATCTGGCAGAAGTGGGTGTCCAGGACTACTATCGCCATTTTCTAGGAACTAGTGCCCACCAAGCAGTCTACATGCTGCAGCAAGCACTGGAGTATGTGCAGAAACAAATGCCACAGGGGGGTGCACTGTGAGAAAGATTAGTTGTGTAAGAACTTACCATAATGACAGATGTCCTTCTCTTCTCTGTTGCAGTATTCCTGACATAAGGGAGTTGCCTGCAAAGGTGATGACCTGATATCAGCCAGTATACCAAAGTCTTTTACTACCTAAGGTGCACAGCACGTCTAACACTGGCCATCAGCAGATGTCAGCCATAAAAGAGACATACGTACGTACCATCCTCGGAGATGAAGCCCCGGGGAGAGAAAGAGTCTAAGGGAATGAGAATCAATACATCCAAGGAAGCCAGGAAGCGGGGGGGGGGGGTTGGAATACTGCAACAGAGAAGAGAAGGACATTTATCATTATGGTAAGTCCTTACACAGCTAATCTGTGTCCTTCTATTTTTCTGTTGCAGTATTCCTGACATAAGGGAGAGTACAAAAGCTCATGAGGAAAGGGGGGAGGAAGTGGCAGAGGAATTTTCTATGAATCCATGGAGAATGGCCCTGGCAAACCCTGCTCTGGATCTGGAGAAGGAATCCAGCTTATAATGTTTAGCGAAGGTGTGGACAGATGTCCAAGTAGCAGCTTCTAGGACAGCGTTGGTCTCTAAGCCCCTGAGGAAGATATTGCCCTGGTAGAGTGAGCTTTGACTGAGCCATGAAGAACCTTACCATGGTGAGTGTAGCAAAAAGCAACAGATTTGGATATCCAATTGGAGATGGTCTGTTTAGACATGGGCAATTCCAGAGCCCTGGGATGGAAGGACACAAATAACTGGCCTGTTTTATTTAAAGGTTTAGTCTTATGCAAGCAGAACCTGAGCTGTGTACATCCAGGGTGTGTAGGATCCTCTCACTACTGTTCTGGGAGGAGGGAAAGAAAGTAGTTAAGCGAGCTGCCTGGTTTAGGGACAATTCATAGACAACCTTTGGCATGAAGGCTGGACTGGTTCACAAGGAAACCCTGTCTTTGTGGAAAGGCAGGGGGGGGGGGGGCGGCAAACGGGCTTGCAACTTCGAGACTCGCCTGGTAGAGGTAATGGCCACCAGGAAGACCGTTTTCCAAGTGCAGTGTTTGAGTGAACTTGAAGAAGCAGGTTCAAAAGGTGCTTGAGACAATTTCTCTAGCACGAAGTTGAGGTCCCAGGGTGGAGCCACAGGTCCCCTGGGGAGTCAGATATCAAGGATGCCTTTGAGGAATTGTTTAGCTTTGAATCTGGAATCTAACACAGGAGCTAGTGGCAGACGAGCAGAGATAGCTGACAAATAAGCTTTAATGGAAGAGTATGCTCATCCTGCCTTAAGCAATTCACACAGATAGAACAGCACTACAGGTGGATCTGCCTTCAATGAGTCCTGGTTCCTAGCCAGACACCAGGCGGAGAACCTCTTCCATTGGGAGAGATAAGATTTTGTAGTAGTAGGTTTCTTGGCCTGCTGCAGGACCTGAAGCACATCCTCAGAGTAAAGGTGTCTGAACAGGATCAGGGGTCTATCACCCACAGGGTCAGTTGGAGGGTTTCCAAATGTGGGTGGAGGAGTGAACCCTTGTTCTGTAATAGCAAGTTCACTCTGTGGGGTAACTTGTGGTGACTGCCCTTGGCTAGGTGAAAGGGAAGGGGGAACCAATGCTGTCTTGGCCAATAGGGAGTCACCAGCAGAATTTCTGCTTTTCCTGTTGGACTTCCAACTAGGATTTCAGAATGAGTGGAAGGGGAGGGAATGCATATAGGAATTTCCCCTTCCAGGAGATTGAAAGAGCGGCCATTCTCCATGCCTAAGGATGGTATTCTCTGGCACAAAACTAAGGGAGCTGTTTATGGGGGAGACAAACAAGTCTATCTCTGAAATACCCCACTGGTGGACAATGTCCAGAAACACATCCCTGTGAAGCATCCATTTGTGGGCTTGTGTTCTGGATCTGCTTAGGGTGTCTGACAGTATTCTGGCTGGAGGGGATGTACACCACCTGGACGGATACATCTAGGAGGCATGCTAGATCCCAGACCAGCATGGCTAGTCTGCAGAGGAGGTAGGATTTGGTACCCCCTGCTTGTTTATGTTACCACATGACTGTCACGTTGTCTGTATGTACACGTAATCTCCCTGGTTTGATAAGTGACTTGAACGTTTGGAGGGTAACAATTAATGTCATAATTTCTCTCACATTTACGTGGTCCTTCATTTGGAAGGGAGACTACTATCCTTGAGCCATGTGCAGGTCTAAGGCTGCCCCGCCAACCTGTGTCCAATGCATCTGTGAATAGGTTCTGAGTTGGCAGCAGAGGGTGAATGGTGAGATCTGGATTTAGAGGCAGCTGTGAAATCCACCACCAGAGCTCCTTCTTTAGACATGGGAGGAGTAGAATTAGGTAATCTAAAGGGTGAGCATGCTGAGACCATACTGATTTGGGGAATCACTGCAGTTTCCTCATGTGAACTCTTGCTAGAAGAAGCATTGGAATGGTAGCTGCCATCAGCCCCAAGATTCTGAGGAATGTTCTAGCAGAAGTCTGATTTAGGTGGAGTGTCTCTGCAAAGATTAGTGAGATCTCCTGTGCCTTGGAAGGTGGGAGAGACATCATCATGCTCAGGGTTTAGCTTCTGCAGCACAGGAAAATGCGATCTTGGGCTGGGACAGGAATGATTTCTTGGAAGTTGATGGTAAATCCCACACTTTGAAGAATGGCAATTTCCATTTGGAGGGATTTGTTCAATTCTGTTTGAGAAGTGGCTTGGATTAAGAGGTTGTCCAGGTATGGGTGAATTAAGATCCCTTGGAGCCTGCAAAAGGCTACTACTGGGGCTAGACATTTTGTGAAGACTGTCAGGGCTGTTGAGAGTCCAAAAGGCAAAGCCAAGAACTGACAGTGTGAGGATCCCACAGAAAATTGTAGGAATCTCCTGTATCTGTGGTGGATGGGAATATGGAGGTAGGCATCCTTGATATCTATGGAAAATAGAAATAACTGAGGGAGGATAAGGAGAAATAGTGTTTGTAAGGTTAACATTTTGAAAGTGGGGACTATGAGGAAGTTGTTGCGGTAAGAGAGGTCTAAGAACTGGTCTCAAGAGTCCTCCTTTCCTGGAAACTAGGAAAAGATGCGAGTAAATAGCCTCTTCCCCTTGGGGAACAGGTTCGATAGTACCCTGTTCTAGGAGTTCTTGTAGGACTGGAGGGAAAAGGGTGGCTGATCTTTTGGTGGTATGGGGAATTCCCCTGAAGGTAGGCACTTTGTGCCAAACCATGAAGTACCCCTTCTTGATGAGACTTATCACCCAAGAGTCCTGAGTGATGAGTTCCCACGAAGGGAGGGAAAAAGAAAGGCACTGGGAAAGAGAGATTGGGTTGCTGCAAGAGTCACAAGGAGGAGCCCGTCCGATCAGGAAAGGGCTGTTTGGTTATATGGGAAGCAGATGCTGAAGAAAAAAACTGTTTGCTGTTTTTGACCTTTTTTGAGGTCTAGATTGTGGCGCTCTGGATTGCCTGTGTAAGAAAGTTTGCTTTGCAGGGCAACTCCTATGAAATTTAGGTGCAGGGGATACCACAATGTGCTTAAGTCCTTAAGTTCTTTGCTTTTTTCCTGCAGAGATTTTAAGAGCTCTGCTGAAGGTTTCCCAAAAAGAGCGGTACCGTCCAAGGGGGATCCATTCAGTTTTGCCTTGCTGTCCTTAGGTAGAGGCAGAAGAGGAAGTGGCAGCTCAAGAGGAGGCATCTACTGCATCATAGGTGCACTTGATAGAATGTCTGGCTACCTGGGAAGAGGTGACATGGAGGGAGGATGCCAGGGCCTTATTTTTAGAATCAGGCATGTCTAATATCGGTTTAGAAATTTGGGAAAGGAGTTCCAAGTTTTCCTTGGTCATGTGTGTCTGACAGTTTAATGCTCTGAAGGCCATGGTAGCCGAGGTATAGATTTTCTTTCACAATCTCTCCAACTATCTGCTATCATTATCAGACGGTAGCAGGGAGGAAGAAGTGACCTGCAGGCTTTTATCAGAGGCAACAGAAATTACAGAAGGATTTGCAGCAGGGGCCTTGAAGAGAATTTGGCAGTCCTTGAGTACTTTTTAGTACCGGTCTGGCTTTTGGGGAGCTGGAGGCTGAGAGTCTTGGTAGGTGGAACGGGATGCAAAAAAATCCAAGAAAGCAGGTATTACAGGAGGGATGGCCAAAGGATTAGGGGGTCTGTACCCGGAGGACGTCACAGCAATGCTTCTGGACCTCAGACATCTCTGTAGTGCCCCATAAATTTGGAAGGAATAATCCAAATCATCCTCCTCTTCAGAAGAGGAATAGTCATCTGAGGTAGGATTGAGCCTAGGTCTCTTCTAAGGGGGAAGCAGGCCATGCCGGAGGGGAAGCAGGGTGATCTGACAGAGGACTAAGTGCCATAAAGGCCTTAAAAAGGCCTTGTGAGAAGTTCAGCCATTCCTTCAGTGGGTCAGGGGGAGAAGAGACATGCTTTTTTTTTTTTGTCTCTTCTTTGCATCCATATCTATGCAGTGCAAACGAGGAGGGCCAGACATAGGACTACATTCCACAACATCCGTGTCTACATCCTCCCCCAACAATTACTTGGGTTACTCCCCTAGGGCTCTCTGACACAATAGGCCTCAGTTCCCCCTGGACATTGAAGACTGCCGTCTGAGAAGCCTCTCTGGATGTACAAACGTCTGGAGCAAAGGCACCTGGTGAAGCGGGTTCAGCTTGTGGGTCCAGATCCCGGATGGTGCATGTTGCCGAGCACTCATGTGCTTTGGGAGAGAGATCCAACTCTAGAGGCACAGCTTCTGTTTCAGGCCTGTATTTTTTTGGCCTTTCATTTTGTAGGCTCAGTTATCAGGTCTGGAGGGGAATCCATCCCGCTCTTCGCTAAAAGCTTGAGGTGTTAGGTTTCTTGGTAGATTGCGAGGGAGAATAACCAACTTCAGAGGGTCTTCTGTACAAAGGATTGGCAAAGGGAACAATTTTTGTGGTCGTACTGAGGAAAAAAGGCACCGTGTATGACTATCTTTATGTGGAATCTGTCATTCACAGTCACACTTCCCTTTTCTGGATGACATGAACCTCAGTAAAGAAAAAAACGTAGCAAAAGGACAAAAAAGGTTTCCCAAATGGGGTACTTAACTTAGAGTAACATCTGAGACTGGCGATCGAATGGCAGCAAAGAAGTTCTGAGGGTCTTGAGCGAGTACATCTCTTTTATGGCAGACATCTTCTGATGGCCAGTTACCATGCGTCCAGGTTTCCCCAGACACATCCTATTTTTCAGGCTCCTGTCTGGGCTGTTTTTAAAAATTCTGCGATTTGTCTGGGGTTTCAAACCCGGACAAATCGCAGAATTTTCAAAAAGCAGACATCCCTATTTCGGAGTTTTTTTCTCTGCTTTGTTTTTTTTTTTTTTTGATTGGCCGGTATACGAGCCAATCAAAAAGTGGAGCTCTATTCAATGCAGAACTGCTTGATGTTCTGCACTGAACAGAAGAGGGTCCGCAATGCGTGTTTTTGATTGGCTCGTATACCGGTATACGAGCCAATCAAAACACGGACCTTTTTTTTTTTTTGCTCTTCAACTAAGAGTAGAAAGAGGACGAAAAAAATATGTGCTGCTACCAGCACTTATTATTTCGTCCTCTTAGGCTGAAGAGCAAAAAGACCTTTTTTTCTGGTTTTTTTTTGCTCTTCAACCTAAGAGGACAAAATAACTTTTTTCGTCCTCTTTCACATACAAAGAATTATGGTAACCCTAGACGTACTGTGCACCTTAGGTAGCAAAAGACTGACAAATTGGCCGACTTTGGGTCATCACTTTGGCAGGCAACTCCCTGTCAGGAATGCTGCAACAGAAGAACTGGAGGACTTCTTTGCTTGTTCAAGCTGCCACAAAGAGTGAGGTTAAGGATTTAAAGATAAAAAAAAAAAAAATCCCTTATGTACCACTCCAACAATGATAAATCCACCAAAGGGGAGGAAAAATGGTGCAATTCCGTGGACTAGGGAAAATCTGAAATCACCTTAAACCTAGGCAGCCCTGTTTTTGGGTTAGGGCCTGAAGTCACATCCCCAGGGTGCTGAAATTAAAGCACCCTTCCAAGTTGGAGGATGCTGGAAAAAGGCACGCTGCAGGAACCCAAACCACCTCTCTGATTACTTGGATGTTGCTCCTCCCCTATTGATGTGTTCTACTCTTACATTTACCATGAACAGGCCAGACGTACGCAATAAAAATCTACTGGAGGGATGTCGATTGCTCACAGTTAGGGAAAACACAAAAAATAAATATGGTCATAAAATCTTAATCTGAGCAAAGGATGCTAGCATAGAGGTAAAGATCCCATTTAGAAAGCACTGCAGAATCCGATGAGTTGTGCCTTATAAAACTGCAATGTCTTAATTTGAGCACCACACACACAATTTCTAACTTCTAAGATGTGACTGCCCAGTTCTGTGACTATCTGCTTCTAAGTTACTTCACAGCAGAACTAATGGTGATAAGGAGTCAGATATAATCAAAGCTCATTATGGTGAAGAGCCTTAAAAAGTTGGGATGCACTGCTTTTCTGTAAAGAAAAAGTGACAGTTGCAGCCATGTTCAGAAGACTAAAAGGATGAACAAGTGTTGTTGTGGCCACCTTTACAAACACCAGGAGTATCTCTGGAGTTTCTTCTTTAATTTTAGCCAATTTATGAATTACAGTACAAATGCCCATGGCTCCAAATAATTAAGTGTACAAAGGTCATGCAAGCCTGTGGAGAAAATTAATCCTATAACATTTTTTCTCTCTCTAAATTAAGATGGGATGTACAATAGTCCATTTTAGGGAGACTCCACTGTTCCATGATCACAGCAAACACGTCTCTGTTAAAGGAACTTTTCTGGTGTAAGGAATGCCATCTAGAATGCTGTGTCCAGGCTTGCTCCCAGGAATATAATCCTTTGGGTGGGCACCTGTTTGGATTTCTTTTCACTGATTGTGTACCCTAGGGAGGGGAGTATGGACCTTACAAAGGCCAGGTGCTTGAGCAGCTTTTCCTGGCTGTCTGCCTGAATAAGGCAGTCTAAGTATGGGTAAATCTGGATATTCCTTTGTCTGCAAAAGGCAATGGCCGGAGCCAGAACTTTTGTGAAAACTCTGGGAGCAGTAGATAAGCCAAATGGAAGCACAGAGAACTGAAAATGCTGAGATCCTGCCCTGAAACGGAGATATTTCCTGCATGATTCCCTGATAGGAACGTGGAGGTAGGCCTCTTTTAGATGTAGGGTGGCTAGCCAAGCATCCTTGGACAGCATGGGTAGCAGTTGCTGGAGGGTGAGCATTTTGAATTTTGGTATCACCAGGAAGGTGTTTAGAATGGATAGATTGAGGATGGGCAGCCAGGTGCCCTCTTTTCTGGGTACCAGAAAAGTCTGGAGTAGAAACCTTGGCTTCTCTGTTCTGTAGGAACATGCTCTACAGCCCTCAGAAGGCAGGGAAATTACTTGATTTTGCATCTCTGCCCACTAGTTTGGAGGTAGATCTGGGAACCCTTTCGGGGTCGGAAGGTTGTGGAAATAAAATTTGTATCCCTGGGACACAATGTTGTGAACCCAGCGGTCACTGGTAATGGTGGCCCAGGTGTTTGCGTGAAAGGAGGGGAGGTGAGTCACTGTGAGTTCTTACCATAAGGGGGTGGCTTAGAACTCCTCGGTTTTGAAGGGAAGGTAGTCCACTGCTTAGATCTCTGCATTCCCTGTGGCTGCTGTCTGGAGGATCTGGTGCCCCAGGGTCTGGGTGGACTGGCTTAGTGGGAGCAGGAAAGGACCAGTGCTTGGTGGGACAATGCCTGCTGGACCTGTAAGAAATACTTAACTGTCTGCACAGATTTTGCTTTTTCTTTTCTTCCATCTTTAGACCTCTTCTGCCTTAGTGCCAAATAAGTTGTCTCTGTGCAAGGGAGCATCCAACAATTTAGATTTGACAAGGTCTGGCAAGGGCTGTTCCTTAAGCCAAGCATGCCTTCTGATAACAGAGCCGGTGACTGCTGCCCTGCAAGAAGCTTCTAGAGTGTAAAAAAGTACAGTTGTGTACCTACCATTAATGTAGATGTTCGAGTGTATTCACTGTTGCAGTCATTACACTTGGGTTATCCTGCTGGCAGGGTACTTGCAGTCAGCCTGAATTCCAAAGTCCTTGTCCGGTGTCGGTCGCTGTCACCTCTTCCCTGACGCCAGTGCGCCAGGGGTATACAAGATGCAGCCGACGCCATTTTCTTCAGTTTTTCTTGCCCCAGATGTCAGGTGCCCCCAAAAGGGTAGGCTAAAAATTTTGCTTATAAAAAAGCATGCAATAACAAAATAGAATAGAGAAGTACAGAGAAGTCCCAGCAATGAAAAGGGGGATGGAGGGAGGGTAACCTGGACTGCAACAGCGAATACACTCGAACATCTACATTTATGGTAGGTACACAACTGTACTATATTCATCGTGCTTCACTGTTGCAGTCATTACACTTGGGTTGAATCCCAAAGCTGAGGTTGGGTGGCTGGGCCTAAATAGAATTAGGAGTGGCTATGAGGCCCTGCAGAACTGCAGTGGCAAAGCCTGCTCTTGATTTAGAGTAAAGAGGTAAGTGGTAGTGCTTTGTAACAGTGTGCAGTGAAGTCCAAGTTGCAGCCTCCAAAATATCCTTTGTTGGTACTCCTCTGAGGAAGGCTGCTGAAGTGGCTGCTGCTTTGGTAGAATGTGGCCTAATGCCCTTAGGCAGTGTTTTGCCATGTTGTGAATAGCAGAAACGAATGCAGTGGCCTATCCATTTTGAAACAGTCTGCTTTGAAATAGCCTTTCCTTGTGATCCTGCAGCATATGCCACTAAAAGTTGCTCAGTCTTTCTGAAAGCTTTAGTTTTGTCCAAGTAGAAGCGTAGCTGTCTGTGTTAAGTCCAAAGAATGCAGAAGTCTCTCCCCTTTATTCTGTGGGTTTGGATAAAAGGTAGGCAACTGAATAGTTTGGTTAAGAGCCACACTGGACACTACCTTAGGCATAAATGTTGGGTTTGTCCTTAGAGAAACCCTGTCCGGATGGAAAATAATAAAAGATTCCACAGCCATGAATGCCTGTAACTCTGAGACTCTTCTTGCTGAAGTTAATGCTAGGAGCAGAGCTGTTTTTCATGATAAGAACTTTATGTCGGCTGTATTGGCTGGCTCAAAAGGAGGCAGCGTGAGCTTTTTCAAGACAAAATTGAGGTCCCATGTAAGTACTGGCGCTCTCCTTGGAGGTCTTATGTTTTTGGCCCGCCTGAGGTACTGCCTCAGCAGTGGAAGAGAAAAAATAGGTGGGTCCGTATTGTAGTGAGCTGAAATGGCAGAAGCATGGATCTTAATTGATGAGAAGTATAGGCCTTTGTCCAGCATCTCAGTTAGGTATTGTAAAATCTGAGGAATATTTGGTACAAGTGTGTCAATTCCTTGTGCCTGGTTCCAAACACAGAATCTCTTCCATTTTTCTGCATCAGATTTTCTGGTGCTGGGACTCCTGGCCTCCAAAATAACATCCATAACTGCTTGAGAGAGGTGTGTCCTGAATGGTTATAATATCCGCCATGCAGCCAGATTTAGCGTTCTGAGTTGGCTGTGCAGGATCTGATTGTTTTGCTGGGTCAGTAGATGAGGAATTTGAGGTAACGTCCAGGCTGGACCTTGAGACAAGTTCTTTAGGATTGGATACCAGTGCTGGCGTGGCCAGTCTGGGGCAATCAGTATCATTTTTGGCTTCTCTTGTCTGACCTTTAGGAGTACCTTGGGGAGGAGAGGCAGAGGAGGAAAGGCATAAACTGCAAGGGTTTTCCAGCTGAATGATAGAGCATCCACTTTCCATGCTTGTTCGTGGCAAGTCCTTGAGCAGAATCTCTGCAGTTGGCAGTTGTGAGGGGAGGCAAATCTATGTCTGGGCATTCCCATTTCCTTGTTATCATGCTGAAGACTTGTGGATCTAGTCTCCACTCGTGAGGGTCCATGAGGTTTCTGCTTAGTTCGTCTGCCAGAGTATTTGTTTTTTCCTGGCAGGAATTCTGCTTGCAGGTGCACTTGCTAAGTCAATGCTGTGTTCCACAACGTCAGGGCTTGTCTGCAGAGGGGGTAGGAATGAGTGTCCCTTTGCTTGTTTATGTACCACATGACTGTAGTATTGTCCGTTTTTAACAGCAGTTGTCCTGGATGGAGTAATTCCTTGAAGGCTGTCAGGGCATTCTGTACAGCTAGCATCTCCTTTTGATTGATATGAAGATGCATTTGGCTTGCGGGCCATGTGCCCTGAATACATTTTCCTGCCATGTGGGCCCCCCCAGGCATAATCTGATGCATCTGTTGTTAGTGTCTGCCTGGCTGTGGGTAAGGTGAATGGCTGTCTCTTGTTGTGGTGACAGGCCTGTGCCCACCATCGAAACTCCAGTTGCAGGCAGGGAATGAGAGTAATTATTGTTTCCAGGCTGTGGCAATGTTGAGTCCAAACACTTTTTAGGTACCACTGTCGCTTCCTCATATGCAGTCTTGCATATGGAATTAGCAGAATGCAGGATGCCATGAAGCCCAAAGCCTGCAGAATTTTTCTTGCAGATAACTGGATCTTTGTTGCCATGCTTTTGAAGTATGAAGTCAGTTGCCTTTGTCTGGCATGAAATAAGCCATCTGGGCAGTTGTATTTAAGCTTGCACCCAGGAATATTATCTCTTGAGAGGGTACTAGTTTTGATTTATTTTTGTTTACTGTGTACCCTAGGCAAATTAGTAATTTTTTTTACAAACGCCATATGCTTTAGTAGAATATCTTTGTTCTCTACTTGAATAAGGCTGTCGTCCAAGTAGAGATATATTTGAATTCCTCTGTCTGCAAAAAGCAATTACGGGTGCCAGGTATTTTGTGAAGACCCTGGGCGCAGTATATAAGCCAAAGGGCAGTGCAGAGAATTGGTAGTGCATTGAACCAGCTATGAATCTGAGGTATCTTCTGCAAGATTGTCCGATTGGGACATGCAGGTATGCCTCTTTGAGGTCCAACGTTACAAACCAAGCCTTCTTGCCCAGCATGGGCAGAAGCTGCTGCATAGTCAACATTTTGAATTTTGGAACGTCCAAAAAATGTGTTTAGAATAGACAGGTCCAGAATTGGTCTCCAAGCTTTGTCCTTTCTGGGTACTAAGAAAACTCTTGAGTAAAATCCTTGTCCCTGCTCTTGCTGTGGTACTGGCTGAATAGCCCTCATGTCCATGAGAGATGAAACTTGTTTTTGTGTCTCTGCCCATTGATTGTGTGGCAGATCTGGCATACCTTTTGGGGTGTGAAAGTGGAACCTGTAGCCCTGAGAGACTATGTTTAAGACCCATTTGTCCGGGGTGATTATGTGCCAATTTTGTGAAAAAAGTGCTAGCTTTCCCCCTAAGGGTGCTGCCAAAAGATAAGTGCTTGGCATTGGCAGAGGAAAGTCATTGGGACGGTTTCCTATATGGCTGTGATTTGTCTTCTCCGCTTTTGGAGGTAGTAGCAACCCCATTGTTTGGGCCTGTATGAGCCCTGGGGTCGTTGTCTGCCTCTAGGGCGTCTGTATCTGCCTCTTTGTGGTCTGTCTGACACTAGAAAGGACCAATTCTTAGAAGGCCAGTTCCTGCTAAATCTGGGAGGTTGTACCTGTAAGAAATCCTTTACTGTCTGCATAGATTTCGCTTTATCCTCCATTTTCTTCAACACCTCTTCTGCCTTAACACCAAACAAAGTATCATGCTGTAATGGAGCATCCAATAATTTTGCTTTAACATGATCAAGCAGATTCTGTTCCTTTAACGAGGCATGCCTTCTAATAACAGAACCTCTAACAGTGGCCCTACAAGAGGCCTCCAGTGAATCAAAACCACATTGTAAAGTATGCTTTCCCACTTGTTCAGCTGCATGCAATAAATCTTGCATTTCCTTGTTTTCAGAACATTCAGAATTTGTCAACATTTTCTGCTTTAGCAGTGACATTAAGTGTTGCTGATATTTACGCATATGAAACTGACAATTTAAAGCCCTTAAAACCAAGGTAGCAGAAGTGTATACTTTTTCCCCCATCTGTCCAGGTGACCTAGAATCCCTATCCGAGGGAATAGGGTTTTTAGCTGTAGAGAGGCCTTGACCCCTCTGGGACACGGAGATATTGTTTCTGGGTCAGCAGCAGGGATTTTATAAAGAAATTTGTGGGAGTCTGGAACCTTGTAGTATCTGTTTGGCTTAACAGGTGCAAGAGGCAAAGAGTCAGGAGATAGGCCGGACTCTGAGAATACATCATCTACAATGTCTAGAACAGGTGGAATAGCAAGACGTCTATGCTGGGGAAGTAGAAGAAATTCTCTGTGCCTTTTCTTTGATTCTGAGTTAATCCTGGCTCTCCTTCATAGTATGCAGGGTTTCCCCAAAAGAATAATCCTCAGAAGGAGAAGCTGAAGGGATAGACTCTTCAGCATCAAAATCCTCATAGGGAGGCAGAGAGTATTCCTGTTTTGAAGAGGAGTCAGAGGAAATGGAAACCTGATCAGAGGATTCGTATTCTATGTCTTGCCTAGGCCTCTTATAAGGAGGGGGGTGGGAACCCCTAATCAAAGTAATTAGGTGCTCGGCCATTTTAAGCATCTGTTTTGTTAGGCATGGAAGTCGGTCCAGGAGAATGCTGTACTTGTTTCTTTGTCTTTAAAGCTGTTTTGGTCTTTGTCTTGGAAGCTGAGGTTGGCTTAACATATAACTGTGTAGGTCTGAAAACAACTTCAGAAGCCGATGCCTGCTCAGCGGCTCCGGACCCATCTGAGGGAATAGTTTCAGAGTGTCCAATACCTTGAGTATCCAGAGGCCTAGCTGTCTCCATGTGGGAGTCTGTAGCGGCCTGTGGCTCAGAGGTAGCGGGTGTCAGGGGCTGCAAAAGTACCTCACTGGAACTGGCGAATCAGTGACTGGCCAAGCGGAGGCCTCGTCAGTTTTGGACCTCGGATGCCTGTCCTTTTCCTTGCGCTTTTTATAAACTTCGGTCGTCGGCTGTTCAGACAGCATTATATAATTAAACCTTCGGCCAAAGTAATGAAAGGCAAAATCGTACCGACGCTTAATAGTGCGTTGGTTAAATCTAGCACAAAACCGACAGCTAGCAACGTCGTGGTCAGGGTCTAAGCAATGAATACAGTTAAGAATGAAAATCCTTATGAGATATTTGCTTCCCACAAGAAATACAATTAACTT